>NW_008239110.1:15632689-15768462 GCF_000691975.1 Corvus brachyrhynchos
TTTCCTCCAGAACAGATGAAGCCTGCAGACATTAAGTAAAGAAAGAAGAGCTGAAACCCTGAGGGAGGAGAAAGAGGAGATGCTTAAAAGCTGAAATTGTGTTGTAAAGCTATGGTGGTGATGGGCTATGATATATCAGAGTACCTACTGTAATTTCACGAAAGCATGGGGAGTGGAGCGTTCAAACTGTACTTGTGAGGAAAAGCACCTGGGCTGAAATACGCAAATGATGAAGCAGCTGTAATTTGATGACAAGTTTGAACAGGGAGAGATGGAAGTGATGAGGACTCTTGCTCCAAATTGGAAGGAGAAGACCTTTGTTCCTAGAGATGCTCCCAGAGATAGTCCTAGAGATGAAGATGATGAGGAACTGTTTGCTCCCAGGGAAGGAGGAGGGCCTCTATTCTTAGAGATGAAGATGCTCCCAGAGATGGGTGAAGAGAACCTTTGTTTCTGAACAGCTCAACCTTAAAATGGTACCCCAGTAGCTCAAGATTGGACCCTCAAAAGCAGTTGTGAGGAAAGCTGCAAGTTGGGGGAAGGAACTCTCACATGCAAGCAGAGAACCCACCTGGGTGGCTGTCTCGTGATACTGAAGCCATGAGAGAACTTCTTGTGGAGATGTCTCCATAGCATGAGCAAGAGAGACTCCTCTCCCTAAGTGAACTGAACAAGGTTATTATGGAAGTGGTAAATGGACTGGACATCTCAAGGGTTGTCTTTTTACATTGTCAGAAGGGAGAATGGAGAAAGGTGGGGGGAGGAGAAGAGTTCTGAAGGTGTGGTCTGATTTTTTTTTTTTCCTTTCTTTTAGGTCTGTTAATAAATTTCTTTATATTCTTTCAAGTTTTGTGGCCTGCTTTGCTTTCTCCTAATTCTTATCTCACAGAAGGTAAATAAGTAAGTAATGAGTATTTTGGACCAAACCACTACACTTTAATTGGTGTTTCTGCCCGGTTACAAACTGAACCTGCTACAGAAGGTGATGTTAAAAATACACATTAGATTATTTAAAGAGAAAAAGATTTGTGATAGTAGGAGTCTAGGCTCTGAACAGAGGTATTAGCAAGGACTTTGTCATCTGAACTTCTACTGGATATGCTTTACTAGGAACATTTTACTCATCAGTTACGTTCTGCAAGTAGGAGAGTCATGTTTATCCAGAATGATCAATTTATTAAATGGGGATTTTACATCATCCCTTTCATTATAAAGAGTAGAACATAACCTAAGGAGCCAAAAAAAATGTTACCGATGAATAAGGCATTTATTATTAGATTAGGTGTAGTAAATAAAATTCTAATGTGAAAAACTGTGCCTTTTATGGTTTTGGTTTCTTTCTTTGAAAGCATAGAAATGGTTTCTTTCCTTAACTGAACAAGCTTCTAAATATAATGAACATAGCTGCACAAAAATGCTCTTAGTGGTTGTATATCAGTTGATAGTTTTCTTAGATTTCAAAAAAAAAATTTCTTGTCCAAGATTATCTGTCTTTAAGCTATGACTACATCAGGTATATTAATAGAAAAACCATTTACTATGTTTTAGGCAAGGGCTCCCAATATTGGTATGGTGTATCTTAAAACATAATTGTCTATAAACTCAATCTATTCACATATATCTGCCAGATGAAAGAGAAATGTTAGCGAACTAAAAATCAAAAGGCAACATGAAAGAGAAATAAATTTACTTTATTGCACCTATTAATGAAAATATAAACCCTGTGAGATAAGTGGGTGGGGACACATTTATTAAATACCAATGAAATAAAAAGAATTTCAGTACAAAATTGTTCTGTGGATGATTTCATTTATCTGCCATTGAAAATTGTCTAGAACAGAAGTTTAATATAGTGAGATGCTTGTGTAATAAGCGTGAGTGAAATGGATTCATAAAATTCAAAAAGAGGAGGAAATCTAAAAAATTATGTCGTTCTGTCATGCTACATTAGCAACATACAGTAAGGAGGGAAAGGGAGAGGCAGAGGGAGAGGGAGAGCGCATATTTGATTAAACTACTTTGTGTAGGGGGGGTAGGATTTTAGCACATTTTTACAGTTTATGTATCACTAAGGAAAGGAAAACCACAACACATGTATATGTTTTTTACCTGAAATGGAAGCTGAACAGACACATTAATGTTTGCAGTGTTTCAGTATATAGGAATCGAAATTTATGGCAGGACTACGAATCATACACTTTTCTGAAAATGTGTATGGATTTTCCACATGCAAATGTAATTAAACTTTTCTTTGTCACAACAAAGGTATTAAAACCTTACTGAAATTGTTTATTTTTCTAAAACTCAAGCTGGTACTTCACATCTTCATCAACAGTAAAGATGAAGTCTTCAGAAATCCCCTTTATTCATCTTTTTGTAAGAAAGGCATGGGGCATGCTGTGGGATTAGACTGTCAAAATAAGCAGTGTTTGTCTTTGTGACTTATTGTGTGTATGTGTGTTTGCAGAGGGCAAAAGACAGTCTTCCACAATGTCAAGATATCAAACAAAGAATCGACCACAAAACAACCACAACCTGTTTTAAATAAGGGTTAAAAGAAAAAAAGCTGCAACTGTTGCCTTTGGGGGTCAGTGTTTCTTATGTCTTTGAACCATGTATGGATCTTCTCACCTGTGCCTCTAGTTTCTGTTACAAAAAAATGCTACAAAAGCAAAGCGGTGGATGAAAACAGGGCTCTGTTACAGATCCCAGAATCGAGTGCGCCCTTCAATTACTGGCATTGCAAGAGCTGTGGAAACAGGAGGACTAGCTTACATTTGAATTCTTACTTTGTCTCTTTGTCCAGAAGGAATTTGCATGACAATATTTAGTTTTACAAAGAAAAGCACGTTGGAGAAAAACAAAATTTTCCCTGCCATACTAAGAAATTCCATTACCTGTTTACTTACACATTTTTTCCTGAACATATTTCTGCTTCAGTAGGAATGAAATGTGCACAACAGAAAAGCATGGATTCCCAGACCTCCGTCTTGGGGATTGACTCATATATTAAATTATGTTTATGCCTGTTCCTATGAAGGAATGAACTTCATCCTTGATATGCATATAGCCAAACTTCCAGACTCTATGAGATTCCTGAACAAGGCTGAGAGACTGGCACATGCTACATACCTGGGAGATCCCAAAAAAGCCAACATTAGAGCAGCTTGTAGGCTGGGGCTGAAACAATTGTCTGAGAATATTGGTTTTCCTCTAGGCTGTAGGTTTCTGGATGACACCTAAGCCTCAGCCTTCCTTGCCAAAGCACTTCCTTCTGGACCAGGGGTGCGCCTCATCCCTCAGACCTTGTACCTGCACAATTTGCAGAGACCAAGTCAACACATCCATGGCCCCAGGGTTTCACTGGAGCTGTTGATGGGCACTGTGTGTAAGAGCAGCCATAATGTGGTGAACCTTTCCTTACACAATGCACTAATCACAGTGTTTTTGTGAAAAACATGTCTATCATTCACTTTGGGTTAATTGCTATGTCACCAGTGGAGTTCAGCTCCAGATCAAGGCACAAAAATGTACATTACTACGTGTACCTATCTACATGCTCCACATGTTCTTGCTCTGATTACAGTCAGGAAACCTCCACAATGCAGTTAAAGTGGTTCAGCTAACCACAAAGTGTCTATTTGGCTCTCTAGGCACCACTGAGAATAGAGACCAGAGTGGAAACTTATACACAAAGGCGTAGCTCACATTTCTAAAGTGTGGCTACCTAAGCAAAGGCACCCCTCTCGGTAGCTGTGCTGTGCCAGGCCATCCATCACTGCAGCATGCTGGCCCAGCTCCAGAGAGACACGCATGCCGTTTTGCTCTTCCCAAACAAATATTCCAAGTTCACGCTTCTTGGAAGACATTTCAATTCCATTAAAGCAAATGGAGCTCTATTTCCTGAACCACACCCGCACATGTCCCATGAGGTCCATCTATCCCAGTCCAGACATTTTAAGACAGGACACAGGCATCAAAATATAGATGCAGCAGAGGATCTGGGCAAACAGAAGAGCAGTCAAAAGTGTGCTCATAGGATGGGTTTCAGAAACTGTTTAGCACTGCCTAATGACTGACATCAGCTAGAAAATCCAAATGCTCTGTCAGGAGTCTTCATACCAGAGAGGAGGTTTTGTGGTTATATCTGAGTGACACAATGCACTGAGAGAAACCCAGGCACGACATTTTGGTTAGGGGTGCATACAATGTATAAGCACATAAAACAGTTGTAAAGTATTTTTTAAGTCAACAAATTAGCGTCTCAGACTGTCATGTTATTACAATTGTGCTGTACCTGCAAACAGGGTGAGAAGTTGCAGTTGCATCTGAAAATTGCAAATACAAATTACATTCGTGCATCTGAAAATGTATTTACATTTGATAAAGTTATGAAAAATACGACGGCAGCACTTGGCAATGTGTCTTTTGAAATAAGCTGGAAGGTCCCATTAATTTGAAGTTGTTAGCATAATGGTTTATGCCATTAGGTATCAAATCTCTTTTTGTAATTACGGAAGAGATCACAACCAACAAATAAAGAAATTGTGTTTAGGTGCTCAGGAAAAACAAATTAGTTTAATCTACAGTCCACAGACATTTGAGAGCCATATGTTACTGTTGCCTTTGTTATTTTTGAAAGCTGCTATGATTTATTACTCTAAACATATAGCAACAAATTGAAAACATGGATTAAAATGTCTCCTACTTGACCTTTTCAGAACTATCCCATGAATATAAATATTTATTTTATGGATTCAACAGCTGCTGATCAAGTTATATATTTTGAAAAGTATTCTTTGAATTATTATTCCGCCATTCAAATTACGTAGTTCCAGGATAAATTTTATGGGCTTTTTATGTTAATAGGCACTTTGCATACCTTTGCATAACCTCCACAAACTCACACTACATGAGTTGTTGTAGAGATATATGCTTGTTTGTAACTGGGTGATCTTTGCTTTATAACAATAGAAATCTTCTCTGACATCAACTCTTCACCTGAAACAAATCTTGACTCCTATTTATTCATTCAGTGAAGAGAAATCAGTCAGTTATTGTGAATAGAAAAGGAATGCACAACAGCAAACCCAAAACAAGCAGTTTCAACTTTTCCTTGGATTTTTATTCCTGTTTACATTTGTAACACTTTCATGTCTTGCCCTTATTTCTCTCAGGAACCGCAATCTCAGTGAAGACTTGAGTTGTCTCCACTTGGCACAAAGCAAAATAAAAGATAGTGCTAAGTTGCAATGATCAAAGACAAATAATAGAAGAAAACATATAGTCCCAATACAGCTACTAAATTCTGGTGTGGGTTACAACATATTCTCCCATCTGTGCCTTATCTGGTTGAGCCATGCAGGGCTAAAATATTACTTAGCTGTTTTTCAGTGTGCATGTCTGCTGTAGGATCAAGCACACAACCAGCAAGCCCTTACAGTCATGAAAGGAATTCCTGATGTTACCAGATTTTTTACTCCTTGCCCTGCAAAGCAGTGAAAAGAGTCTGGTGTCTCTATGCTGGTTAACATCACATTCATCATTAGAAAGCTACTCTAAGTCCCCATTTATTGTAACCATACCACTTTACCAGTGAACAAGAACACCTTCTGGGAGTTAATGTTTCAGCTGCCCTAGAAAAGGGATTTCTATAAAGCCTTTATTTTTTAAATTTGTGTCTAAGTTTTACTTACCCTGTGGCTTCTGTGTCCTCAATGAGTTGTGACCTGCTCAGAATGCAGCACCTCTCTCTGTTGCACCCACAAAATTGGGACCTCCAATATGCAATTTACAGATTTTTAGAAGACGGAGTGTCTTCCAAATGACATTTATCTGAAATGCTTTTCCAAGTGCTTTCAGTCTCAGCCTGAATATTCATCTGCTTTGATAGCCATCTCATCTGCTTTTGCGTGTTCTGTCTCTGGCTTTGTTTGTAAAGATATTGTGCAGTAAGTTAGGGAATGAATTTACAGCTCCTTGCCACTAACTCTCTCTGTAAACACCCCTACAGCACACTAAATTGCCTTGGTTTGAAGCAACTTAATCTCCTCTCAATTCCACATGAAATATCTAATACTTTCTGCGAACTGTGTAACCAATAAAGAGGGCATGCAGGAAACCAAATTAGCTGTAAATTCACAGCTGAACACACTACTTTATGTAGAAAAGCCATCTATTTCAGTTAATTCTTTGCAACTAGGTCGTGGTGATGATACACCAGCATCCCCAAGAAGTTTCATTTGCTCTTCCTGCTTTCACTTTCACTGTCATGACTGTAGAGCTGGTGTCTAGTCAGTGAGAGAATCTTATTATAGTAACATCCAAATGTGACACACAGCAAGGATTAAAGTGTTATCCAACTTGTAAATGCATAAGCAGGCTCCCTGGAAACAGAATTCAGGCTGATATTTTCATTTTCAAATCTGTATTTTTCTCCATCTGAGCAGTCAATGGAGCATCTTCCTTTCTAAGTAAGATCCAATTATAATGAGAGCTTGGATTGACAGGAAACATTATTATAACTGAATGAGCTGTCAAATCCATGATTAATAAGGTTTTTCGTTTAGGTTCAACAATAGCAGCATTAGACTACTGCCGTATTATTATTCAATAACTCATAACATTCATAAGAAGGTTTATTTTCCGTTTCAGAGGGTAGACCAAGATGTTTCACATTCAGCTATTCATATGGGCAGAAGTGGTTTCAATATTTCATGAGATGATTTTATCTCTGTCTTTTCTGAAGATGCAAACTAATGAAAAGCCTTATGCAAAATCTAAGCCTGCTGTCTGAGGATTTGGTTTCTGTTTTTCTTCTAGCTCCCATGTTTTTGCATCCATATTCCTATTGCTGGAACCATGAGAACAGAGAGGGAGTAGTGTAGGAGGTTGATAGCCTGGGTGTTCACACCACAAAATGTTGATGATATGGAATTAAAGTAGGAGGCAAGCCAAGACCTCTCTGGTCTGTGTATTCAGCGATGTGCAAAGAACAGATAAAGAGCAGATATTTTGTGTTAACCTCCATGTATGTATGTGTGTGGCTGGCTCAAACAGAGCAGAATTTTTTTCCATTACACTGCTTTTCATTTTTATATGAGAGACAACGAGGGCAGGACAGTTACGAATTAAGATATCCACAAGGGGGAAAGAACATATTTAGAAAGAAAAGTCCTCACCCTCAAAAAAGCCTTTTGTAACAAAAATGCAGTTCCCTCCATCCTACATAAATTCTACTTTCCCATCCCATTTCACAGGCTGATAGAATGTAGCTGGATATTCTGTTTTTCTGTTTCACTAGCTCTCAATTTCACCTTCCTAGCTTAGCTCCTTAATCCGCTCTTCCACCCAAACGGAGGTGCTGCTCCATCATTGCAAGTAGTATAAATGATGTGTCAGGTTGACTTCAAAAAATTACTTTTTAGTCCAGCATTTATTTGTACATCATCAGTAATGTCCCACTACTTTTTATACAAGTATGATGTATCAATATAAGATATAGATATAGATATAGATATATTAACCTGTATTGTAGTGGTCTCTTTCCTAATTTTCTTCCCTTGCTGACACCATTTGTACTTGCACAAACTAACCTTTAATATGCAGCTCTTAGTTTAATGTTATCATCTGTCAAAGTCCCACAAGCTGGGGAAATTTATGCAGGCATTATAAGAAATGTCTGACTTTCCATCCATAATGCTTTATGTCTTAAAACTAACTGCTGCCTTCTGGAAGCCAACAGGTGAAGACAAGGGTAAAGACACCAGATATACCACAGCAGATGCAGAAGACAAGCACTAAGACCAATGTCTACTATTAGAATAAACTGTGAAGTGGTTAACAAAATACTGATCTCTCAAAGGTGTTAGTGAGCCTCAGGGTTAACACCTTCCTATGGTATAAGTTCTTAAGTTATTCTTCCTTGTTTCTTCCTCTTTCAAATACACACACTTCAGAATCCATCTATCCTAGACAACTGTCACTTGCTTTTTTCACCTCTTTTGTAGATTAACTTCTAGCTAAAAACTTTTAAACAAGGCTAAAGTGTGCTAATGTCCAGTAATCACATTGCTGATACTATTTTTATGTTGTTACTGTTGTTCCTATTGCAGTAGCCAATGCACAAAATGCTGCATACACAGAAAAATCATGCTTGTGTGTACAAATATCCAAGATGGGAAAATGAAGCATCGTGTCCCATTTCACAGACAGAGGAGACAGCTACGTGAACAAGTTGCCACCTAGTAAATGAGCATGGATTTACAGCTCATTTAACACTCCATGGCAACTGTCTGTGTGGTTATTGCTCCAGAGTAAATGTGAGCTAGCTCTGACCCTTATTGAAAGTGAGGCAATGTATCTTGCATTTACCTGAGCTTTAAGCATCCATATAAAGTAACTAATGAGCTGTAAATCCACACTCCCTCTTCACACCTTGCAGTTTCTTCATGTATTTGGAAGCAATGATATTTATGTGATTTGCCTGTAGTCACTGAAGTAGCATTTGACAGAAGTGGCAGTGTAAACCAAACCTCCTGAGCTCCTGTGAACCCCACTCCTCATGGCCAGAATTTTCTTGTAGAGCTACTGTTCAATTGCTTGGCACATTTCCCTTCAAATGACGGTAATTCACAAGCAAACTCAACCACTTTTTCCTAATTAATACTCCAGAACATGCATTCACCACTTATGCAAAACAGATGGATGGGTCCCTAAAAGTAGCTTCCAGATACAGTTTCTTCATTCCACACATAAAATATTATTTACTTTTTCAAAGACTCTTAAATTTAAAGTTTAAAAGTGATGCTTTGGGAATAGCTTTATCCTGGTTTATTAACCAGATTTCAATTCTAGGTAATTGAGAATCCAAACTAGAGCGGAGTCTAAGCAGAGTTCGTCACCAATGTTGTCCATCAGGGTGGTCTACGGCATGCCACAAACTAGCAAAGAGCGTTTTTTCCCTTTTTTTTTGTTAGTGACTCTTATTAAGTGACCCTCTACTTAGACTCCATCACACTAGTTCAGGTGGATCACTGGCACAAGCCACTGCCTACAGTCATTGCAAGCCTGGGATCACTGCTCTGGTTTTTCAGTGGCACTACAGGAATAACAACAGGCTTGGATACCCAGTAGCTCTTCAATCCCCTTGTTATTCTGTATTAAAAAGAGATAAAAGAAAAGAAAAACTGAACCACTGCATCAAAATGTACTGCCATGACAATCATTTACTAGTAAAATTCTTTCATGTTCTGAGGCAAAACAAGACCATAATGTTTTAAATACCTTGAAAAACTCATAAATTATACACCTCTATGCATAAAGAAGAAAAATTAATTTTTTGTGGTAGAAACAATAAGTACATTGGTTTTTAGCCCTTAAAAGCTCCCTCATAATGGTTTTTTATGCCATGTCTATGGACTGTCATATTCAAAAAGTAAAGAGGGAAAGCCCAGGGCTTGGATGGTCATCACAAGTTTTAATAGATTTGATGAGTCTCTCCACAGCTCTCTGTTTCTTGATAATCACTCAATTCCTCACTGCAAGGACTCTCTGGAAACCATGAACCATGGCTACAGGTCTTTAAGGATGTGACCTGGCTGTCACACTGACAGCAACTTTCTCATTTCTTTTCGTGGGGCATATATTTCAAAGCATAATCCCAGCCTTCTGGGATGTTTTCACTTGCATAATGCTCAGCTGACAGGACTGCCAAAGCTTGAACTATATGAAAGAATGCATAATGTGAATGGGCAATGTCAGTGCTGTCTCTTACACTGACCACATATAACACTTAAGTGATTTTGGCAAAGCTCCTTATTTTTCTTTTTTTTTCCCATCTTTTTTTAGCAGTGACTATATCAACACTAGCTGATTACACAGTGCCTGGAAAACATCCCTGGACTTTGATTTCAACCTGTGCCAATTAGCTCTTTCCCACACAGTTCCACAGCATGATTTGGGGGTCAGAGCACACCAAGGTCCACTCCCACAAATGAGGAGACTGGAAGGGTTACTAGCAGGGACACCAGCCACCCCATGCCAGGTGGCCTTCAGAGCCCAGAAAAGTTCCTGAAGGTGTTTGGGCAGGGATGGAGTCAGAGAGCCTGGGAGCTGCCCTGAGTTCTGGCAGCTGGTTCTGTGGGATCCTTGGGAGCTGCCTGGCGGGTCACTGCCACTGCTGCAGACGGGCATGGCAGGAGTATGAGGACTGTGCTTCCTGCTGGAAATTCGCTGTGGTAGAGATTATCTCTGGCCATTTTAAACTGGAAAACTCTTTAGTGACTTCCAAACAGATCAAAATACAGTCCATAACAGGTAGTGCTTCAACAGCTACCTATCCACAAACTTAATTTTCCAATTTTCTTGCTGTGAGGAGACGGGCAAATAGTAAAATTCAGCCTGCAGAACAGCTTTGTGGGAAGACAGGCTTCTTGGAATGGCAGTTGAGAAAAAAAGACATTTCTGTGTCCCCACTCCCCAAATTCTATTTTTGGAGAGTTATTCTGCTGCAGTTGTTCCTTGAATTTTAGATTTATTCTACTTTGTTTGTCCTGCTTCATAATTATACATAATTATATGATTTTGTTATGCTACGTGTTTTATCATGTTATGTACTTTTTGTGAGACAGGAAAAAAATGTGCCAGCCAATTCTTGCCTTACTGACATCAATGGCTTTTGGTCACACACTCTGTTCAGGATTTTCCTTCTTATCAAGGGTTCTATATTTTCATGTGGTTCAATTTTTTATTTCTTCTGGGCATCCTCTTTATTTTTATATTTCTTTTCCCTTTGTTCTCCAAGTAATTCATTTATAGCTCTAAATTAAGCAATTTGCTTTTAACAAGTTGGCATTTTCATCAGTCAGCATATCCAAATGTTCACCTGTACCTTCCTTAATTCCACGTGCTATATCAGCATTTCCTGTAGCATTAATGCCTTTCTGCAATGAGACTCAGACCTCAGATTGCCCTGCTGTTTCTGCAGGCAATTATGTACTGCCTGTCCTTCTGGCAGGCACACTGCTATCTTCCCTACTGTATTTCGGTTTTGAGACGAACATCAAACCACAATAAGTGCCTACTGCTGACTTGATGATTCTCTGTGGAAATTTTAAGCTTTTAGTATTGTTTAAAAGAAAAAGAGGATATGGAGAATATCAGGAAAACTCCAGCCATTTATTAGCTGGGACTTTAGGGTTTCCATTTCCTCTAACTCCTTCCTATTGGCTCATGCAGAGCCCATAGGGTACTGAGCAGTCCTGGTCTCCAGCCAGCATTGCTTGGTTTCTTCTGCGGAGAAACCCAGGGTGTGAAGTGGGGTGGCACATGTGTAGACTTCACCCCAGCATGGTATCAGGATGAGGATAGGCTTTCCAGAAAATGGTCACAGGCCCCCAGATCTGAACACAGCCATAAGGATCTCTGCAACAGAGCATCAATACAAAATCCTTCAACTTGGACTGTCCAGACAACAAGAAAATTAAACTCCTTGACTCTTGTCAGCACCTACACCCTGCTCCAGCCTTCCCCTAAGATCGTAGCTGGAGACTGATGCTGTCCTGAGGTTTGGAATACGTGCTGCTGGGAAAGGCAACAAAAGCCTGTGTGTAGCTTTAGATGTCCCTGGAGCTCCCACTCCTTAATGCCTGTGACCTTGGCTTCAGCTCACTGCATGAGAGAAGAGCAAGCAATGGAGACATGTTGGGAAGAAACAAGGAATAGGAAAAGGCAAGCTTGTTGGAAGCAGTACAGGGGACTGGGGAACAATGTCATATAGGTTGGGGGGGTGAAGGGCACAAGAAAAATGTGGCTTGGGGGGACCCAAACACATGAGTCTGGGGGAAATCAGGCATGTGTGTCACAGGATGGGTTTTAGGAGGAAAAGGAACCCATGGCACAGTGCATAAAAGATGCTCAGAGAAGCAAGAAGCTGCAGCACAAGGACTTGGAGGGAATTGGGGCCTGATTCACCAAGTGAGGCTGTGGTGGGGATGGGATTTTGAGACACTTTATGAAACTGGCCACAATGACAGTGTGGGGTGGTCCTCAGTTTGTAGAGCTGTACTTTCAGCCTTCACATGTTATTTATTGGAGACTTACAGAGCTACTGGAAAATGCAGGGAGAAACAATAGATAAAATGTGGGGAAGGAAGGGGAAATAGATGACGAAAAATGAGATTCCAGGGAGTGGGAAACATCCTCTTCAGTAGGGACAGAGAAAAAAGAGAGGAAGAGGAAGCACAGGTGCAGCATCAGCAGCCACAATGCCACACCTGTCAGAGAGAAACCCTCCTCCTTATATTTGCATATGCACATTTCTGCATCTGCTAATGAACCTCTTTTTTCTTCCTCATTTCCAGAGCCAAAAGATTGTTAATTCCTGAAGTCTGTTCTTACCTATTCCTTCCTGGCTGCCTAGTGTGTATTTTCTAATATGCTTTTGTTTAGGAAGGTTAGTTTCTTGCTACACAGCAGAAATATTTGTGTTAAATCTACTCTATAATGGACCCAAAAATGTGAAAAATGCTCTGGAAGCAGAAAAGAAATAGTTATGAAGAAGGAAAGGAGACAATACAGGAAAACTCATTTGCTGAGAAATGCAGCTTATGTCTTATCAACTTAATTCCAGATAAGTCTTCATTTTGCTGTGAAGACAGATGCGATAAATATGTTAATGGCAGATTTCGATAGCTCAGTTTGTAGAACTGCAAAGCCAGATGGAAGTGATAATTTTTCTCTCATTTTAATTTTGAAATAAAAAGCAAGAAAGCAAGAAAGTTCCTGATATCTTAACACTGTAATGACTTCTGAAAGGATAATGGACCTTAGCACAAAATGACGTTAAACTATCACGCCCCGATGCTCCCACTTTATTAAATTCCAGTTTCCCTGGCTGGAATTCTCTCAGCTTTCTTGCCAGAGATGAGCAGATGTGAGATGTGAGATGAGGCTGTGACTACTTTTCCAGTTCCACAGTCATAATGGTATTTAGCATCAATCCAGCTTGTGAGTATTTTGCTGATTCTACTGTTCAGGTTAGATACACGACTAAACAGACCACTGAAAATAGCATTGGATGGAGCTAACCTCTCTTACTACCTATCAGGAATGAAACGCTGCCTTTTTTGTCCCTTAAGCTGTGCCTCTAGTGCCCTTATGGTGTTAGGAGTACGAGGAAAAAATTGTGGCTTTCCATCCATTGATTAAGATCGCATTTAGCAATATTTGGTGTGGACTCTTGGTTTGTTTCAACTGAATGCAATTGAAAATTGAGGGACATAGATTAGCACATTCTTAAATGTGTAGGATATTTACTCCTTGAACTGATAGGCAAAAAGAAAGCTGGAAAACTTTTGCTTCCTGAATCCTCTTGAAGGGGAGGAAACAGAAGGTTTCCTAGCAGGTAAAAAAGGAAATTTTAGAAAACTATTTTTAAGGGAGTTACTAAGTTAAAATTTGGTTTGTTATATTTGCAGTGGTATTTCTAAGGCATGGAAAGAACAGACACATCTGGGTTGTTCCCTTTAAATGAAATTTCATTTCAAGAAGGTGAGGTCCTGACTGAGTACTCCCACAGGAACCTCTCTCCAGGAACAACTAAGCAAGAGGGTGAGATGCTCCATTCTCAAATCAGTAGCATTAACTTCTAGGGTTTTATTAGGTCATTCTCACTTTCTAGATAAGCTCACAAATCAGAAACTGCGTGACCATTTAATTCTATATATCAGTTAGAACCCCTTCTGAAATTCATTCCAATTATTCTAGCAAAGAAAATCTAGATTCTGGTGAATTTTATAATACATTTTGCCATGAGACAAACAGTACAAGTTGTTATGTCATTCCTGTCCTCAGCTGGGGTGCTTGTGGGTAGAGGTATTGGCTATTGAATAAATATCTGCTATCTGCTATTAATATTAGATAGATATCTGCTGTATGAAGTATCAGATTAATGTCATTATTCAATACAAGCTATTTTTTTTCATTTGTTTAGTTCACACTGATCGTCTTGGGGTTTGTCTTTTTAAATTGAATTAGCAAGTAATACAAAATTGCAAACATATGTGGTCTGCATGTTTCTTACCCAAACAAAATGTTCATATGAGAGGGAAAGGGAAAGTCTAGGCTGTACTGTGGAGGGGAAAGGAGCGATCCCCAGGTTCTGGAAGTGAAAGCTGTATCAGCAGGAGTCAAGCCAACTTAATTAGCCCCGTGAAGAGACTGGGCAGAGTGCTTGGTTAATGCAGCTGTACCATGTTTGAGAATTCATCTGCTGTCTCTGGACTTTGCTGAACTGTGCAAACATCCATGTCTCTGCAACATTACACCTTGCACACAAGCAGAGGCAGTTCTCACACTCATCTGAGGTTCCAGTTCATGCTGGATGCCAATCTCATACAATCCAGTGACTCACATGACCAAAAGCACGCAGTGAAGCATGCAGTCCTGCTCCTGGGCCCAGTGTTCCCTTACCAAGGTCAGAGAACAGCAGGAAGAGACAGCTGGAGCCTCTCTGCCATCACAGCCTTGTTGCGAGCTGAGGTGATCAAAGCACAAGTTGTAGCTAAAGGTGACCCACCCTTGCAGATAATCCTCAGGTACTGGCAAAAGCCAGACAGATCTTATGCAGCAGCAGCATTTTATCCTGGGGCTCCAAACCAAGAAGAGTTTCCCAACTGCTGTGCATGGAAGCCATTCACCACCCTCCAGCAAGCAGCCAGAGCTCTCTAAGCACCAGGCAGGGAGCTGCATGCAGGAGGAGCGTGGCAACTCATGCAGCACTAAAGCTTATCCCAGGCTGCCACCTTGTCAGGCTTAAGCTCAGCTCATTAGGATGCTCATCTGTTATTTATGCAAATAAGCCTATGCATAGTCAGAAAATATGCAATTTATGGCTATTTATCAGTTTGGCACAGTTTCCAATTTTCTGAACCCTTAGACACTCCTGATACATGTCAAAGGAAACACAATCTCCCCTAGCACTGTAGAGGGGCCAAGGCACTGCTAGCATCCACGTCTGCTCAGAGGACTCGTGGTGCTCAGGATAGAAAAGATAATGCATTCTGTGTGACTTTAAACACAATATGTTTCACCTCAGGATGTTTAATCTAGTGAATAAGGGATCTCTACTTTTTTCACCTTCCCAGGGGAGGAGATTAACAAATATGCATAACTCCAAGCATTCTGACTGCAGTTTATTACTTATTTATAACAAGCACCTACCCCCCGCCACTCCAAAATTTAAAAGGATCTTCTGGAACAGTGTTTAAATGATCTCCTTTGTCTGAACAGCTGCAGTCTAAGGTAGTTCTCACTCATGAATGTGCAAAGGAACCTCAGCTCATCCCACTTGTGCCTTTACTGCTCTCACCTCACTTTAGGAAAACATTAACTTCTGCATGAACCTGATCTGGCATCCATCTGCTTTTCTTCATACACAGCCATCAGTAACTGCAGGAGGTCTGAGTCCTCCTGACAAGGGTACAGGTTGACCAGAAACACAGCTTTAGGGAATTTTCCCCTAGGTCTGTAGCCCGGGCCAGTACCAGGGTGATTGCTTGCCTGGTAGCTCCATGGACAAGTTTCTCATGTATCCTGCCTTGCACAACAGGATGTCTTGTTTAAGCTGCAACAACGTTCATCATAAAAATTAGAAAAAAAGACATTTCTGTAGTAAGGACCGAAGAAAATGTCACATATTTTGTTGTAGTACCTTTATCTGAGTGAACAACCTCATCTATTCACTTCTCCTATAGTCTGTTGTAACCATCTCCCAGGATCTATATGGAGCTTCGGACCTGCATGTGGTCTTGGAATTGGAGAATGAGAGGAGGAACACCTCCAGCAGGCAAAGAGAGGTACTCACAAATGCTGCCCTTTCAGAGTGACTACAATTCAACTTTAGTCTCATACCAATGCACAAAAAAAGGACTTCCTCTGAATCCCCCAAGATACAATTATATGAGTTATGTTGCATTTAAAGCATAGCACATAGCATAGCAACCACAACACAGAGATCTGGAAGTATTTCTGATATTTTCCCTCTTCACCTGCAGAGAATTTGTATTTGCACGTGAGGACAACTGCAACCTAAGTTAAAAATCTCCTAAACTGTCTCTCTCATTAAAGTCCATCAATCGACCTTCAATTCTTTCAATATGTGCAAGAAGATAGTGGTGGGTTGACCCCAGCCAGAAGCTGAGCACCCATCCAGGTACTTGCTCACTCCATCCTGACATCAGGATGATGATCTCATCAGGAGAGAGAATAGGAAGAGCAAAAGCCAGAAAACTCATGGGTTCAGATAAAGATGGTTTAAAAAATTAAGGAAAGAGGGAAAAAAACCCAAAACAGTGATGCAAAGGTGCCCACTCACCATTTCCCACAAGCAGACTGATATCTGCCCAGTCTCTGAGTTATGGCTGCCTTCCTAGGAAAATCACCCCCTCAGTTTTTATTGCTGAACATGGTATTGTGTCATGGAATATCCCTTTGGTCAGCTGGGGTCAGCTCCCCCATCTGTGCCCCTTCCCAATCTCTCACCCAACCCCAGCCAACTTCTTTGGGGAAGCCTGGGAAATCAAGATGGCCTTGACACTGTGAGTGCCTGGTTGTGAAATAGCCAAAAGACAGATTGGTTATGAACCCTGATTAAGTGAAAAATCAAAAAAATACCTTACTGGCTGGTGTGAAGAAAATCAACTCCACTTTAACCAGACCCAACACAAACATTAACGAACAAATGCATTGTCTTAGGTTAAATATGAAGAAAATCAGCCTAGAAGGGACACTTCTTTCTTAACATCAAGTGCTATTCTAAAAGACATGCCTTTTAAAAAAATTTCATTGCAAACCTATTTCCCACTTGGGTAAGTGCAAAACAATTCAAAATTCAAAAATTTCTATACAACTTGTTTCTCTGTGAACTTAATTCTGCCATTTCCAGCTGAGCAAAATTATCTTTACTTCATGAAAACATATGCTTCCCCTTAATAAAGACTTAAATAGAGGCACTTCAAGTCTTTCCCTTCACTTTTAGAATGGTGCAGTAAAGGATTATCCATGCAAAATTATACAGCCAAGATTTCTGCTGTGAGTCAGCATGGTTCCGTTGTTTTTCATGGATCAATTAACACACACTGGAGATTCTAGCCATTCTTGTCTGTAATGGCTAATTTGCCTATTACAGGGAGGTGAGAGCCATCTGTGTACATACCATAAGGATACAACAGTGAAATGCAGACTTTAAACCCACAGAACATGACCTGTGATTGTAAGACAAAGACAAGACATGATGCCTTACCTTTGGAGCCTGTAGTACATCAGACACATCTTGCTTAAGCACTGCAGAAGTGGGTGGTGCTGCTGTTGTTGGCTTTTTGGGAGGCCTGGGTGGTGGATGAAGGGTTAGGTTTTCATATCTTCGTAACATATAGTATTCCTCTTTGCTGACCTCTTCCACCATTGTCCTAGTCACAGGTGGTACAACTGTCTGGACATCTTTGCTCAGCAAATGGACCAACATGTTTAAGCGATACACTGGAATCTCCCAGCTCTCCATCGGACTGCTGACGCTACTGATCAGCAAGTAAGAGTCTGTGATTTCTTCTTCAAACTGCAGACCAGGTGCGTTAGCCAAGACATCTTTCTCAATGGAAAGGTCCCTCACGGACACTTTGACATTAAAAGGCAAATGGAATTCTTTGCAAATCTCAGAAAGGTGGTACTGTTTCTTGTCATGAATCACTTCCACAAAGCCACCTTCCATGTACATGGGAAGAAGCACTTTTTTATATGAATCACTTAGTATTTGCTCACAAGCTAAAACATCTATGTGTTTCTTTCTTCCCTCATACAGAACTTCGCTAGTCTGGCACTGCTGAACTAGAAATTGATCTCCAACTGAAACAGAAAAAAGTTCTTTATGAAGGGAAACAAAAGGTTTGGTTGCTACCACATGAAGCTGTTCTTTTTCACTTCTTGCTATCTCTAAGTCATAGGCAGTTGGAAACTCCCGAGGTCTTCTCTTGAACTTTCCTTTGTAGCTCATAGGGATTAAAAAATGTCTTTTGGAGGAATCACTTCTCATCTCAGAGGCTAGCACTCTTGCTGCCTGGTACTTTTTATAGATGACAATCTCTTTCCCGAGGCTAGCACTCTTGCTGCCTGGTACTTTTTATAGATGACAATATCTTTCCCTGTAGACAATAAGTTATAAGGTTTTTGGCTTGCTGAAGGCCCTTCCATTATCTCAGCAACCATAGGAAATTCTTTGCTTGTTCTCTCAAATATATCTTCCAAAGAAAGTGGCTGAAGGAAAGAGCCAATATCATAACAGTCTGTTATATCCTTGACCTCAACATCCAGATCTGAGAGGATATGAACTATGTCCTTTCGAACTGAAAAGAAAAAGAAATATATTGGGTTTTGTTTTCACTGACATTGAAATAAAATACACGTCCTGTTGGCAAGATACTAAAGGTACCTTCCCTGAGGTGTACGCATCCATGTGCAAATGTGCACCGTTAATAGGGCCAGCCAAGGTCTAACTGTTGTAATTTGACAGATATGGTTAGCAGATATGCAGGAGACCACACGAAGGGAGAGAATAAGGTGTGCAAGTGAACAAAAAGTTTAAGAAAAGTGTAGTTCACTATTTTCCCCACAGCACCTCCAAGTTTAATCAGTTGTTTATCTTCTCAAACTCTTAGGTGTGAGCCATATTTTTATTCTTTTATTTCATAGGGACTTAGGGCTTCTCTAAAGAAATGAGTGGGAAAACATTTTTAACAAATAAATAGCATTTGAGTCCATTAACAACATGTTGCTGCTATGGGCAGACTGGGAGAAAGAAGGTATTTTGATATTTATAATAATTAAAACATCTGTACTTATTAGGAAATAGTATCACTTAACAAAATGGCAAAGCCTTTATATAACTAAGTCTAAGGTTATTGTTTATGAATTAAGACATTTTACTATAATGTCCCTCTCTGGAACTGTTGCATCTTTTTCTGCATCACCTGGTTTTATTCCCTATCAGAATTGAGCGATTGAGTTTAACAACCTGAGAGGGAACAACAGTTCTTTTACCACAACTGAACTTGCAAAATTTTGAATGCAAAACTTCCAAGAACAAAGCTGACTGTGTAACTAAGGCTTGTTTAAGAATTTGGCTCCAAGTCAGTGACAACACAGATCGCTGACCAAGGCAGTAAAATTTAACAAGCAAATAATATTTAATGACTCTCTTCAATAAGACTTATTCTGCATACACCTGCACAAAGGGATAGTATATTCCGGATTCACACTTCCTTGCAGCAGGACATACCAATATTTTATACTGCAAAGTTGGTATCAGATTTATTTTATATGACACAGTTCTATGACAGTGATTCAGGATCTGCTTGTTTCAACTCTGCTTTTGTCACATGGACGCCTTGAGGTGATAAACATCCAAGCACCACAAGGGAAAGACAACAAAGGAAAATTACTAATGAAAATGAAACTTTCTATGAGCATTTGGGAGAGTACCACACACATAACTTGTTCATTATTAATAATGAGAACTATAGAGGATTCCTGCTCACAGCCTGTAAAAATGTAATCAGTTATCCCAGTTATCAGGAATATTTTTTTTATAGTGGATAGTATTTCTCATCCTTTATCTTGTCTCTATTTATAGTTCTCCTAAAAATGGTGAAAATCTATTTTTCATGGTCCACAAAAAAGTAGTTAAACATGTACCATGAAGCCTACTTTTCAAGTTTGTATTAAATAGTTATTTAGGACATATGTAATGCTCCTTAAATGTTGAGAACACCATGAAACTTAAAATAAAAACAATAAATTCAATCCTCACTGGAATAACTGATTGGAAGGCAAGTGAATACAAAATATTTCTGAATCTTCTGAATGTTTTTAGGGAGATCAAATTCCTATTGATTCTGCACATATATCTAAGTGGATATAGCAATACATCTGAGTCAATCCAGCTTCAGGACATGAGCTGCATTCCTGAATCTAGATAGAGTTATAGCAGACAAAGTGAAGTTATCTTGTGAAGTTGTATTTTCCAAACTCACACATTAAATCAAATAGCAAGCACAGCTGAATGTCTTATGATAAGCATATATATATTGTGTTAACAGTCTCTGCCCACTTTTATTTCTGTCTCTTTTATCCATTTGTTTACATCATTCAACAGAGAAATGCTCAATTGTGAAAAGATTTCCCGCTTAATATCCTCATGAATGGCATATTTCTGTTAGGATTAAATTTCTATGGAGCTCATTGGTTTGCTTCTAGTAAATGCAATAAGCAGCAAAACCTTCCCAAAAGCTAAGCTACTATCCTGCAATCAGAACCCAGCTGTTTCAATGTTTGGATGGAACAACTAGAACAACTAGTGCCATAAATATTTTGGGGTTCATTAAATAAAAACTCAGAGCACAAACTTTTAAAGATACTGGTTTTCTAATCTTTCTGCTTCGTCAACCTACTGGTTTCAGAAACCATCCATGAGTTTTTTGTGTTTATGTTCAGTTGATATTTGTTTCTGCAATAGAATAAAATAATATGATTTTTCTTTCTGTGACACACTCATTCTGAAAAATAAATAAGTAAGTGTATTGCAACATGTATGTCCTTATTCTTTTTCTACCTCCTAGCCACAGCCATAATTGATCAAGTGGCTTCTCCATGGCCAAAGTCTAAGACACAAAGAAAGAGAATCTGGAAACTGAACAGAATTCCTAAGCTCAACCTTTTCACTAAGCAATAAATTTTCAGTGAGGATTTAATTGTAGTGATCAACAAAATGGCAACAGAAAGAAATGCAAGCTAATAATCTGAATTAAAGGATGATAAAGAAATACAAAGCAAATATTATTTTTATCTGTTTTCCTCTTGAAACTAACATTAGTGGAAAATGTGGATAAGGAATTTTTGACAAACTGACTCTTTCATGGCTGTTTTAAGCAAATGCTGTGTATTTAAGGGTGCTTTTTTACTTTGCTACACCAAGTTTAACAGAACATTGATTTTAATTCTTACTTACATTTCATTACTGCCTGAACTTCATAGACAGGCATGAGAATCAAACGGCCATCAAAATTCTTGGGAAATGGACTAGAGGAGTCCCACATATGTAAAGTATTGGAAAGTTTAACAATCCGGTTCCTGCACTTAGGGATTTTCCATTCTGCAATCTCTTTTAGGGTGTATATCTGGTCATCTTCACACTCGTAGAATTCTCCTTCGTGCGAAAGGGGCAAAGTAAAGGAATGAGTCTGGTTATTTCTGACCACCACACAGTTCACAGCCATCGTTCCATTGACCTCTTCTACTGAGTTGAAGGTGATCTGCTCACCATGTTTGATAGTGAAGTTTGCCAATTTTATATCCTCGGCGCTGTAGAAACAAGGATGGCCAAACCTTGTTGGCCCTATAGAGACTTTTCTTGCAATTTCTTCAATGCTGACGTATGGAGTCTTATCTGCCACAACCTTATAAAGACCTAAGAAAAGAAAACTTACATTATGAAAGCGGAAATATACAAAGCAAGTCATGCCAAATTTTAGACTGTGAATGTTATAAAAATGGGGAGTAAAGCACATCAAATAATTCACAGATGGTAGTTTGATTGCTAGAAATAAGACTCTACAGAGATAATACCAGCTGCAAGTACAATGTATGGGCAGCTGCAATTAACCCTTTCTACTGTGTATCTAATTTCTGACATCCAGCATTCTTAGTCCAGAATAAAATATTTCTTTGCCACAGACAAAAGAAAAATCATCCTAAATTCCTATCTGTCTTCTCAGCTGTCTTGGGGTGACTTCATGATGTGTATCCCCTATCGCTGCCCTATGCCCAGAAACTAATTTTTTTGCCTTTCTATGCCTTTAAACTGAGCTAGAGGGGGGAGGAAAAACTGAGCAAAACTTTTTCAAAGCAGTTTGCAGCTTGTTCAAGGTCACACAGAGATAGAGAGGTTTTTTTCAGCTGTGGCAGGAGAGCGAGAGGGAAGGGAAGCACCCGGCTTTTCTTTCCAGTCGGCTTTCGGCAGTTTTTTTTCTCAGCTCCTTTTCCTTTGGAGATTTGAACTTTTGTTTTCCTGGGACTTCATTTTTTTTCCATTTTTCTCTGCTGGACTGTTTCAACATCAGAATACATTGGGAGGACTTTCCACCAAAGCCTTGGCCCTGGAGGTGGGCCCACCACCCCGTCCCAGCTCCAAGGAGGGAGAGAGAGATCTACAAAAGGACTCTGATTTTTCTCCCAAGTTTCTCTAAGCAGAGCAGGAGGTTTTATTATTTAGCATTATCATCCTTTTCCTATTTGTTTGTTTAATAAATAGTTTTTATCTCTTCCACTTTCCTTCAAAGGAAATTTATTTTTTCCTGAACCTGGTGGGGGAGGGATGGTTGTAGCCTGCCTTCTCTCAGAGGATGTATTTCTAAATTTGGCCAAACTGGAACATCAGCAAACCAACCTTTAAGAGCTAAATGCAGATGAGGTATGAGGAAACACAACATTAATGTGATCAGTTCATGCAGGATAAGTTTCTGTCTCAACATCAACACTATGTAACCTTCCAAACAAAGACTGGGAATTCCTAGACCAGGTATGTTTAAAGATTCATCACAAATGAAAGAATAGTACCTGCAGATAAGAAAGAGCAAATAGATTTTAGCGTATCTGATAGCCCAGTCCACCAGCTGGATTAATTCAAAGTCTGGGTGTTGTAGCACTCCAGCCATCACGAGGCAATTAAAATGCTGAAGTTCTGCAAGGCAGAAGCTGTATCTGAGCTTTCCTAACCCCTAGGGACATTATTACTTCATGTTAATCATGCCCTTTGGATCTGTCTCATTAGGAGTTTGCGTTGCAAGAAAAATGTGTACATTTCTATATTTGTGTGGGGGTTTTCGTAAAGGAAGATGAACTGGAGGGTTGAGAGGACTAAAAATCAGGGCTTAGCTGAACAGTGTGATTCAGCTGTCTTCTTCACAAGGTGTGGCAGCATTGTGAATGCTGTCTTATGGAATTGCAGTGCAGCTTCCTGAGACAGGCATTGACAAAGACTTGCTTTCAAGTGAATATAACTGAGAATAGAGGTTATTTCTAGGCCAAGTTTGCTAGCCACAAATTAACCAATAGCTACAGCTACAGTGACAAAGAAGCCAAGCTCCCTGGGAAATACTGTGCCTTTTCTCCCTTTATCTGCCAAGCCAATCAGCAAAAATCCTATGGTCTCGCTCCTCCACACTTTTGACTCCTCTGGACCACAGAGAGGGCACTTTGTGGTAAAGGTATACTCTCATTTTGGCTGTTAAGGAGGAAGCATGGGATGGGGAACCAAGGAGCCTGGTTGGTAGCACTAAGGATATTTTCATGGCAGCTTCAAGGCCCGTGAGTAGTTTAAGCCATGTCTGCAAGGTTTTAAATGTCCTATCCAGCTGTCCCCAGCCATTTAGTGTGGGAACTGCATCCACACTGATCATCACTCCCTTCTTGTGGGAACCAGAATGTGAGAAAAGTGCAGGATATCCCAGCAGATACCTTGACTTCAGCAAGGTGGGATGATGCCAGAACACACAGTTGCTGTTGGATCTTGGGAAGACACCCATTTCCTTCTCTAGACCTCCTCTCATTGTGGGATAATTTAACAAATTAGATCAGGGGGTATTGCTTCTGTTAAAAATAAGCAATGTGTTTATTTTCTTCCACACTTTTCCCTTACTGACTTTCACTGCTGACCATAATAAACACAACTGAAGGCCCTTCATGGTAGCAGGGTGTCCCTGAGACTGTATTTCTTTAAAAGGATGTATCAAACAATTACTTCCATCACAACAGCCTTTTAAAAATTTTTTTGGGTTTTTTTTGTGGCTACATGATTGTTGTGATTCTGGCTTTACTGTAACAAAGTGCCATACTTTCACTTTGTAACTTTAGCACCACTCTTGTTAAAGGAGACATAATTAAGATTCTGTCTGTTGAGTATCTTTTAACTGAATTCATCACCAGATTGGCCGTGTTTGGCTCTGGGTGTCCGATGTGGCCACTAGTAACTCTGGGAACTAACATCTCTGAGGGCCTGTCAGCAGCCTAAGCAGTAATAGCCTATTCGATGTGCTGCAGAAAAAGTCACCAGTTGTGCCAATGTCACTTCTTTCTGCAGTTCTGTGCCTTCACAGTTGTCTGTATGACAGCCAGCTTTTCCTGTGTGAAATCAGTACTCTTGTGTCAATACATCCTCTACATATATGTCCTCACTGCAGGAAAACCTGCAGGCTTTTTCCTGGGCTGGAAGGAAACCACATGCATGAACGTACAAAGTACAGCTTCAACACACTTTTCTTTCCCACTGATATCTGTAATGTTTCTCAAAGCCATTTTTAACACAATTATTAACAAGGAAGTTATCTATCGCAGTCCTGATCACTACTGGAGCTGTCAGAGCAGATCAACACAAACAGGTTCATCAGCATTTAGAAAGTATCACTGTGTCAGGTCACCAGTGACAAACTGAAACTGTGGAAAAGAAGAACAGTGTTCTAGTATCAAGCTTCACAAGCACAAGATGGGTATTACTGCCTGGCAGTGCTGGGAGAAAGCAAATAGAAATAGTTTTCATTAAAAAGTATATTCAAAATACTTACAATGTGTCCCAAAGGCAGTAAATATGCTTACCCATCTGTGATACAGGAGTAAGTGTATGCCCCCCACAAACCCCCCAGAACTGCATTGAAAAGCCTCCATAAACTGTGCCAAAAAGCACTTCCAGTTGAAAACATTTAGCAACATAGAGGTATGAGAAACATTCTGCTCTTCTATGAGTTTGACAATAGTTTTGCTGGGACTACAAAGTTATTTGGAAGGCAACTATTTCAGTAACAAACTGATGAACATCCTAGGTTGGAAAGCGGGCTTCATATGGAAGGATAATTACCAGATTTCATAGAAAAGTAGACACCTGATTATCCCCTTGCAGACTGGCTTTGCCAAGGATGGGAGCAGAGAAATGTTTGCCTTCTGTTCTGCTGGTTTTCTTAATTTTGGTGAGAGAATGCTTGCTTAGGCAAGTGAGAAGAGTCACATGGCCTTGAATACTTAGTTTCTGTAGTGATGAGAATCCTGAAGTGAAGGCACCTAACAGCCGCTTCTGAGTGGCTATGAACAGGCAAAGTTCCGTATGTTTCTCTCTATATAGAAAATAAGTAAATATATAAAAGGCTCTTTTGATATGTTGGGTGGAAGTCACTGCAGTTCCTATCTAACTGCCATAATCTGCCATGGTGTCCTCTCGTAAGTGCTCTCCTTGATACTATACATATGCAAAAAACAAAACCACAAAAACACAGAAACAATATTAGCTGGAACCATTCAGAACCTTATTGAAATCACTTTGAATCAAATTGCAAAAACAAATCTTCTCCAAATCTAAGATAACAAGGAAATCTCTAGGAGGAGGAGACATATGGCAAGTTTCAGATGCTAAAATTTGGACATTTTGAGGTCAAGCAAAAATATTTTTGTACTTTTCCATAAACCATAAAACGACTGAATCACATTCACTTAGAGCTTCCCAAGAGATCTGGGTGGACCGTTAGGGGGAAAGACAGATGGAAATAACAAATTTGGAAAAAAGTCCATCTGGTTCATCAAGATCTGGCATTATTGCTCCTATAGATATACTTTCTAAATGCAATCTGGTCTACAACCAAAGTGCACTGATGCCCAATGGTTTGGGGGAAAATAAAACATTCAGACAAGAAAACTACACATACATAATAACACTACAGGAAAATATAACCATTCCACTCCATGGAGCTTCTGTACCTAGTGACATTTCACTAGCTAAAGTGCCTACCTAGACATAATATGATGATTAGTACGCCCCAAATATCATTGGCCCATCTTTTCAAGAAATTTTACTAATTGGTGCCCAAGTTGATAGAGAGAGAGTTTGAGAATCTGAGAAAATTATTTTCACTGGTATGAGAGAGAAAACATAGCCAGAGGATCACAAGAATGAATGTGCTATGGGAAAGCATGTTTTGATAGATGGATATTTTTACTACCTTTTTACAGAACAGTATATGCAGCTCTCTTTTACTGGCTGTAGTGTAAAATGTACCACCCTGGAGCTTTATAGACTTCCTATTTTCAGTCTTAATTAGAGTCCTGAAGGAAAGGAGTATCCTTTTTACTCTCTTTCCCCCACGGAAAGCTGAGAAAACCAGTAGTTAGGCTTGCCTAGTAGAGTAGCAGGCAGCCTCCAAGAAAAAAGAAGAGCAGAAAAATAATCTCTCCCAGACTAGCAATTTCTGTTCCTCAATAAGGCAAAAGATTGGGAAGAGCACAGTTTCTAACCTCTCTTGAGCTGACTTAATTGCTATTCCTCTTTTCCCCCATGTCCAACACCTACTCTCTACTTCTTCTGCTTCAGCATCCTCCTCTCCCCATCCTATTCCAAAGGCCACCTCTCCCTCACCTCCTATTGAGATGAGCCTTCTAATGGCTAATGCCTGTTCTTCCATGGGTGTGTTGTGTGGTCACTGACAAGTCTACTGTCTTTTAATTTGCAGAAGATGACCACTTAAAGGGGCAGTCGTGCTCAGCTATGTGTCTGTCAGACCATGTAGGAATGAGCAGCAGCAACAGCTAGGGACCTCATGAGAACGGGGGCAGTCCGGTAATATTTTTTGCAGAAGAAGGAATACGACAGAATGAAACGTAATCATTTGTGCCGGCACACAGTTCGGCTGTTGTGCAAATTACCTGTCTGCTAATTTGCTAGAAGTGAAAATTGTAGTCCAAAATGTGGTTAGATGTAGCCATTGAAGTGTCTAGAGTAACAGCAGACTTCTATTTTTTACCCAATATGTGAGCACAGAAAGAATAGCCTGGCCCTCTGAGGCATGAAAAAGAACAAATTAGAATGAGGATAAAACGAAATAACACAGATAGTGAACTTGGGGTTGCAGCGGTTTCTCTAATGCAAAGGGCAGATTAGGCCTTTATCAAGGATCTGATTTGCCAGAGCAGAAAAAAGGAATTCTGAAGACTGCAAATACGCTCAGTAAGACAAAGAGTAAGGCTCGTTTAAAGCCAATGAGCCCAGTTCTTCACTCTCAGAGCCACTATCCCCAGAGTAACCTAAATAGGAGCATTGCTCATTTGTGCCAGCATGCAGACAGTGAAAGGATACGTGAGACCCTGCCACGCAAAAGAGCTCATGGCAAAGGAAATGGAAAAGAGCATCAAAGCAAAAGATTTCTTTGCATCAACACTGGCAAGAGAGCACCATACGTACAATGTAAATACAGGGTCAGCCTCCTGGAGACCTGCGGATATTTTTACTGAATTAAGTCAAAGGCAGCGTGAAAAACAACATCTGCAATTCAGTTCTGTGCTTCTTTCAGGAGGTGGGGGCAAGCCATGTTTCATGTACAATGTTTCAGCTAGTGCTTAGCACATGTATGTAATAAAGTGAAAAGGAAAAAGGTCAAGAAAGAGCAAGAGACTGGGAAATCTTGACTCTGCAGAGCAGAATCATTCAGCTAAGAACTAAATTAGAGAAATGACAAATTTACATCTTACCAAATAGCTCTTGAATGCATAAGAGTACATACACAGAGAAAAACAGGAAAGAGGCTCCCTGTTGGGCTAATAAGAAGTGTCATTATGCCCCTCTTCAGTGCTGCTGTTCAGTAATACCTGTCATGTGAAGGATAATAATGATAAATTTCAGCAAAATGAACTCTGAATTTATTTTTCAAGTGAAATAACCCAGTTTTCTAGAACACTGGTTGGGAGAGTTCATAACTATGCATGAAAATTGTAGTGATTAGATCGAATTTGAAAATGTGCTCAGTAGGGCAACAGCATCCAAATGCCAAGATGTAAAACTGACCACTTGAATGCAAATAAATCCCGATTCATCAGGTTCAAGCATTTGAAATTACAAGTCATTCTGTTCTAAAAATCAGGACTTTTGATATTAATAAATTTAGGATTACTTTTATCACTCTGTTGTGTTGGATATTTTAGGATCTAAATCAAGATTTAGAATGTGACTTTCTATTGGTATATGTATTTTAGAGATAGAAGAAATTTTAATAATATCAGAGAAACTTGGATTAAAAGAAAAATACCAAGTATCTTGAGAGTTCATAGGAGAGTCATATTTCAGTATCTCTAGATAGCCACAGATGATTAAAAGGTCTTTGATCACTATATCTGGGCCCTACTAGTGCTTGAAAATGACATTCCAAAAGGAGTCTTTTAATAAGTGGTCATACAAATCCTTCTGATTCATGGGGTAAAAAAAAGTGAAATTAAATTGAGGATCTACTGGGGGGGAAGGGGGAGTTATATATGCACAACTATTTCAGAGAGAAATCTGTATTTTAGAGATGGCAAATAAAGGCATGGTGGAAGATATTTTTCATAGAATTCAGATGAAACACTGTGTTCCCACAGACTTTTACAATTTATTTGCGTCAAGAAGTGTGTCTTGTCTCCCTCTGTAAAAAAAAGCACATCCCAGTCTAGACACTGGCATAACCTAAACCCTATACATGCACGTGCACACACTCTGTCATACTCAGCAAGACTTCAGAAGAGCATCAATAAGGTTATTAAGTCAAGCACTCAAACACTCGAAAACACTCATATTCTGTTTCCCATGAAGCATCAATTTAATTTCCCATGTGCTTGCAGTACAATACAACACTAATTAAATATTTGCTATTTTTTCCTACAAAACTGTAGTGTCATTCAGTGCATTAGCTAAACTGATGGCCAGAGCGAGTCCTGGGCATGATCTCAGACTCTTCAGTTCTGCTGTGTCCTATGTGTCCTCTGTACCAGTGCTTCTATCTGCAGGTGTCCCATAACTTCTCCTCCCTCCCACTCCCACTGCCCTCCTCATGCAGTTTTCCAGCTTGCTCATCTCCTCTCCCCAAGGGGCTCCCATTACCCCTGCTGCCTGCAAGACTCGAGCATAGGAAATGCCCTACTTAAAAACTTTGGGGTGGGGTCTTCCTCTGCTGCTGAAACCACCTGCACCTGTCTCCAGTCTTTGATCTTTGCATGGAAAGTCTTCATTCTTCTGTCCTGCTCTGAGGTCCAAAATTTTCTATTTTTCTCCTAATATAGTTTGCCTCCTCCACCTCCCACATGTGGGATACTCACATGGGATACACACTTCTCCCTCTGTGCTCCATTCACTTCCCTGTTCAACACTGCTGGACGCTAACAGTACAGGAACTGAGATGAGAGCTGAACTCAAAAATTAATAAATATGACATGTGATGAACTAGTACTGGGTTCAGTACTTGGCCGGCTCTCCTTAACACGACAGTGTGAAGAGAGGAAGATATGGTTCAAATAACAAGTCACCACATGCCAAATTTCAGGTCCATCCTCCAAAATATGGATATATTTGGATTTCTCTGTAGAACAGTTAAAGTGTTTTCTTAAGCAGAAAAATACATCCATTACCCTCTATCCCTGTTTCCAGGCATGGAGCAGCCACTCTGGCCACCACAGATAAACTAAATCATTAAAATAGAAACAGACTATAACAAAGTATTGAAAATATTTTGTGCCCAAAATAATAAAATACAGATGTAGTAATGGTAAATAAATTATCGTTTAATAACACAACAAGGAAGATTTCAGCTCAGACAGGTTTTGGCACAATCATAAGTAAATGAAGAATACTTTTTAGTACTTCTTTCACCAAGGGATCCCAAGTGTAGAAAGCATTACTACAAAACTTTATAATATTAATAATTTCTATCCAGGTTTGAGAAAGGACTGTAAGAGTTGAAATTTAAAAATTAGTTGACTGTGTCTTGTATCATCTGATAAAACTGTATTCTTGACAGCTGAGTTGTAACCTCAAATATCAATCAAGACAGCAAATCAATAAAATGAATAAAGGTGATTACTCAGGTTATAATTCCTCAAAAACATGTATGCATGAAATACTTTACCAGGAAAATTTAGTGGTAATTCCACTTTGGCTGAAAACTGGCTGCCTTCATTGTTCTCACAGGTACTTGCTATGAGCTTATTAATTTTGAAGCCAATAACTTTAATGACTTCTCCTGTTGAGAGGGAGCATTCATTACCAAACATCTCATAGATGGAGCCTGAAAAGAAACACAAAAGGAAAGAAAAGCATTATTTAGCTTTTTCTCACTTTGTCAAGTGTCCTTACATCTTTGAGTGAAAAAAAAATAATACTTAAACTATGTGAAATAATACTTATCTTGTAATAGTTAACCTAATTTTTATTTACTTTCTCAGGTTCATGATAAAAACCATCTTGTGGCTTCAGTGACCTCTCTATCAGCTCTATGTGTACACTGTTCTTAAATGCATGCAAAGAGAACAAGGTCTGAAGAACCTACATTTCCAAATTATTAGACCAAAATGGAGCAAGGTAGGGCATAGGATCACCTGGGTTGTCAGGAGGTGTCTCCTGAAACCAGCAGGCAGTGGAGCTCAGGCACTAAAGGTGCCTCTGCACAGCACAGGGTCTAGCATATCCCATAGGAAGCAACAGACTACAGCAGGAGACAAAAACCCACAGACCCTGGAAGGTGCCCAGGGAGAGGACAGGAGACGTCAAAGTGCAACCACCATTTGAGCTTCTTGTAGTAACACAAGACCTGAAGAAAGTACAAGAAATTGGGAAACTGGCAAATTAACAACGGCAATCCCTGTCTCATGTTGAAATGAGCATACTGATTCTGACCTGGCAGCAGAAAATTCCTTTTTTATCTGTGATGTTCAGAACACTGAGAACAGGAACAAGGCAATCCAGCCAAGCATTTCAGCACTTCCTCAACAAAACCTGGAACTGTATCTTGTCCTGCCAAAATCATCTCCCCCTTCTCCATTCTAGTTGTGGTCAGCCTTTACTGTTTCAGAAGCAGGTGCACAGGGAGAAGAGTAAAACCAAAAAACTGAAAAGCCAAGCTTTGCAGAAGAAGGAAAATTCCTCTTGGTCTCTGCAGGGGATTAGCAGAAGCTTTGGGTCATGGGATCAATTAACTATATATAAAGATGATGCAGTGAAGAGACAGTGTTCCATTTGTAGATAGAATTGCATTGAACACAGAACATCAGAAATGTCAACTCTAATACTAGCTTCCATTCTTCTGTGCATTTCCTCCCAAGAACTCACCAAGATCTGTCCTGAAGTGATGTGGATGAGCCCCTTCTGAAGTCTCATCTCAAAGTTTTATTTCCCTTGTGGTGAGAAACATTGTTCTAATTTCAACTCCCAATGCATTGGTGATCATTCAAGAACAATTCAGTCCTGAACATAGCCTGGGCTGATAAGCATCTGAGTCTGGGATCTATTTATTAACTCTGCTGAAGCACTTGCAAATGACAAGCACTTGCCTATCACCCTGACCTCAGCCGAAGTCACTGGGAGCTCAGTCTGAGCATAACTTACTCTTGTTTTAGCCTAAAGCTACCCAAAGCCTCAATAGAGCACCAAAACCAACAGGAGAATGACTGGGAGTAATGCTGAGCAACTGGTTAAGTGTGCTCTGTCGTGGATACATGTCCAGACAAACCTGTGCAATGTTTTCAACAGTTGAGATGGACACCAGAAAATCCTCAGCTTCCCTGAAGAAGATACAGTGTTTTAACCCTCTGGAGAAGGAATTTTGATTTAAAAAAAAAAAGTAAAAAACCATCTGGAAGATGCTTTTTGCAGGCTGGATGGGGCAACATTCCCTGGTTTCTCTTGCTGAGGGCCATATACAGCCTTAAGGGTTCTGCTGTACTTAGGTTCCAAAGTAACACAGCAGGCTTTCTGCTGCACACCAGGATGATGACTAACTCAGAGACATTCTGGATTATAGTGCCACACATATATCAGACAGTGCCAGGTGAAGAAACATGCTGTTTAAGCACAATTTCAACAATTCTGGTACTGAGCAGAAGACCAAGAGAGCTGCTGCCCTTTAACAAAAAAAGAACAATCCGGTTTTCTTATTGTAAAAATAGTACATAGTTGTTTGCTCTCTTCAGTCCCTGAGCAATCCAACACAGACTAACGCAGTTGTCTCTGGATATTGCTACAGCTCCCATCAGGAGGCTGGCTGCTGCTAATACAGATCATGAAGTGCCATGTCTACTCACTTTTTTAATGCCTCTAGGGATAGTGACTCCACCACTTCCCTGGGCAGCCTGTTCCAATGCTTAACCACTCTTTTGGTGAAGAATTTTTGTTCCCAATATTCAAGATGAGCCTACCCTGACACAACTTGAGGCCATTTTCCCTTGTTATGTCAGTTGGTTGCCTGGAGGAGGAGAAAAACCCTCACCTCACCACAACCTTCTTTCAGGTAGTTTTAGAGAGTGATGAGGTCTTCCCTTAGCCTTCTTTTCCAGGCTAAATTTCCCCAGCTCCCTCAGCTGCTCCTCAGAGGATTTATGTTCAATCCCCTTCACCAGCCCCATTTTACTTCGCTGGGCACACTCCAGCACCTCAATGTCTTTCTTGTCGTTCTTTCACCGCCTCTCTCAGGGCTCGGCCATGCAACCAGTACACCTGTCCAAGCTGTGGGCTGCCAACTTTTCCAAGAGAATGCTGTCTGAGACAGTGCCAAAGGCTTAATGAAATCTGAGTAGACAACATCCACAGCCTTTCCCTCATCCACTAAATGGAGCAGTTAAGGGGCTAAAGTTCTTAAAAAAATGGTTATTGAAGAATATTTAACCCCTATTTCAATCTATATCTGCAACAGAGTGATACCACAAAAGCCCCCAAGAAAATTAAAATCAAGGTAGCTCATTGTCTTACCATCAAAGAAATAAACATGGGTACATAATCCACTGGCAAACAAAATGCTTTGTAATACTACCAGTGAAAACCATAGGATGGTACTTTTCATTTGCAGAGGTTGGATAGATAGATCATATAACCATGAAGTTATGGAGGTATGCCACCACATTTTCCATCCAGTTAGAGACATCAGAGACCAACCTTCAACAGCTTATCAGTAGTAAAATGTATATTACCAGATGTATTTGAAATAGGCCAAGAGGTTGAAAGATTATGAGGGTGAGTAGTTGGGTGGATGATGGCTCACAGACTGAGACCATGACTGCAGAAACCTCATTTTTATTGGTACTAGTATTAAAAAAAATAAATAAAAAAAATTTAAAAATTAAAATCTGCCAGCCACATTTTTGGGGGTGCAATTGCACAGAAAGTATTGATTTTAATTACATATTTGTCTGCAACTAGATTGCTTTGGTCCTGATTTTAGCCCTTCCTTGGCAGTTTGCCTGGAATAATACAACGAAGATTACATTCAGACAAGAAAAATGTTACCTAGGCATTTGCTGCAAATATTTGTGCTGATAACAGGGAGCTGAAGAAACTGCATAGCTTTCAAAAAGGAAAATAAAAGTTCTTTCTCCTTTAAAAGCCATGATAATTAATCTTAAAACATTTTGAATGTTCCCACTTTTTGACAATGTGACCCTGAGAGATTTTACTTCAGCTGTGTAATGTGGACCCCCTCACACAATATATTGAAAAATAAAATTAAAATTAAAATGCACTTTTTTAACATTTATTTGTTGTTGCACAACAATAACTTTGGTTTTCCCACTCAAGTCACAAAGAAAATGCAACTCTTTGAAAATGTAAATCAAGTAACCTTGAGAACAGAATCTTTTGATTTGAGAAAGATGTATGCAATATAATGCAAAAAACCCCAAACATTTTAGCAGAGCCCAGAATAAAGCAGCTTATTTACAGTGATCAAACAATGCTCCTGAAGGCTGTAATTAAAGAGCTTGTGTCTTTGAAACCACCTTTTCTGGAATGCTACTTTGTTCAATAAAAATCACATTTATATCCTTTCATAAGCTCATCTCTAGTTTGCCAATCTGTGTTAGTAACTGCCATGATCAGATCAAAGCAAGCACCACAACTGGTTCAATATCTTTTCCCTCCACCTTTCCTAAAATGTTAAGCAGCCACACCACCATCCTCCCTAACATAAGCCCTTTATTTGATTTATTTCTCATTATAGGTACAATAAGAGCATTTTCATATTAAAAACAGCAATATGAACTATAAATACAGTGAATGCCTGAGATGGAGGATGTCATTCTTCATGTCAGGGCACGTGACAGTACCACCGAGATAAATATTTTATAACACAAGGTGGAACAATAAAATATCTCAGTAATACATTCCTTTTTCTTCCCAGCAGCTTGGAGCTGCATTTGGTGACTACTCTCAGAGTGAACGCTTCACTGCTGCTGACAGAAAGTATGGCTCACCATCAGGCCCGTGAGTAAACAGCAGCAGTACATCACTGGGGTGGAGCTCCCTTTTGCCTAATGCCTCCAAGACTTGACTATGGTGGCGCAGAGGATTATTCAGCAGGGGTGAAGCTCAGGCCCAGGCTGGCTGACTCCCAGTCTCACAGCCTGTCTGCTACAGGGTGCTGCTAAGCACTTCCAAGTATCCCCCATTCTTTTTCTCCTTTTTCTTTCTTTTTTTTACTTTTTTTGACAAAGACCAAGCTTTTTTCCTAACAAAACCAAATTACTTTGGAGGCCAAACACTAGGCATTGACTCCCTAGTCCCATGAGTTTGAATCCTTGAAGGAAAATATTCTCCCTTTCATGTCCCAGTAACACTCATTGAATTCATTGCAGCTGGCAGACTGAGCAGTCTTTGAAAGGAGATCCAAAGAACCGTGAACCTGGCTGCTTAGCAGGGAGATGAAAGATCTCCCTACATCTCCTGAAAGAGTAGAACTTTGTCCCCATGTCCTTTTCCCAGTGCTCCTTTCTCCACTATTAAGTTGTCATCGGTTGCCCATATGGGTGCTGTCTTCACTATCAGAGGTGACTCTTGTTTCAGGGGCGGGTGAAATGGTTCTGCTTTCACGTAAAGGCTCACAATAGCCCATTTTCCCCTACAACATAGCTCAGCTGAAATCACAGTTTTTTTAAGGCTTCTGCAGGCTCTCAAAGTAATATGAAGGGCATAATTGATCTATAATTAGTGCCAATAAAAAAGATATCATTCTTTATGGGCATTATTTGGGGGTTAGCCAATTGTTCAGTTTATGCTCTTTGGCAAGAAGAGAGAGCTATTTTAAAGTTTTAGGGAGGAGAGTTTTGCTTAGTCATTTTAATAATTGTATACTCTGATTAAGCAGAAGGAAAAGCCAACAATTTCTGATGTGGAGACGTTAGGCGGCTTTTCTTCCCAGTCACATACCTCCTGAGAACCAAAGATGCTCAGCAGCCTGGTGGATTTCCCCCACTAAACTCAAATAATCTAACATCTTGTAGGGAAGAGGCTGGAAATCATGCACAATGACAGGCAAAGGAAGAAGCATGCCCCAGCTTCTCTCTCTAACCCCAGGCTGTGAGAGAGGCTGCAAACAGGATAAAACACCTGTATGGCTTTAATCCACCCCTCTCTTCCAACAGAAGAAGGTGCCCCCATTGAGAATGGCAGAGCCCAGCTTCCCAGTGCCCAGATGGTGCTCCAGATGCCTGAGGATAGCAGTGGTCATGAAGGCAGTGTGAATTTGAGTGGAAGATCCTTTGTCCAGTGGCAGAGAAACTTACTGGGCTTTCTAAAAACTCTTCTCTCTTTAACAGGTCCCAAGCAACAAAAATCTTTAACTTTGATCAGTTTGGGACACAAATCTTCCAAAAGACTTTATGCAAAGATGCATCTTATCTAGATCATACCTACTTAGGCTGCAAAGGATCTGATTTTTGCCAGCACAAAACCATCAAAAAACAAAAGCCATTAAGATTTATCTTTTGCCATATAAAGTCAAACTTTAAATGTCAAGCGCTTTAAGCCATTTCAATCACAATGGACTTTTAAAAAAAATTACTTCTGCAGTTTCTGATTTATTCCTTTCCTGATAGGTTTATGGCCCTTTTTTCTTTATAAATGCATTCTTCTGATTCTCATCTATCCAGAGTCTCACGCACTGCATGTGGCAGCAGAGCTTTATGCGTGCAGCACCCACTAAAATGGAAAGAGCAAGTGAAACCACAGCTCCCAACGAAACACCTTTGGCCTTTTATTTGGGTTTACACAAATGAGTCAGAATTTCTACAGCAGTGAAGACAATGCCCAAACCTGATTTTGAACAGCATTAGTCACTGTTATAGCTGTTCATGATTTATTTAGTCTTATTAATTTTCTTTACAGTGTTAATTACTTTGAATTAAAGTATGTTTTTTCACATATATGTTCAACAGAAAAACTACATTTTGTTGGACTAGGCTTAGGAAGGCTGCTCAAATTGAGTTGCAGGATCAGGTCAGAGTGCAGAGCACTTCACAGGTGCAGTCCAGAACCGGAAACATGTTTAAGCATCTTCCCCTGCTGAGATCAGAGCACGATGCTCCTTGTGCCACTAATGTGTGTCCAAGGGAGCTAACCAGAAACAGTGGACCTGGACAAATGTCATGTTCCTTCATGAACAGATTACCAGGTTCTTGAAGAAAAAGTTTTGTCACGAAAGTCCTGTAACTCAAAACCAGTGTGTGGTATGGACTTGTGTGTCCTGGGATGTTTATCCCAGGATCTTCCCTCCTATGCAATTTAACATAGTTGTCCCTTCATCTTTCCAGAGCCTGAGTTTGTGAAAATTGTCTGGGTTCTTTTATAGGCTTTTTATAGGTTCATGGGAAAGAAAACAGGGCCTCTCCTGCTGCAGACCTCCTCCTCACATCCCTGGAGCCCAAGTGCAATGACAGCAGGGGAGCTGTCTGCTAGAGGAAACCATCACATCAAGGAGCTTCAGCAAGCCAAGATAAGGAGTTGACCCCTGCATTGAGACAAACCAGGCAATTTGGGCATTCTGCCTACCTCCTGAGCCATCCATAGGGAGGCCCAAAACTGAATGTCACAGAAAGAAAATCCCCTCAAAGGAGATCCTCAAATCAGCCTCATCCTGAGTGCCAGCTACCCAGGGTCAGATTTTTCTCACTGTGTCTGGATGACTCATTCCATTGAGGGCAGCAGTATGAATAAAATGAGCAATACTTGACCCATAAAAGTCAGGGTTTGTTCTCGCATTCACTGAAGAACACTTTCTTTCTTGTTTAGAATAAAACAGGCTTTTGAAGCATCTTGAACAAGTGCAGGAGAGTTTCAGTGGTTTGTATTAATAGAGAAAACTTACCAACATGATCCAGCTACTGACCACAAAAGACAATCCAAACTATCTGTTACTCTGGCTGTACTTAAGGCTCTTGCTCCTACTTGCTCAATCAAGAGGAACAGAAACAACTGTATTCAAAGGAAAACATCCTTCCATTTTTTGATAGGTTTGGCTTCTCTATCTTTAAAAAAAGGACACAAATTAGTAAGTGAAACAACTGTACCACAGGTTTTACCAATTTTGTGTGCAGTTCTCCCTTGGCATGCACTCCATGGAAAGTCCACCCAGTAAATGTAGAGACCATTTTTAATGATATTTCACCTCTGAGAAATACAGCCCTAGCTATCTTCATCAAAGCTGTCTATGCTTGGCCTCTGTTTAAATTACTTGTTACTTTTTGTAAGAAAAAGTAGCTTTATTAATCCTGAAGAGGCAGTTTGCTTGTTCTGTTTGTACATATTACAGACTGCATATCCTAGCCTTCATCAACTCATTGACTTATCACACTTGATAAGGGAGCAGGATTTGTTCTCTCTAGGCTTAGAAACAGTAAAAAATCTACCCTATGTGATCATTTTCTAACCCTTAGTGTTGAGAGATATTTCTTGTCTAAATTAGGACTTGGGGCAGCTGAGATTGGGTAGATAAGAATTCCTTTTGTGTTCAGTTTGCCTAGCTACAGTAACAGGGTTAACAAGACTTTTTGGATTCTGTTGATGGCCAGCAGAACCCATCACTTCCCTGAAATGCTTGTAGAAATGCACGCTGGAAAGATGCCGTTTCCCAGTCACAGAAGCAGAGAGAGTGAAACTGAAACTGCAGAGACAGCAAGTGACGGTGGATAAGCAGCCAGCAAGAGGAACTATGAGTCATGTTGGTTTTAGTTCACCAAAGTGAGTTTTGAAATGGAACTATTCACCCAAAGGGTTTTGTTTGGCATTGCCTCTCATGCAACTGTCAGAGAGCACTAAACATCTGCCCAGAGGAGGAATCCCCACTTGTCAATTCTAAGAATCTTTAGATCCTTTAGGTCTGGAAGGACATTAACCAAGGATGTACATGTGACCCCATAGTTGCCTCTTCCCAACATTTTTTCCCTGCACAGACCTGGCACTTTTCCTGCACTCCAGAGACAGGAGTACCACAGCTACAGAACGCTGCTTCACTGCACACCCAGCCTGAAGATGTGGAGGCTGCTGGCTTAGCGTTCGCTTCTCCTCAGGGGAGTGCAGAATTTCCTAATATGTTTCACAGGCCTGCTGTAAAAGAGGGGATGTCCTGGAATTGCAATTTACACAACACACATGCTGTTTGCAAACAACTGAACTGCACAGCAGAGCTACAAACTCTCCCTGCACTCTGGCAAGTCCTAACCCCTGAAGAAATGGGGAATACCACTACTGATGTATGTGTGTTTAGCTGGAGCAAGAATGGGAAGACTGTGGGTAGCCTAATGACAAGAAACAGCAACAGAATAGGTGCCTTGAGCGGTTCTTCATTTTTCACAATTAAAGTTGGCACTTTTTACTGTTCTGCCACTGGTTAAATTAAGCTTGCAAAATATTAATTCAAATACCCATAAAGTAATTATATCAGTATTAAAAAAGACATAATTTTTTCAAGAAATAAAGAATAAAGATGAAAGCCCACACTTGCATGCTATCTGTAAAAAACAGTGGTCAGACAGTACTTACCTTACTAAGTATCAATATTTACTAAAATGTTCAAAGAAAGATATTTGATCAATCAAATTGGTTCCCAATGGAGATTCAGCAATTTAATTTTTTAATAACTTATTCTAATGAGCTATTAAATTGTCATGTACTTCAGTCTGCACTGTAGTTCCTTTCTAATCAGTGCTGATTACCAAGTTATTTGTATCTGGCAGACTTGCTTTCGTTTTATAATCATCCTTCCTATTCCCTTCAGAGATTCAACAGTACAGTCTAGCTTCTGTAGCAAGGACATTATGTCTGCAGAGTCCAAAGCAGCTGCCCTGAGAGGTATCCCTGGCATTTGGAGAACTACCATCTCCTTTCTTCTGTGTTTCTATTTTCAAATCAGGGATGACAATAATTTCTCTACTTCTGTATGGTCTTTCGAATATGATGATGAGAAGCATTTCAGAAGAACTCAGGGCTGTTACTAACACCCCACATTTCTGACTCTGCAAAGCATCAGGCAGTGGTAGGTGATGGCTGCAGGTTGGGTCTCCGACAATGAAGCCACACACAGCTTGAGGAACAAAGGGAATAGGAGCATGGGAGTGTGAACAAGCTCCTCAAACCTTGACTATCCTGCCTAGAGGCAAACTGGTAAGGCTTCAACCAACCCTGAAGTCCAGGTGTAGCATGAAAATCACTGATATCACTCAAGGATATGCTTTCCTCTTCTTCATGCCGAGAACAGAGATATAAACTTCCTCAGAAAGGTGTCTATCATAGTATTCACTACCAACAGCAAAAATGCAACTGTCCATAGCTTTTCTAGCTGAAAGTACTCCACATGGAAGCATGGTCTATAAAGTTGTGTCTATTTGCAGTTTGGGGAACTACAGTTAAATACATCACATCCATGAATTGAGTGCACACGGCATATGTTTTCTACTTGCTCTCCACTGGGAACAGTAGCAGGCAGGCTTGGGTCTGCAAAGAGAGACCCAGATTGTGTTTGGTGTAACATGGATATAGAATGGATTCTTTCAGAGATGTTACCTTGCCAAAGGCAAGTAAATTCCTACTCTCTCCCTGGAGCTTGACTTTGCAGCTTCTAATAAAAATACCTCACCACATGGAAAACATCCATCCTCACAAAGCATTACACTTTCCTTATGCTTCCAGAAGTACTGAAAATCTGTCAAGAACTGTAAGGCTAGTTTGCAAGTCCTATATTTGCAAAATCATTAGACCTAAGTGCAGTGTGTGAAAAATGTTACTTCCAGATAGAGTAAATGGAGAGTTTCGTCCCCACAGAGCACCGGAGAACAGTGAATCAATTACACTGTGCTGTCGTCTTATCACGGGGCTTGCTGTAATCTTTGGTTGGCTGCTACAGCTTTGATGTGGCAGCTCTAATGGGTGCAGTAGACCATAACTTACTCTGTTAGCCATTCTATGTACCTGGCTAAGCTGATATTAAGAAACTTTGCCCTTTTTGGGGGAGGTTGTGGAAAGGGGAATATACATTAACATTTACATATATAAAAATTCTTCCTATTTTAAATCCTTACAGAGGAAAATTAATTATCCCTGGTGATGGATCAGTTACAAACAATCACATGTAACACTTTACCAATCGATCTTCTCCCTCACTATCTGCATGTTGTGCTGAGAATGGTTACAGATTCCTATGAAATCCCATTCCACAAAACCACTTAGCTGGCCACTTAGCTGTAGCCATTTGGGAGCTATTACAATCAGTGCACAAGTGCTCAGATTTGGTCCCCGTAGCCACAGCAATAAACCCATGTTCCCTGCCGATACACTTGCCATTACCCACGCCGTGATTGCTGGTGTGCTGCATGGGGTAAGAGAGATCAAAAAGATTGTTGCATGGGCAGAGGGATCTGCCTGAGGAAGGACTAAAGAGTGGCTGTCCTAATGGAAACTTGAAGTACTCAAAGTGGCCCAATCTCCTGTTTAGCAATATAACAGGAGTTACTTCAGACTCTCTTTGAAGCACTAGTCTTGCAACAGAAGATGTAATATAAATCATAATGCAAGCACAGAAAAATGTGTTCACCCCAGCTGCCAGGTACAGAAGGGAGCAAAATATTCAGGAGAGATCTGACACAGACAGAGAGCTCAGGGAAGGAGGGAGAGAAAGGAAGGGAGGGCCTGGCCTGAGAAGACCTTTTGTAGCCCTAGACCCTGCAAGCCTATCAGGAACCGAATGTTTCAAGAATCTCAAGCTTCCTCTGAAGCAAGGAAGAAGAGGAACCCACAGAAGCCTACTACAGGACATTGGTTTCTCTAGGTACTTGCAAGTATTCTTGGGATATGCTAGCTGTGAGGGGCAAGGAGCCGAGTAGAATGTATCAGTCTTGCTTGTTGTATAAACCAGAGACTCATACACAGCTGTCAGTTCTACACGGATGAGAACAGCTGAGAAGACACCAGGAAAAAAGGACAGGAAGAGGTGGTGCTGCTGAAGACCAAAAAAGCATGAGAGCAGCACAAGGGCTGTCACTTTTTAATGCTAGTATTCTCAGGTCTCTAGAGCACATACCATCCCCTCCCAAGGGTAGTCATCAGTTAATAGCCTTTTCCTTTCACATGTGAGGAATTGCTGCAGAATGGTCTGTGGACTCACCACTGTTTTCCTCCTCATGTGGAAGGGTTTAGACAGTAAACAGAAGCACAAACTGAAATACTCTGGCTACAAAAATGTACTGGTATGAGTTTTACCATCCATGAGCAACAGGATGCAGACTGTAGGTACTCAGAAACCTGCAGACAGCTGGGTCACTTTATCATAGAATTTTGTGTATATATATATATACATCTCACAGTATTTTGTGTACACATATACTTACATATATACATATACATATGTATACGTATGCATGCCTACATGTATGTATGCATACAACTTGTTGTCATATCTCTTCTGCTTCCTAGCTGTGTGAAAAGACATATACAGAGACTACTCCAGCTTAAGGAGGTGATCTTCCATTTTTTAGTTTTAATTCTACTCTTCATCACTTAGGTGGTAGCTTTCTTACCAAGAACCTATTTCAGCCACAGCTGTTGGACCAGTTTAGAAGATAAAACTTAAACAGGCCAATAGCAAAGTTCAGAAAAAGAGTATTTTCAAAGGTTTCTGGTAATTTTAGCTAATTTTATTTCCCAGAACACTTTTCTATGTAACAGTATTATTCATAGGTAGTTTCCAGAACAGCCAGGATGGGCAAACTGGAGTACATGGACAGTACACTGTCATCACAGATTCAGTGTGCCCTTTCCCATTTCCTCTCTGCCCAAAGAGACTGTTGTCATGGAGGGAAAAATCACCCACTCTGGCCACAGCTACTGATTGCCAGTCAGAATTTCCATGGGTACCTCCTCTCTCCTTCTAATATGGAGCAGCATGGAAATATTTAGATTGATGTAAAGATAGATGTTGTGGATCCTGAAGAGGGTGTTTGGCTGAAGCTGAAGCAGACTTCAGCTCATTTCATGAAGCCCTCTCTGTTTTATCAGTTGGACCCCAATTTTTCCCTTTCGGTGGTATGGAGGTAACTTTCTTTTTCTAGGCTGATACATGGGCTTGACATGATATCTTCACTATCATTGAACAAAGTCCATACCCAAACCAAGAGCAGATTTTCCCCTCCAATGCAAGCCTCTTTACCACCTTTTGAGTGTATTTTGTGCACAAGCAGAGCACTAAAAGCATCATAAAAATAGATCTGCAGCAGGAAAACCCAGTGAAATATTACCCCTGTGTTGCTCCTGTCCAGCTCATACTGACCCCTTTGCATTGTTGCACGCCTGAAGTACCCCCAAGTACAGGACAGAATTTCAGGAAAACCTTATGGACCCTCATGGTCACTTTCCAGACTCCCTGGTTCTTTATTTCTGAGACAGAAGGTAACTCCCCATGGCAGCCCCAGAAGTGCAAGCTGGATTTAATCAATTAACCTCTGTGAAGTGATTTGCAGTTGCTGGATTGATGGCTCTGTGTAAGTGCAAAGCAAATTCATGTCTTATTCCAGTACTCTTTCCAGGATATGATGAGTACTAACTGCATTTTCATTTTCACTGCCAGTGAGAAGACCGAATGCACACTGCAGCAAAGACAGTTCCAAAGCCATTGAAAAAACATTCTTCAGCTGGGAGGAAACTGCTAGGAGACAACTCCATGAGCATCCTCCCCTCTACCTTCCCCACAATCCAGTCCAAAGGGGGACCTGATGTCAAACACAGGCTCGCAAACCCTGCCAGAAAGCACTTGATGCTCACCTTGACAATAGATGCCTGACTGGATTTGGAGGACCCTGGGAAGGGCTCTGAGGTCCAGAGAATGAATGAACTTCTCCAGGGAAATGGCCATGGTCCGCAGCACTGTAGCATGTGGGTTTGGCACGTAAAGACCAGTGAAAAGCTCTGGAGGCAGCAACACTCTCAACCTGGTGCATGCTGTGCTTGGGAGCACCGCAGCAGAGGGGAGGAGTAGTATGGGGAGGTGCTTCTGCTTCCTTCCCTCTCTGGCTGCTTCCTCCCCTGGGTGCAGCTGGAGTGGGGTGAGGCAACTGGTGACCCCGTTGGCTGGCTCCGGTACCCACACCCAGCAAGGGTCTGTGCCAGGCTGGGAGACGTGGGAGGTTGCTGTGGGTACTGAGCTCCAGAGGGGGAAGGGGGATCTGCTACAAAACTCCATTTTGTCAGTGATGGTTATTGACCCTGTGAAAAGAAGATAATGAATATCAGCCCTGCCTAGAGTGGGGGAAAAACCCACCATGTCTGGGTAGGGTTTTGTCAGTTTGTTGGTTTATTTTTCCTCTTGGAACACAGCAAAATAGTTTGGTGTTTTTTTGCTTCAAAACCATAAATACCCTTTGAAGAAAAGAAATTAACCACTTTGATGTCTTAAATATTTCATCTTGATTTAAGACATACAAATAGAATACAAATTACTTCATCCTGTAAATGGACATTTAAACACAATGCTGCTAGGCAAAATGGCCAACATTTTTAATACCACCAATGATTTGTGGTAATTTGATTTTGAGATGCTGCAATTGGGAAGGAATTTTAAGAGACTACTGTCCAGTACCAGGTGAAAATCAGACTGCACTGAAGACAAACCCCCAGCACTGGTCCCAGCTCTGCCATTCTGAGCTTGATCAAGCACTGTTGTTTCAGAAGGACTCTTGTGAAGAACAAGGCCATAGTAAATAAGCAGCAGACTCAGATCATGAGGAAAACAGAAGTGACTGTGATTTCATGTTTGTTTACACTGCTCTCCTGGCTCCCTGAGGGGTCAGGGAAAGTAGAAAGCATGATATTGTGTCAAAACAGTAAGAAAATCAACCATTTATTTTCAAAAAGCTTGCTAGCTTCATTTCATCTATATGTAATATTTTGCAGGAGACGTATTAAAAACTTCACATATTAAACTCTCAGAGTGGGTGCACTGGCCATTGAGGTGCCAGGCTACCTACAGAGTTTGAAAAGTTTGTTACCTTAAATTTATTAAGAGTTTGTTAACTCTTAACAAATATTTCTCCAGAGAATATGAAATAGGTTTTATTAGTGGGGAGTCTGCAGGTGCAGAGCTCACTATTGCCAGTCGTTAATGCTGCAGGTGCTACAGGAAAGAGGAGTAACAGGACTTTGGATCTAGGAGTCACAGATATTAGTAAAAGCCAAACTAGAGAACATGCACAGCCAACAACTCATCAACTATTTTAATGCAAGACATCACTTATACTACCCTCTCTAGAAAAAAACATTTGAAATTAAGCAAATGTAATTGGTTTGTGAGAGAGCTGGGGAAAGCACATATATTCAGTGGTAATCAAAAGACCCATATTGTAAAAAGCTGGTTCTTACAAGCACAAAGCAGTGAAATGTGTGAGTGGTTTCAGTTATTTCAGTGGGACACCTTTGTATTTTTAAATATTATGTGTGCAGCTCTATCAACTCAAGGCCAAGTTTCTTGGTACCAGCCCCAAGGCTGTGAGGTATTTTGCCAATGCCAGCAGCTGGGCTTTACCTGTACACATTGTTTTGATCAATGGATAAAGAGCCCCTAAGGCCATTTGTACAGTTCCTCAATTCTCTTGTATTTGGCTCTTTGCTTTGGTAAGCCTGCCAGGAACAACACCACAAAAGAACATTTAACATGAATGGCAAACACACACACAAATTAATAAATATTTCCAAAATTGCTTGAATCCAACAAAGCAAATGCACAAAAAGACATGGATCTCACACAATAAAAATTCAGAACAAAACCTGGTTTATGCTGCTAAATCCAGCAGCCCAACAGCAGAAGAGAAGGCAGATACAACTCTGTGATCCCACAGCCAGCAAGCAGCATGCACTTCCAATAGGCACAGACACACGGATATATACAGCACCCACACACATAAATACACTGCCACACACACAAATCAACCTAGAGAGAAACCGTAGCAAGCCCCAATGGCCTCATCCTGTTCTGCTTTCTGGCTGATTGATGTATTAGTGGGAAATACACACATATGTATTCATGCAGTGAGGATCCCTCCAGCAGCTGAACTTAGGCACAGTCCATCCAGTGGCCTCTGATCCTGCTGCCACTGGGATGTGCAAGTGGCTCTGGAGGTCCAGAGCCTCTGTAATGTGCCTGGAAATACCCCAGAAATACTTTTGGGTTTCCTCTACCCACTGTTATTCCTCTGTGCTTCTGTGTTTATCACATAACCTAACAAAACCAATCATTTTAGCTGCAATGAAGGAACTAGAAAGGCATTTGTCTGAAACTGCAGTTTAAATCAGGAATGCTATCCACTGGTCATGTGTTATCAAAAGAGTACCCAGCTCTGCTAACACAGTGACTGGTAAATGAGAATCATTGACCTGTTCTTCCAAATGCTCTGCAGGAGCTTTTTCCAGTTTGATGCGTAATGCCAAGAGCAGAGGAAAATAATTTGCTATCTCCAAACCATCCTTGATCTCAGAGTGGGATATCATCACATTGTCATCATGGACTGCTGGTAATAAGGTAGTCTTTGAGGAGGTTTTCATATTGCAGGCTAAATTCTTAGGAGGAACTTGACTAAGAAAAATTCCTTTTGTTTTGTCCAAGTTCCAGTATGGAAGATTAGGACAAGCTGCTGAAAAAATGTATGTATACTGTACTGAGAGGAGGCAATATCTGAACCCATTCTTCCCATATGGAAAGAACAGAGTTCACAAGCCTCTCTTTACCCCATCTTCAGCTCTAAGTTATGGCATTCTTCACAAAGAGCCTGTCAGGACCTCAGCGTTACCTCTGCCCTGTGTGAACCTGCATGTAGCATCAGCTTGGCGACTCCGTCTCTACTGCTAGCAATGGGGTGAAGTCAAGTTGCACAGCCAAACCAACACCACCCAAAGTGACCATGAGTCCTCATGCAGCCACGGTATTGGCAGCTCCAGCTTCTCTGGAAGGTGCACACAAGCAGGGACACACATCTCTCCAGGTGGAAAAGCCCTGCTTACTCCCTGAGGAGGTGGCCAAGAACCAGCTGTAGGGGAATGTACCTGAAAAATAGTGGTCAGCTAATTCAGAAGGATGGGCACATGGGCAAAACACAGAATTCTGAAAACTATATCCAGGAATATTTTCCTACCTTGCTGGTGGGTTTAATTATTGTTTTTCAGAAAGTCAATAAACTGTTCCAAGTTTCCAAAGAAAATCAGTTCTAAACCTGTGAAGGATTGCAATATTTTTCAAGCTCAGGCCATTCTTTAGATAAATGTGGCCATTAGTTGAGCTGCTTGAAGGGAAATTTTAAAACAATCCTGTAAATATGAAACGAAGATAAACTAAGATACAGGAAGATACACACCATTTATTGAGCTTATAAACATAAGGGCAATGTATTTGATATAGCTGGCAGAACAGTAATTCCAAAGAGGAAAATGATTTAGGGAAACTCAGAACAGCCAGGACCTGGGAGGCAGGTGTGAGTGAGGCTGATATGGAATAGTAATGCCACCTTTTGAATCAAACTCAAGATACTGCAGGAAGTTCAATACACTTACATAATTTTTTCCAGTGTAAGGTTGTCATGGTTTAGGAATTATATTCTCCAGTTTAGTACTCCCCACTAAAAAAAACACGCAATGCTTCCCCTCCCCGCCCTCCAACTGGAGGCACAAAAGGCAAATATCACAGGCTGAGATAAGAACAATGTACTGGAAACAGCAATTAGAGAAGAAAATTAACAGTAACAACAACAAAATTATTAATAAAAGTATATAAAAGAGAGAGTAATTCACATGTAAAAATGCTCACCACAGATCCTGCAACAATAAACAATACCAGATGGTCTCCCTGGCATGTTTATTTCAGCCAGAAGGAACCCCTTCTCCTTGGAAACAGGAGCCCCTTTTCCCCTCCCCCAGCAATGATGTGAGGTGATATAGAATAACCTCAGTGTCCTGGCCATGGTCCTTCCTGACTACTGTAAAAAAATGAACCCTGTCCTGACCAGAAGCAGTAAAAATGTAGAAACTCCACCTGTCATTAAAAATAGAGTCAGTCTAAGCTGTAGGGAATCCTCCCTGACACAGGTGCATTGAGCGGTGAAATAATCTCCCAAGGGAACAAGTGGACTCCTGGAATGTTTAGGCCTTGAATAAATAAAGGACTCTACGACATCATCAAGAACAATTCTGATAAAGAAAGGGAGAGAGGTCATCTATTCCTGTGGGTGATTAACTGTAGTGTCACCCTTCATTTATCGGAATCTATGGTCTGAATAACTAAGTCAGGTGAACAGCATCATATTCAACTGTGCCAGAGGTGAACTGAGCGTTAAAAGAAGCTACAGAGACTTTCAGGAGCTGTGGTCTTCCTCTCCTAACCCACACTGGTTCTGGTAATATCACTCGTTTCGCACAACCCACCCAAGAAGCACAACACTAAACTGACAGTCATGCCCTTCCAATGGCCCTTGTGACATAAAATGATGGTCTCAGCAGCTTGAACAAACTGTCCCAATGAGAAAAAATCTAATGCCTACAATGCTATACCTAGATTAGTCCCAGAGATACAAAGGCAGAATTGGCTAAAGACCTGACTGAAACATGAACTGCTGTAACATGCGTTACTATGTGATGGGTGGGTCTTTGTGTACAAGCTTTTTCTGCCACTTCAGTATGTATAGGTGGATAGGATTAATTGCCCAACAAAGCCAAAGGTGATCAGCTCTTAAGCACTGAAATAATTCCAGCCAAAGAAACCTAACTTTTTTAGCCTAATATTTAGTTTACTTGTCCTCCAGAACCTGCAACAATTGCTTCCAACTTTACCTGAAAATATAAAGCACTCATTGCACGGAATATTTCACCAACCCCAGAAAGCTGTTTTGGTTTTTTTAGCTTTTTTTTAAACATTCTTTCTTCCATGGACAGCCATTGCTCGCACTCCCCCTAGGATGAGTCAATTCGGGTAGAGGACTTTTCAAATCTGCGGACAGAGGCAGAGAAAGATCCTGCTGGAAATTAAAATTAAGAGCCATGTTAAAAAGCAAGGATCATTACCCACAGAATTTTATACTGCTTCACCATCAGTTGAAGTCCACAGATAAAGATAAAATGTGCCTTTCTAAAAATATAATCTTGCTCTGTTCCAAGTTTTTGCACTTGGTATAAAAATGATTCTGTTGAAAATCCTAACACCTCCACAAAGCGGGTGGTCACCCTTGTGAATTGTGGTGGTTCCTGGCTCTAAAATCTTGGAACACTTTAATGTCCTGTGATTTTATTGTGAGCTTTCCTTTATATTTTCAGGAACTACGTTTTGAGTTCTTTGACATTTCCTTACAGTTTGACAGAAAGATCTCAGACGTGCTCTTCATATGAAATTTAAATGGCTTAGCAGGTATGAACAAAAAACTGTTAGTAAAAGTGCCTGAGCCCACAGGGTTGTTCACCAATGTTTGACTCCAGTGAATAGTCTATTGAAGAACCAGGATACCCCAGTGCTTTTAAAAGAATTGAAGCACATGTACACACGTTACATTGTGAAAAACAGTAAGTTTTTGGCTGACGTTTTATGAACTGAACAATAATAACCTGTGGGTATTTTCTACATTTTATTGAGCAATTCTGTACCTGCTGGAGTCAGAAAGATCTTTTCATTGATTTTAATAGAAGTTGGAGTAGATTCTTAATAAGGAAGAGTTATGGCTTTCAGCTGGTTGTGGCTTCCCATAGAAACGCCTTGCTTATAACAGCATTTCAAGTTACAGTCTTATGAAGAATATTGACATGAAGTTTTCCAAAGTTTCTTCAACAAAGAGTAATAGCTCTGTTTACATCAGTAAATTATAGAAAATATATCTCCAGAAATCTCTCCCCAACTGTTGGTAAGTGGGATTAGAATAATGGTCTTAATGCATTTAAAGTGTTAGCACCAGGTGTGTATTGAACACTCAGCCCCCTGAAAGGTTCAAGTGCTGCAAAGGCAGGCAACTCTGCCAATGCTTTGTTCAACCACAGAGAAAAGGACACTATTTGAGATTTCTAAGCTCTACGCCAGTATAGACTCAAAGCTAAAAATAGCCTTGAGAGTATAAAGTCTCAAGCTAAAAATTCCACCATCTATTGGCAGGTATTAATGCTACCTGTCTTTATAAATGTATTAAGATGATTGATACTGAAGTGTTTATAAAGTATTTTGAAGATAAAGCAGAATGCAAATGTTTAATACAGTAGGAGTTCCAATACAAAGAAGCACCTGCCAAAATTACTGTTTATAGAAAATGAGCCATCCAGGCCATCTTCAGCCAGTGCTACCACTTTTTATTTGACAGCACAGAACATGAACTCACTCTTCTAATGGAAATATTTATCGATCTGTGCATGGCATCACACTACAAAATCTATTCAGGCACTCTCAGTGTTCCAGTTTATAAGTTAATAAGCAGATATTAAACATATTTGGGTTCTATCTTCCATACTCAGTTTGGGGATATCATTTTGCTTGAGTAGACTCAAAGCAGAGAACTTACAACATAACCAGGGCTGCACGGAAAAGCTATGGCAAAGCCATGGTCACGAGTTCTGATACCTAAAACCCAGCCTGAGTCCTCTCACCACAGCACCAATATTTACTCTTTCTAAAAAATAAAGAATTTTACTCCCTGTAAAAAAAAAAATATGTCAAACACATACTCCCAACTCAACACCCAATATCTATCTGGTTTCTATGGATTGTTGGCTATTTTTTTTTTTTTTTTTTTTTTTTTTTTTTTTGTGGGGAAAGAAAAAGGACTGGCAAATAAAAATAAGACATCCTGCAGCTTTCGGGAGAAGCATGGGTCCATTAAAGATGGAGTAAAAAATTTGGGAGTAAAAATTACTTGAGATATCTTCAAATTACAGAAAGCGTTTTGAAATATATTTGGCATATCTTCAATTCATTTTTGACAGCTGGAGACACGTAGGAGAAATTTTTGAATTAATTTCAAATATCATTTTCTCCCTTTGTGATTTCTTGAGCGGGGTGGGCTGTAATTCATTTTTAAAGAGGCAATGTAGGTTTCAAGATGCTGGTAAAGGAATCCAAAATAATCTTGTTGCACCCTGTCACTGTTCAAAGAAAAAGACCCTGTATTAATTTAAATATATTTGTGAAAGATTGATTCCCCCAATGGAATTTGCATAGCTACTTTCACTAATTATTGCTGAAGTTTCACCTATCGACTGTCAATTTTCCACAGAAGGAAAGCAAAACAGTCTGACGTTTCCTGAAAGCAAAGAGCTTTAACAGAACTATAATGAAAACTGGTGTCTCACATGCCTTACCCTTAATGTCTACACTGCCAGAAGAAAGAGCACTAATAACTCCTCTTTATGGGAGCATTAAAAACCTCAGTTTAGCCTAAACAGCTGGTAAAAGAAATCAACAAAACATTTAGTTTAATAATGGTTACCTTTAATATTTTTTCATCCTTAATATTTATCTTAAATGACAGACTTTTCTGACTTTCAGCTAATGATGAATTGGTAGCACATGTGTTTGCTCATTTTTATTGGAACTGAAATACTAGCTATCATTTTAAAATGCATACAGACCCCAAACTGCTTTCTCTTTTTTCTTTTTTCTTTTCTTTTCTTTTCTTTTCTTTTCTTTTCTTTTCTTTTCTTTTCTTTTCTTTTCTTTTCTTTTCTTTTCTTTTCTTTTCTTTTCTTTTCTTTTCTTTTCTTTTCTTTTCTTTTTTTCTTTTCTTTTCTTTTCTTTTCTTTTCTTTTCTTTTCTTTTCTTTTCTTTTCTTTTTTCTTTTCTTTTTTTTCTTTTTTTTCTATTTTTCTACTTTTCTATTTTTTTCTTTTTTTCATCATTAATGGGAGCCTTTCTAAAAGGTCCACAGAAAGATAGTCTGTCAAGCACACAATTTTATTTGCTCTATTTTAGAAACAGCTTCAGAAAGCTGAAGAACAAACTTAATTGTAATTACTTCCTTTCTGTGTATGAAGCTGAATCTAAAAGCTAATTGTTTCTACAGGAAAACTGTGTTTCATTAAAGAATAAAGGCTTCATATAAAATGCAGTTAACACTTGCCAACATATCAGTGAAATTGATTTTAATTTCCTACCTCTTCCAAGGCATTGATATTACCCAGCTGCGAGGCATTTTAGTTGTCATTATAATTTACCATATGAAAACTCAGCTGTATTTGCTGCTTCAGTGTTCTGCATCTATGGTCTTGTTCCAGGTGTCCCTTGCTCTTTCTTAAGGAGAAGCAGTATAAAGGTATCAGTGATTGGTGGACTTCTTTCTCGGAGGTTTTTGGTTTATCTTTTTGTTTTGTTTGTTTGTTTTGTTATGTTTTTTTTTTGTTTCAGGTTTTGTTGGTTTTTATCTTTTTAATTAAATACACAGGCAAATTGAACATAGATGAAGGAATTTGGAAAAGTCTAAGAAAGCTGTGGGATAACAAAGACCTGAAATAAAGAGGTTATAGGTTGCTTTTATTTGAGGAGGCAGCCAGACTCTTGGGCTGGGAGCTGCCAGAGTTTCAGCCCATGGGAGAAGAGACTGTCGAGGGAGTTCTGAGTCTGCCCTCATGACTCCTTATCCCTAGGGATGGTTGACTGAAGGCTGTATTTGGTCCAGCTGAGATGAGGTTTGTCTGCATTTCGTCACAAGCACAGATCCAAGAAGTGCTTTATGGATGATAAGTAAACAAAAAAACCATGACACAAACATGAAATAAAAGTTTTTGGTTTCAGGGAAGGGTCTCAGTTCGTTTCTAAACTAATGCAGAATCCAGTACATTTGGTCATTAAAAAAATCTGAGAGCACCATAAACAATGGACAGGCAAACATAAGCATCCCCTTCTTTTTCTCTTCCAGTCCTGTTTCTCCCTCTCCAAGAGCAGAATGCTGCTTTTTCTGCCATTCCTGGTACCATTAACATAAGTAGGGTTGTCTCCAAAACCCCTCTAATGCCCTCAGTGGTGGCACAGGTTGCATCCTCTACCTCACCCAAGGGATGGCTGCTGGCCAACATCTTTCCCAGTCCTGTAGAGTCATCATCCTTGTGGTAGCCTGTGACTAGCAGGGAAATCACTAACAGCATGCAGTGCACTTCCCATTGTGAGAAGTCAAGCCTTTAGAGACTCGTTTGGGAAAACTGCTGGAAAACAAATGTGTTTTCCTTATCAAATTGGTCAATAAGCCTGTCTTCCCACCTGGGAAAGAGGAAAGAGCACAGGGGTTCTTCTCCAAAACAATCTATAAAAATACCACAAAATTTTTTTTTTTCTGGAAGAACCCATAGGTAGCATTTATTTTAACCTTTTTTTGTGTTTATTTTAGCCCTCTCCTATTAAAATACTCAGTCCAGAATGTTCTCCATGTGAAGGTTCACCAAGCCAAATAAATCTCATTACTTCTCATGCAAAATAGTAACTTATTGAGTAGCACACACTGCATCCATTTCTTCTTGTAGGCAGCTTTGCAGTATGGAACATATGTTGTGATGCAGCCAAAGCCCTTTCACCTTGTCCTTCTCCATGAACTACGGGTAAATTATCTAAGATTTCAAACGGTCTGTAAGGAAACATCCCGGGGCTCTCACTTTGGAGTATAAGTCCTTCTGCCAGCCTTTCATCTTGATTTCAGTTAGTTGCATGTACATTTATTTGACATCCAAGAGCATTTGTGACCCTTGGGCATCTCCTTCAATGTGTTCCTAGCACATGTTCTCCTGGATGAAGCATACAGCACAGCAGTTGGACCCTTCTCCTTTCTTCCTTTCTTCCCTTCACCATACTGCCAGAGACCCCTGAGCCAGGGATTGCTGAGAGCCTGTGGGGCACTACAGCATCCTGGACCTTTTGGTGCTGAGCATGATGTGAGATTTAACACACAGCCAGCATGAATAGATAGACCCATTTTGAAAAATTAAAGTCTGCAACTCCTTCCACATCTCTCTGAGGAAAGTATCTGTAAATGTTCTTGTAGAATTATGTTAACAAATTAATTCAGGCTTGCCAAGGCTAAAGGATGAAATCTACAAAGCCATCACTTCACTGAAGTCCATTTTACAAACAATGTATTTTGTTAATTTCTTTTTCTGAATTCTGCTCTCTGCTCACCAACAAAATCCACCAGTGCAGTACAACTGAAGATGAGCCAAGGAAGATTTAATATATCATATAAGAGAAGGTTCTTATAAAAGGGGGAAAAAAATCCAATCCAAAACCTCAGACTCTTCCTAGAAGAGAAAATAACATGAAATCAAAGGAAGAAGTCACAGCAAAAAAACTCCAAAAAAACCCAAAACCAATAACAAATCCCAAAACAAACCAGCCCCAAGATTGAAAAAAAACTGCTAAAGAAAATTTGCTTTCAGTTTTAGCACACAGCTGAGGTTGCTTCCTAAAACTAGCACATAATCAGAGCCCCTTGTCCATCCAAGCCTGCCCTATGATAGGCACTTTTCATGAGCTATGCCCTGGGACTGTCCTCTCTCCTGACTTGGACAGGAGCAAAAAGAGCAATTAGCTCAAAAGATGCTTGTAACTTGGGGTGCATCACCTCGTTTCAGGCAGTTATGGTTTTCCCAGAACATTGTATTTCTGAATATTAAAATAAATTTAAATACATAAAATACTATTTTCTGTGCCCAGACTGTGTGTTCTAACCCAGCCCCATGGCAAAGAGACAGCAGCATGTCTCCCAGCTTCCAGGTGGACACCAGCAACGGTAATGTTATTGGAAGGTGCGTGTGGGAAAACTATTTTTGCCATACTCCTTTGACTAGTCAATTTTAGTTTCATTTAAAAATCACTTCACAGTAGCACATCAAGATCTCCCATGACAGGAAGCCAGTTACACCATACATGCTGGAGTACATGCATCCAGATATTCCTGTTTCCTTTCCCTTAAGACATAGGATCTTCTGTAGAGTTAACCAACCTGCCCCCATACATTGATGGGTGAATCTTTTTTAAATCAAACACACCTAAATATATCACTTACCAAAGTTCTTCCTTCATTGTTTCATATTGTTTTAAAGCCCACAGACCTTTAGACTTGGAGATACCTTTAAAGAATTGTAAGGGTGAAGGCTTTTTCACCTCCTCCCCACCACAAAGAAGCACTGGAAGGAGCAAAAGATCAGTTGCAGAGGTTTCACTTTGGAATTAAGTCATTTTCATCTTGCTTAAAAGACTCAGGAGCAAGAAGTTTGCTTTCGGAGGTGCCGGCTGACCTCCGATGAATTTAGAGAGTGGGATGTGTTGGTCCAGGTATTCAGTGTAAATTTGGAGCTACCTGTTGAAATTGTCTCTGATGAAAAGTTGAAATGTGTTACAGAAATAATACTATGTTCCATTCACGCTTGGTTTGCTTCAGCCTGTGCTGAGTAAAAAAACATCTGTGAAAACAAGAATGAAAAAAACCAAACTGAAACAACAAAATTGAGCAACATATACAATGTTTTGTATATTTTTTTTGTAATTGACTGAAATTGATCCTTTTGCTGGATCCCAGTCAATTTACATATGCCATTGGAAGAAGAAAAAAATGGCCAGGTAAGAGTATAGAATCTAGTCTGAAAAGAACACAGGCTTGAAAAGAGATGAGTATCTGTCTTCCTTAAATGTTTGTGTGCCTGTGACAAGTTCAGAATAGACATCTCCTGACAAACTCAATGAGCAAGATCAGGACATCATGGTACTGTGAGGAGTCTTTGCATGACCATGCAGGTGTGTTATTTAAATTCTTAAAAGTGAAGATTTGGAAAATGCAGACTTATATGTGTATATCGATAAAATAATTGTCACATTCTAGTCTCTGTTTTTCCCAGGGTTATCTGATAATTTAATTTTTATTTTGACATGCTGGACTGTTAAACTCAGACCAACTTGCACAGCATGTGCCCCTCCCCAGTACAATTTTTGTAATTTTCCCCAAATGCTAAATCATGTAGGGCTCTGAAGCTATTCCTTTATCAAGTTTGCTTCTGTTTTTCAGGACACTCAGAATTCTTCTCACTCTTTGAAATCTTCCTTTACTGTGGCTCCCTGGAGGACACAGTAAAGCACCTGCCTCTCAGAGTGCTCTCCCAAAAAATGCTCTCCCGTCTCAACCCCAATCTCCGATGTTGCTTGGCTCAGTTTAAAATTTCTTCTTCTAAGAAATGAAAATTTTACATACATATATATATAATTATGCTAAAAAAAAGCATCAAAAAGAAGCCTGCACAGTAGCACTTGGCTCTCACTTAGCAGTGAAGTAGGGGCTGAGACCACCCCTGTGAAATCTCACTTGAGCTATAACTTCCTGTCACATTTACTTTACTTCTCATTTGTTGCTTGTCCTCAGAACCAAGAGGAGTGACCACGTTCAATGTTGCAGCATTGTTCTCCTTTTCTTGATTGGCATCAACCAATATGGTATCACCAAAATTGTACCTTGTGGGCTTCAAGGCAGACTGACTCCAGAAACCTACTGGAGTTCCTAGGTCATGCAATGAGGCATGTGATCAGATCCTCAAATTTCTTGCCTGTGCTAAGCCTGGTTTTGTGGCATTATTATTTTTTTAATATTTCACAATACCGCTGCAGAAATGTCCTTTTTTGAAGGATCTGCTCACTTAAATTGCCTATTTCTTTCCTTGGCACTGTCCCTTGCTCAGCATCTTTTATCCTCAGTGGTTTAAATCAATTGTTCAACCTTCCTTGACCAGAAACATGACATTTACTCAATATTTGAAACTTTTTCACTGACTGAAGCAGTCAGAATTTTTATATCCTTCCATATATTTCATAACTGCATGCTTTTGGGGAAGTTCCAAACTTGTCTAGATTTTTATACTTTCCATCCTGCTTATTCTTACATCCAAAGCCAGTGCTTTCTATGCTGTTGCCAAATAACTGGTGAGCAAGATTCCTTTCTTTGTGCTGATCCCAGTCAGTTCACTGACTACTTTATTCTCTGTCTCTTGCACAAAGTTTATAAATCCCTCAGTGCAAAAGCTAAAGGCCTATTCCTTAGGCCCATTGTAGTCACCCCCTGAATACACTACAGGACTCATCATACCCGTCCCTGCTACCTTTAATCCATATACCAACACTTTGCTTGTATTTAAGGACAGAGATTGCTGCAGGCTGTGGTTCTGACTACTTAAAGGACTATCATCTTAGAAAGGTCTGTGTAAGGCAAGGCTATAATTTGAAGTAAACAAGTGACTGAAAGGAAGGCACGTTGAAGTAGAAACAAAGCCTTCACTTCTTCCCTGTTTTCTTAAAGAAATTTTTTAAAGCCTTTGCCACAGACAAAACCACACAGTTATTTTCTCACAGCTGTAATTACAGCTCACTCTCACACTAGTTGAACCACCTCGTCTGGCTGGAGGAGAAATATTAGAAGAACCTATAATATGCCTAGTGCTTTTATTCTCTATTTTATCCTCACCCCTGAAGAAGTCTGACCTATGAGAACTGCTGACTTATTTCTAACTGCAAGGCAAGCTGGAAACCTTGATCATTTCAGGAGATGAAACCAAGCACCAATTTATTTATACAGTTTAAACCACACCAACCGAAGCTTCAATGATAGATTTTGTACAACAGAAAAGGTTGCAGCATTATCACAGCTTCCTATGATTTTCACTTCATTTAAAATGAACACATATACCCCTTGAGCAGGGGTTTTCAAGCATTTTCAGTACACAGAGGCAATTTTGCAATGTTAATCTGGATTATCAGTGAGTTTCATAACGACTTCACCCTGAAAGTGAGGAAAAAGGCTACAGCACCAGGTTCTGTGCTGAAGATAGCTCAGATCATGGGTCCAGATGGGATATTTATTGTGCCCATTTGTGGATACAGCCAGTGGGTCAGAAAGACTAACAGAATATTAAGTAGTTTAACATCCTTGATCACTAACACACTATGATTTCACCTGCTGGGACTTAAGCAAAGCAAATGTCTCCCAAAACTTTTCTGAAACTTATAGTTTGACTTTATGGCTACTACAAAAAACAACTCTCTCTGGTTATCTTGAGAGAGAAACCCCAAAGATACTGAAACCTTTGGTTTTGTGTTTGTTATCGGAATGCAAAAAGACAGTCACTTTCTTCAACATTTCAGGACTCTTCAAAATACTGTGTTGTTTCAGATACTACTCTAGAAGATTAGATACGCAAAAGAAAGACAAAAGTTTTGCACTGAGAAATGAAAAGTGCTCACACTGGTTTGCACCTGGCAGGAAAATGTAGAGATATTATCACAGTCTGGAGGTACTGTGTTTTGCCAGATGCCATTTCCGTGCTCATTACCAAAAAGCTCCAGGATACTCCCAAGCTCGCAAGAAAGATCATGTTTTGCTTCCGTGTCCAGTAGACAGACTTTTTTGCTGCTTTTTTTTTTTAACATACATTTCTTTTTTGCTCTTTTACTTAGAGGAGATTTGACAAAAATCTCTGAGCATATGGGGATTCAAATTTATCTTGATGTAATTTGTGAAGTAAGGGACTATTTTCTGATCCAGATGGAAGCTAGAAGGCGTTACAAAAGACTATTGAAATCAAGCTGTTGTATCTCAACATGGCACAAAAACATCTGTTCTTTGTTGGCCAAGACACAGTTAATAAACATTATTATTAGGTAAGCATCCTATTGTGCCTGTCATCATACATGTCAATCTCTGCATAAATTAGGACTCTAAACCCAACAGCAGGGAAAGAATTAATCTCTGAGAAGCATGGGCCAAAATAACGTTTATGCCTGTCAACCACTACCTAAACCTCACACCATCTTTTTACTCAGGCTTAAAGCAAAAATGTCCAGGAAGCTTAAAATAATTTAGAAACACTTCTCTATTCTCAGTATCTCAATGTTTGCTCAAACAGAGCCCCTAGTTAAAAAAATAACAAAAGTTTTTCTGCATAAAGTTGCAGGAAAATTTATGGGACTAAACCTCTGCATATTCTGCAAGTCTCACCCTCAGTACACACAATCTGATCCCAGCAGATTATTCAGCCCCAGAAACTAATGACATAGGTGAATATTCACAGATACCCTTGACTATCTTGGATTTGCAGAGGTTACAAGATCTTTGACTGTTTAACAAAGACCACTAGCAATAAAGCACCACAAAGGTTTTTTTGTGAGATTGGGATCACTTTACTCAATTCAGACCTCTACGTGACACAGGAAAGTACAGCAGAAAATGAGTTACTTTTCTTTTCAGTACAGAGCAGAGCACTATAAAAGCAGCTTTTACATTTATTTCAAGATCTCAGGGTTTCTTCTGACACTGCAGCAGAGTGAAGTTTAAAAGAGGTCCTTTATAGAGTCATTTGTCAGTCCAGGTGGCCTGGCCATGCAATGATTCTGCAACGTTTTTTCTCAGGCTGTCCCTTCCTTGTACTTTAACATTTCAATTCACACTTGAGGCTCAGTGACAAAGTACTTGCCTACCATTGCTTCCCCAGTCTGCTTTTTTTAGACCTTTGATTTTGGAAATTGTTAATCGGTTTGAAAGAGCACACTCCTGCAGTAGCTTTGCCTTTCATGTTTCCCCAAGGAATATTCTGTTTCTTAATGTAGTATATAGGACATTGCATAAATGAAGTAAATATATTAACTGAGCAACTTCCCAACTGAAATAAATCCCAGTAACTGTTTGCATGTACTGAAGATACTAAGCTTCAAGCTTCAAATTCATATGCCAGTGACTGTTTTCCAGGAAGGCGAAACCTCTTTCCAAGTTGTTTCCTGATGGCATAATTTACCCAGGAAGCAGGAAATGTAAATACTAGGATCTCATCGACCAGCTGGGGTCTGATCTCCCAGGACCCAGATAAAAGGTCAAAATCTGAGTTTCCTCACACCTCCTTCTGCTGGAATTAGGTCCCTATGAACAGGGAAGGCAGATTCAGAAGGCTAAAAGAAAAAAAAAAAGAGAAAGCCTCTCACTATACAGGGTGTTGAGGTTTAGTGGCTATTCCATCTCAATGACACTGCTTTAAACACTTCCAAGGCGTTTGACGCCTTTTGTGGTTCTTCAGTGTTGGATCCTAAGATCTGGTTATCGTGGGAAAATTAAGATAAATTCAACACATTCCTAAGTTACCTTTTTGATTACTGGCCTATAGAAAATGAACCAAAACCATCCAAGTGGCTCACAGAACTCCTTCCACTAACAATTACACAGAGCAGGACGCTGGAGTCATCACTTCTCAGCTTTAGAGCAAAGAATAACTTCTTGTACATAGCTACCATGTTTTTGGGACCTTGTACATCCTTTTGGTTACTTTCATCATGTGACGTTGAACCAGTTTCAACTTCATTCATTTCAAATTTGAATCATCTCACATACCTCCATGGATGAAGCCTTTTGTACTCTGCCTTGATGCCCTTTTGCTTTCTGTATTTACCGCATGTGTGAGTCCAGCCTTCTCTTCGTGCTGCTGAGGAAAGCAGAGCCAATGCACTCTGCAGGCTTTGGCCACTTGGCTGAGTCTGTGCTAGTATTTCAGCAAGGATAATAGCAAGCAAAAAGATTTTGAGGAATCTTGAATGGACCACTCCAGGTTAGGAGCTGCTGGCACATTGCGATACTGGTGCTGGTGGCTTTTCACCACCTCAGGGAGTGAAACATTTCCCTCTTCAAGTGTACCAAGGTTAGGAATACTTCTATTCTTCCACTGTGCACTATTTTGTGCTCTCTCTCTGGGTCAGGTTTTCAGTCCCCTCACTTCCCTTTCTTGTCTTGTACGGGTGTAAGAAAACGATACTGGAGAAGCATTTATCTGGGGTAACAGAGCTGGTACCCTCAGAAAACAAAGCTGGCATTTGCTGACACTGGGTGAGATAAGAGAGGGGAAAGAGCTTCACAATGAAGAGCTGCACAATCTGTCCCTTCTGATTTTATACTAAAAAGAACATTCTAATATTATCTTTTGCCTAAGAGACCTCAAGAGGTACTATTACTGGAGAATGATATTTCTGATCTGCATCTCACATACCATATTCCTTCTGCATACTTTTCCCTGACCTTGCCAGGAAGAATTTCCCAGAAATTTTTCAATCACGAGGTATGGCAAAAGCTCTTTAGATCACCACAGTCAGCAACAGTTACAGAAATTACATGACTCTCGGAGTACTTGAACACTGGTGGAATTCCCCTCTGCAGAATAACCAGTGGCAGCTATATCTTCTAGCCAAGGGGGATGCTCCCAGGGAAGACTCTTTTGCAGGCTCAGTGTGCTTCAGTGCCAGCATTTATACTGGCACTTGCACCAGTCATGCTTAATGTCCAGGGGAAGCTGTACTCAAAGATCTTACCCAGGATTATGAAATTCTGATGGGGACCCCACTGTCCCAAACACAGCAGCTGTCCATGAGAAAAACTCCACCCAAAACATAAATATCATTTTGGACAGTAAACAATGTGGCTTTTGAATTCCACAATCCTAAGAGCTACTCATCTCATCTGTCACAAAATTAATCTAGACTTCTAATCTTCTCAACATCCTTTACAGACAACAGAGGAAGATTTTTCCACAGTCAAAATCATTTAGTGCCAGACAGATGTCTAACAGGCAGGATGCATCAGGCATGTTGTTTCCACAAAATGTGGTGACCAGACAGTCAGCTCTAGGTAACAGACCCAGCACTTTGACTGCCAAAGTTAGTTGAATGCCATTTTCTCATAGGGAAAGTTAAGAATGTTACAAAGCACGTAACTTGTAATCCACTTTCCAGTGTGGCAGAAGAAAAAATAGGGCAATTTGAGTATTAAGAAACCAGACCCGGTGAACATTTTCAAACCTTATTTATTTATCTTGCTGTTTATAAGTAGAAATTAACAGTGGTGACAAAAAAAAATAAGTGGTTTAGATCTGAAACAGGTGGAGCTCTGCAGTATAGATGGAGGCACTAAAAAAATCTGAGAAGCAGTGTTTCGCTAAACATTTCTCTGCTGTTTCTAGTGTTGAATGGATAATTCCATGTATCTGAAGGAAGACACTTAGGACATACTCCATTGCCTCAGGGAGTGAAACGTTTCCCTCTTCAAGTGTCCAAGGTTAGGAACACTTCTATTCTTCCACTGCGCACTCTTTTTGTGCTCTCTCTGGGTCAGGTTTTCAGTCCCCTCACTTCCATGAGACACATGGAGTCTTATGACATACTCCCTGAAACACCAGGGTGAAAAATAATACTATTTCCTTTTGAGATTTTCCTTATCCAAATACATTGGTCTTCCAGACAAGAATGACTCCTTAACAAGGACAGTAAGTGAGAGGCTATCAAAGTAGGAAAAAAATATAAACCAATCTTTAAATAAAAATTTAGTTCACTCTTACTTTACAGAATATTTAAAAGCACCATAGCATTTTACTGTCATTTCTAAAAATGACCAAGAAGAGACTGGAATGATTTCAGCTGTTAATATAGAGGAAACTTTGTGAAGAAATGGATGCAAGCTAAGCAAAAGCAAAGTAATATTTTGTACACCACAACTATAATAATCAGAATCTGGCATTGGTTTATTAAAATTTTGCTTTCTTGGAAGCAAAGCTTACATGTTCATAGACATCAAATTAACATTGCTTAATTTTACAATTTGCTAAACAAATACTTTTTTACCCTGAAGGGCATATGCAGACCCATCTATTTGTGTCACAGTTCTGTTGATCTGTGCTTCAATATTTTTTAAACAATTAGTTCCTGTACAATTTTAATGGATCTTAAAAATTTCTTCCAATATTGTGCAAGTCACAGGCAGGGCCATTTTGAAGTGTGCACTTCCTTACATAGTTTTTTGATCAGTACTTAACTAATGCAACTGTGAAAAACTATACACTTTCAGGAAAATGTTTAGATTTTGGTCCTGTACTTAAAGACCTTCTATAATCAAGTTGTTTACATGAATTTGAATCACAAGCATGTACACAACAAAACCACTATACCAATGTTTCTTGGTCTATGCATAAAAAGTATGTCTTCTACTTACACTAAAACATACAAAAAATAAACTACAAAAATTGTTTACACTTGATTTCAGCAAAAAAAGCTTTCTTCAAGAAAAATGGTTCTTCTTTTTTTCAGCCATCAAAAAAGGAATGCAAGTAAACAATAAATACATGTGCTTTCTCCATATAGACATATTTACACTTGAGTCTTTGGCTTATATTTAAGTTTCTTTATAAAGATCTTTATGTGATCCAGCCATCATTGCACATTAAAACAAAATAAGCCAGTTTTTCTTTTACTATACATAATATATATATATGCAACACTTGAAACGTATAAAGAATGAACCTTACTATCAATCTGCACCGTTATTGTACTTTAACAATGTATCAAAAGAAAAAAATTAATACCATATAGGAAATATTGATACATGCAACAGATGGTCGCTCTACTGCATTTGAGAGACGGCTGCATATACACACACGAGAAGGTCTAATTTGCGCAAATCTCTTCTGACTCTGGGTTTCATTAAATAGTATTTATGTGGCACTAAATGTTGATACTGTATACAAGCATAGAAACAGATTGAGTTCTTTTATTAAGATACACAACTTCATAAGAAAAATACTTTGCATTTAAAATTTAAAATCCCTCCCACCCCCTTCTTCCCCTAAAATCTTTCTTCACAGGATCAAGAACTGTTGTCAAAACAGCTTACTGAGATTCATATATTTGGTGAACTTCGCCACATCCCTTCCGACTAAGAGGATTCCAGGTACTCCAGCGCAACATCGTAGCAGAAACGATATTGCTCCTTTAAGGGGAGAAGGTACAGAAACAGAAGGTACATTAAAATCTAAAATCTTAGCAGCAATATCTGTAACTAAGAACATCCTTTGCTAACTAGTAAGCCAGACAGGATTGGATTTTCTACTTTTCCCCCCTATTACACAAGTATATTACCAGCCCTGATTTAAAAACTCACCCTAACCAGTGAAGTGAAAAAGGACCCTGACCATGGAAAGCAATGATGTGCTTCTCTGATCTTTTCAGCTTCTGAACTCTTTTATCAAATGTGAAAAGCTCTCCTCTCAGTCAGAACATTCTTGCAGTGAAAGCATCTCGACTCTGTTTGTCAAACTTCTATTTGAGTTAGCAGATATTGGGCAGTAACTGGTACCTGCTGCTTGGGCAGCCAGAGAACGGATGGGGAATACTGAGCCATGACATGGAACTGCTTGGGGTCCAGAGCCCATTGGTACAGTCCTGTTGATGTAGCATCCAAAATATCAGATGCACATTTAAAAGAGAAGTTAAAGCATAAAACCTCACTGTGGTTATTATTTCTCCTCAACAATGCTGCTGTTGAGCTGATACTGTGAGATGGGGAAGAGGAAGGAGAGAGGAGAGGGGAAGAAGAAATAAAGCCAAGGAAATTAATTTGATGTCTATTGTCCTTATGATTTAAAAAAACAAATCTACCTTTGTGATTTATTTTTGTTTGCAAAGGAAGATAGTGTGATGCATTAACAGGAAATTGCGGGGATATCGTAAAGGCTCTATTACACTGCTCACTGCTGTTATCTGATCCTGTTGCTGTATGTAGGGCACATGACAGTGCTGTATAGTGGTTTCCCTGCTTTGTTTTCTAACTAACGACTCAACAACTTCTGCTGTTCAACTGTTCTGAATAAAAATCCACACTACACAAATACATAACTAAAAAAATGTAGCAACTTCAGTGTAAAGCTGCACTGGAATTCAGGACTATTTTGAAATGCAATATAAGTTTGCAGGGCACTTATCAGAAACAAACACAATCTACCTTGGCCTCCCTTTACAGAGACACAAATAATTTTCCATGTGATCTGACCTGTTTTCTTGACAGCAGTGTACTGAAATCCAGGCAGCAATTCAATGTGTTGTGTCTCAGATGTCTGTGGCACAGGAGAATGCAAAGCATTTGCAGCAAAAGCAGCAATACCTAGCCCAGTGTCACTGCTGCTACAGGGTGTTCTATTTGTTAACATGTTAGCCATCTTAGTTTGTGTGGTGGCAAGGGATAGAAGTGATGCACAATGATTAAGAGAATCATGCCACAGAAGCTATTTGATATTAAGCAAACACTGGCACCTGGAAAAAGGGGAATATGAGAAGAGGCAGCTACAGCCATTTTGCACAATATGCAAGTTCACAGGGTCAGAAGCAATTTCCACTATGCGTAAACTACAAAATGTTTTTAATTTCAATTGGCATCCCTGATTTTTATGCTGTAGGCAGCCATCTGGCTGAAAAGTGACACTGGCAGCTGGCAGTGTGAGACTCAAATGGCAGGAACTCTCAAACACTACATAACCTGCTTTCATTCACCTACAAAAAGGAAAAACAACCATGTGGGAGAATTTTTTTAAGGACCTTCCAGTCCTTAATATTTGGGTTTTGTGACTGAAGCAAATGTTTGAATAGACAGGCACTCATACTGCATGCATAAAGATTAACCAGAAAATTCAAGGTTGAGTACTGGCAATGTACATACAGATATTTAGTCTTGCAGTTTTGCTAATTCAGGCTCATATTGTTTATATTAGTTTATCGTTTATTATAGAACTGTCAGACTCAATGATCTTAAGGATCTTTTCCAACCTAAATGATTTTATATATTCACTTGCAACATACTAGATCCAAGTGTTCAATTTTAAAGTTCTGAGGTATCATTTTGAGTACTACAAATCTGAGTAAAAAAGATTATCATTATTCAGTGCAACTTTCAAAGCAGCAGTTGTTACTAAGGAGCAATATATTCACATATCCAGCTACAAATCTGTACTTCACAACTTGCTCCTACCAAGGAGAAATACCTTGCTCTGTACAATTTCAAGACGACCTGTGTGAGCACAGCCTGCTGCAACTTCCTTTCAAACGGACCGAGTTATTTTGGGAAATTAAAGTGCATTCTGTTAACTCAGAATGCTTTCTGTGAAAAGCATGCAACCACTACAAGAAAAGTAATGTAAAATGCTAAGCCTGTCCTCTCATGATGCTGACTTGCGTTTACACTCAATATCTGTCCTTTCTTCTTGTGGCCCAAGGTAGGTTTGCACTGGTTTTTGGGCACGGGACTGAAAACGCAGCTCACACAATGAGACAGCCTCTGTCTCCCTGGCTGTTTGCAGTAACCCTGCGGGGCTTACCGGAGTTTCTACCATGTTGGGCTTACTGTTCCGCAAGGTCTTCACAGCATGGAAAACGTCCACCACATTCTGCCTTTTCACCATCTCAACCACAATGCCAATGGCACAGAACATCCCGCTCCGGCCACCGCCGTTTCTGTGGAAAGGAAAGGAGAGAGTTAAATGTCACTGTGGCCTAAGAGAGCATCCAAAACACACTTCTGTTCTTTCACTCTGTAAGCACAAGTGATTCCTGAGTCCCAGAGGGACACCAGACTTTAGCAATTTCTTTGCAGCTCCAGTGGGTTTGGTATAAGACATTTGCTTTTTCTGACCTTCCTCTCAATTACTGCTTTTGAATTCTGCCCTTAAAGCCCATCATGCTGCCCAACCATGCTAGAAGTCTAAATTACATATGCATCAGAAATTAAAAAAAAAAAATACCCAAGTTCAATGGCAAGTAGAACATTAGAAATAATAAAAACAAGTTCAATGCCAAGTACATTTTGCACTTAGTTCTGGAAAGACACTCACTGAAATTCACCTATGATATGAGGATTATTCAACCAGATATGTTAAGGCATCACTGATTTAATAACTTGTTGACCTTTGGGGACACTTCTGAACTATTTTAATCTTAATTTCAAAGAAATTAATGTAGGTATTTCTTCTTATTAAGTTTGAGGTGGTGCAGGGAGACACGGGTCACTAGTTAATTCTGAACTTTTAAACAGAAGACTTTTTTGCAGAGTAAGGAGATACACATATTTCAGTTCCTAGGTTTTAAATGTTTTATTTAAATAAGGTAGGAGACAGATTGATTATTCTCTGCTTAGGAAGAAAAAGATGCTGTCTTTTCAAAACTCCCAAACCAGCTCCCATTTCAGTATCAGGTAAGCAGCCAGTGGTCATTTACCAACAATAGTTTTAGTATCATGTAGTGTAATAGAGCTTTTTTTTCTGATTTCATCTATCCATAGTTTAAATCTATCAAAATACTGTAGGCCTTCCTTTTGGGGAAAAATGTAGCACACTATCCAAAAGAGACACAAGAAACCCCTATTTGGCACTCAGTATAAAAGACTTCCTTACTGAAACCAGGCAGAAGAAACAGATCTGTACAACTCTTGCACCTGAAAAACATGCTATTATGTACAGAAGATGACAATATACACAGTATCATTATAGTACCACCCCCAAAATATTCATTCCTTGACCTGACACAGAAAAATCCAAAAGTTGACAAAAAACCAACCTAGAGTGGTAGGCAGTGGTACTTCTTTCTTTTTATATATTAGAAAAGTAGCAGGCACATGTGCAAAAGAAGGTATCCATAAGAATACTGCTCAAATTTAAACTAAGAATTAATTTTTAAGAATTTATTTGAAGAGCAGCAATTGACTTTCTCCAAGTTACTCACAGGCAATGGATGATGGTCCGGCCCTCCCCTTCTTCACATTCCTCTTGCCATTTTTCAACTTGAAGAATTAACTTCAAGAAGGATCTCTTGGAAGCTGGTACATCTCTGTGAGAAGCCCATCCCAAATACTGGAATTGCTGGACCATCAGATAGCCTTCTTGTGGCTGAGGGAAATCCAAGAGCTTTAGGTCAAAATGGCACCTTTACATCTTGGTTTAGAAAAACAAAATATAAAACTAACATGAAACCTAGGTGTTTATATTATGTACAGATTCTAACATAGTATACATTGCATGGTAGGGCTTCCAGTAATTTCTACCACTTCAGCTAAAGGAAGATGACAGAAGAGGTAAAAAAGGGAACTATACTGAAGACAACACTACAGTTTATCAATCACAAATATAACCTATCCTGAATTTTAAATCAACAAATTCCCTAGATTCCATAGATTCTATGTGCCAAGGTTGCTTAACACCAATAATCAATTTACAATATCACTATTAAATCCTTAGACCCTCAGAAATAAAGAGAGAAACCTTTGGCTCCTATGCATGAACTAACCCCATTATAAATGAACAACAAGTAATATTGGTGCACAAACATGACTACTGTCCTTGAAATCTTCCCTTTGTGCCAGACTGTCATGACAGCCTTGCTGCCAGTCTCTGAGCCTCGCATGTGGTAGATGTGACACAGGGAGATCTTTGAACAGAATTAGACTGTCACAAGAAAGGCCTCAATAAGAGGAAGAATAAATAGTCTATCTAGTTTCTTGAAGCTGAAGATGACGAGTAGGAATGTGGATTTTAGAAAAGGAAGAACAGAGCAGAGAGATTTTTAAAAGCAAGATTTATGAGCAAAAGGGCATGGGAGACAGAAGCAAGTAGAGGAGAAGAAAAGCAAAGCATCATAAAAAAAAGAAGAAATGGAAAAAAAAAAAAAAAAGAGGAAGTTCAAAATACAAGAAAAAAGCACTATGGTGTAATATTTGCCAGTGTGCCCACACTTTAGTTTCCTGTAGTTTTCAAGAAGAGCTGAAAATGCTTTTTGCAATTCTGAATATAAGCAAAATAAAAATTTGAGCAACATACTGGCCACATGAAAACTGATATTTGCCCTCAGAAAAATGAAAATGTGACAAAATAAAACAAAAATAAAATAAAATAAAATAAAATACAAGAAAAATCTTAGTGTACACAGTAATCAATTTTCCCCACAGTTGTCTTTCAAGATAAATGAGAGTTAAACATATACTCAAGATACACTAGCAGCTGGTGATAAGTTCAGTACTGGATGGAAGAGAAAAAACAGTTGTGGTAAGTAAAATAAGGATTGCTGGTTAATTGTATATAGAACAGTGTCACAAGCATTTGTGGCAGGCAACTTAAATAAGCAATTCATAGAGGTGAGCTAAAGAGGAAACACTGTGTGGAGAGTAGGGTTTGAGAAGGTGCTGCAAGAGTGTGAAACACTATGGGACAGCAAAAAGACAAGATGGTGCAAGGTATCAAAGAGCTGACAAGAATGCAAGACTGGCACTGCTACTGAAGTTGAGAAAAAGATAAATGTAGGTCGAGGCACAGTGGTGGCAGAACCCTTTAGAGGCAGAGGAACTTTCAGAGTTTTTTCACACCCTGCTTTGCAGGGTGCCGCAATCTGCCTTTCATGTTGTGGTTTTCACATTTTAGGCTGAGAAGGTGCTGGTTGTACAATCAGCCTCAGTGTTCCTGTTCCTGATTCACCACAGAAAACCTCTTACCAAAGCTATGAACTAAATATCTGTCAGTACATGTTAATTACAGGGATATTTCTTTTACTGTACACCAAACAAACAGAGTACAGAATGCTTCTCACTCATCAGTGAGAATGCCTCAGAACAATGTCCCTTCACCTTAAAGCTCTGTCTGCTTAGTGTAGAAAAGTACTGTAGGAAAGGACTGTAGATGTAGGAAAGTACTAGAAATTAGTATTAGATATTGATGCTTGGCTGACTCCTTCCTGGGTAATGTCTTATGAACATTAGTATTTTACTATAATTCAAAATTAAAAAGCACAAAAGCCTAGAGAGCATTAAAAGTGACACATTTTTCTGTCACATATTGTTAGAATAACACTTACTCTTGTTAAATTGCATATCCTGAAAATTCGGTTTATGACGTCACAGTCCATTGAACACGACATGCATTCCACTTGGATGGGGCCGTACCGCAGTATCCCTTCCTCAGGCCAGTATTGTGGGCAGCCCTGTGCCAGAGCAAAACAGGCATCATTAAATGGTAACTTACTACTTGAGTATTGCCTTATTCCACTGCAGACATCTCACCTAACCTTTACTAAGTGTTGGTTAGTTGCTGTAAAGCAGAGAATAATTGTAGTCACTGCACTGCTCTACATTTTCATCATGTAGTAAATCCAGAGGGATTAAAGCATGCGATGGTACATGGAAAACTTGAGCTCCAAACTAACCTGTGCTAAGTCGACTTCATTTAGCATCACAAGAGAAGTACAGCCATAGTCATACACTAATCTCCAGAAATCTTTCACAGTGTTTGGTAAAGGGTGTTGTGTGACAATAAAAGCTGCTGGCTGCCTGTAGCTCTGTAAAGGCAAACAATTTTATTAGTAATGGGAAGTAAGTACTTAATTTCTACTGAAACACTGCAACAGAAAAAAACATAAAAATAGAACAAAGCTGTGACATCAATTACTTCATATTTCACCGAAGATGTCGAAGTTAAAAATATATTATCATCTCCAATAAGAACAAAGAGGTTACTCTGCTCAGAGGTTACTCTGCCTTGTGGTTGGTTACAGAACAAGCCCTGTATTTACACTCAGATATGCTCCGGGCACTGAAGATGTTCTACGTGGCCTTGTTGAGCTGAGGATCAGGCAACTCTGCTCTAGGCACTGTGTCCAGGAGCCAAGTAGGAAACCTTCACCCCATGATGCAGAGAGGGGTGCAGAGGTCTCAGAAGATCACCCTATCCACAGCAGGTTGTACATGAACTCTGTGACCAAACCAGGGACTAAACTCAATCCCAAACTCTATTTCACAGTGCACAGCCACAGGGACACCCACAGAACTGACTTTCAGGATCACTGGGCCCATTTCCAGCAGAAAGCATAAGTTAAACAGCAAAATACTACTTCCTGCCATAACTGCAGGTTCCATTTTCTATATGCTGTGTTACACACAGCTGCCAACAGGGATTTCCAGCCTTGCACAGTGACTGAGATGCAACTAACAGCTGAGGGGCAGATGTATTACAAGCAGCAAGCAGAAGAGGATAGAACAGAAGTTTTTTGCAGGCAATTTGTAACCATCCATGGAAGACTAAATTAACCTCGGCGAAAGACCTGGTAGGGTAGATAAACCACTTTTGCTATGGAAGCTTAGTTATTTGAAAATTGATCTAAGGGATCTTCATGTGCAATATATTGACATACCTTCCAACAACTTGTTGTTAATGTCTTTAGCATCAGTACTTGTTTGACAAGAGATTAAGGAGGTTGCTGACACTTTTAATCTAGATTTTTGTTACCTTTTCTAATGCAGGAAGGATGTTGAGGTACTGGCAATCCATGTCCTACTTCCTAGATCTGCCCATGGACAGCACAGGGCCAACCAATTTTGATTCTTCCCCTGTACTTTTAAGAAATAAAACATGTCCTAGCTGGTGTTTTCCTACCTCACTTCCCCATAATTTCTAATGTTTCTCAAGATAAGAGAAAGATAAGGGGTAAGTTTCTCTTTCTGCTTTGTTATTGAAAGTCCCTTTTTCTTGTCCAGGAGTTCATCTTCTCTGAATAAATCAGTCTTAAAAGAAACAACCAGAAGGCAAAATGCAAGAAAAAAAAAAGCTTGCATTACTCAAAATTTTAACTCTTTACTTATAATCTTGTTATATGCCTTCACTGCAATATAATATTACCTTTTCTTTTCTGCTGCTTTTTTTCCTTTTATTACTACCACTTCTGCCTTTTCTAACTTTCTGATTACTGATCCATTAATACATTGCTTGGTTCATGCCCCTACCTGCCACATGCTGTTGCACACTCAGAGTCCTCCTGCCCCCCACAGCCTGTGCTGTCTTCCTCTGACACCAAACCACACTCCTCTATGAAGGTCTGTTGGTTGGTTCATAGCACATCCATTTTATCCAGGTGCTTAATGCAATTTTAACTGCAATTCTAAACAATTTTTGCTACCAGAATTCTGTTCACTGCTCTAATTCATCTGTTCAGCTTCTGTGACACCCTAATACATTGGTCTTACACATGCTACTCCTCTATTTTTTTGACACAATAAGGTAGTCATGAGATTAGGGACTGCATTTTGCTATCAGTTTGTTTTCTGCACTAGCTCAGGCAGAACTCAAGGATGACTATACTAATCAGTGTTGATGATTTCTGCTGCTATTTGCCATTTTATCTCAGCATCTCTCCTTGACATGGCAGTTTCTGACAGCACTTCATTTTTGAGGAAGGGGAGATGCTCCTGGAAATCAGGCCACTTATTTACTGTAGAAGTGCCTTTAGGGGACTAACTTTAGAAATGCTAATGGAGGCACAGGCAGGTACCTGGCAGCATGTGAACTGCTTTATCGATCAGGCACGTATAAGCACGTTCAACTCCATTTTTCCCATTAATTCACCTTTTCCCCTGACAGTACTTCTGTCACTCAGACTTCAACTTTAAAGAGCTGCAACTCAAAATATGAACAACAAAACCCCCAGCCCTATACTCTATACCCAAACATGCCAAGAAAACAATTTTTCTCTTCCTCTGTTGCTCATGCCTCAATATAGAAAGATTTTTTTATGAAATAGTGATAGTAACCTCATGCTCAGAGAGATAACATTAACTTCCTAACAAACAGCAGATTTTTGAGATCCTGCTGAGATTTGAGATTTGGAGGTCTGGAGACTAGAGCTTTATATAATGCTGTTAAAAAGGTGAGATTTCCAGTGGGTCCCACAAGGATGCCAAAGACTAAAGATAACAAACCTCCTGAACAAAAAATACAAGCTGGTGGGGTTTCTTACCCTTTCCCCCTCACCCTTCTTCATTAGGACTGTTTTACTGGGCACTGCAGTAACAAAGAATTACCCTTTCTTAAACCAGCAAGTGCTCTCTCTCACATTACAGAGCTTTCCATGGCACGCTATGCAGACAAAGAAGGTAGTCTCTTACGTCCATAAGAGCAGCATTGATGTAGTTGCTGCTCTCCCCATCAATAGTAATTAAGAAAGGCAGACATCTGTCAGGTGGCAGCATATCCATGAAGCGGTTCTTGTCGTGGTTCCTTGGCAAGCAGGCGATGCTGCAGTCCTCCGCCTGCAGGCGAGGGGTCACAGAATTCAGGGTCTAAGGGGAAGAGGACGTTTGGTTTAGCACGCTGGGCTCACACTTGGACTCGAGATTCCCCAAGTTTTACTGTAAGATATTGCAATATGAGAAAACATGAGGCATTAGCAAGAAGACATTAGCAAATACAAGCTCCTATCTGTTTGTTGGACATGATGGGGCTTTGCAAGGGGGTTAAGCTGCAGGTATTAAAGGCACTCTGTGTACCACTGAACACATTCCGCCTGACACCATCCCTTCTGAAAGGAATAAAACAAAGAGCGTCCTTTGGAGCCCTAAAAAGCTATGCCTTCGCTGTGCAAATGCAAGACAAAACTCTCTCTGCCTCTTACTCACTGGTTTTTATTTCAGACAGATATTTACTGCAATTTTATTAAAAGGAGGATATTCTGTATTTAAAACAACTTTGCAAAGCACATAAACATGGGTGCTTTATTTTGTAGACAAAAAAGTTAGGGACCAAGTGCTATAAAAGTGATATGAAAAACCTTCTCCTTAAAAGAATTTAAATCTATCTAGAGGCAAAAAATTGTTGTCACATCAAGAGTTAGTAGGAACTGTGAATACCTGAAACTCATCTTTGAGATGTGAAGAGTTTGTCTGAGAGTCTATTCTAATCATATCAAAATAAGCAGCTTTGAATTCGCAGACAGGAATAGCAGTTTCTCCACACAGGCAAGCTTCTAGAATGGCATCGTGAATAAAGATGTACTGCTCCTATCAAAGTAGGAAAAGAAACAAAAAATTTAGCCATTTAAAACCAACAGATCTTTCTTTCTTTTAGGATAAACAGGCCTACTGCACACTCTTAAACTCATTCAAAGTACTGTCCATCAATACACTAAATAATGCTTTAATACAGTCTTGTTCTTATAGGGGTGTAGTGCACACAGATGTTTTCTTCAGGAGCAATTTAAATTCAGTAAAACAACAGAACAGGGATAGTAACAGGAGATTTTCAGTTTTCTTGCAGTGCTTGTGGGTTTCTGCACATATGCCAAAGACTTGTTGGCTTTACCAATTTTTTTTTAAATAGCTTTCAACCTTCTGATGTTAGCAGAAAGTGTAAATTGCCTCAAGCACTAGTAATGATTAGCCAGTATTTGGCATGCTGCATTCTCCTTATGCATGTGCAAGCTAGTGCATCAGTTGCCTCATAGTTGGCTCTAGGCCAGTAATAAATTCCAGTGTTCTTCCAGCGGAAGAACCATTTCTTCCCATTTTTTCTCAACTTGCCTTGACATAGACTGAGTCCTAGATAACTGCATTACTATTTCAGTTCGGCCTCCTGTCAATTTTTACACAAAATGCCCATTATATTTACTCACCCCAAGAATAATAGATGTAAACCATGTCTAGAACTGTGCCAGCCTCACGTAGCTATTATGAATACCAATGAGGTTCTTAAGAGCACAAACTTTAACCTGTGCCTGTAAAACCAGCACATGTCTGGGGACCACGGTCATCTTCTGGCTCTACAGCCTGTGTGCCTTACCCACACAACTATGGAGCTATTGGCATCTCTGTGGACTATATAACCATCACAAGAACTTGCTGCAATGACAGCTTTATTTTGCTGTATGTGAACCTCTGAGAGAAGGTGAGGGGTAAGAGGCAAAAGGGAGAGAAAGGAACAATTCACATGCAAGTGCAGATTAAACTGGGATGGTTAAAGCAGTCACACCGAAACAATGCACCCCATGCACTTCCCAAAGATTAATGGCCCTGTGGCAGGCGTAGTTGACCAGGAACATCTATCGTTCAACTGCCACGTGTTGCAGCATGGAATAAAAACTGCACCAAATTACACTGATATGTTTGGCTGCCAACTGCAGAGATTTCCATGTGGTCACAGGTAGATGTCCCTACGGAGGGCAGCAGAGAGAAGTGGTGAACCACCTCAGGTAATATGCCAATATAAACCAATAACCTGTGTTTCTTTGGAAGCTCAGTGGTACTCTGGTGGCAGAATGAGAGCTGTTAGAACTTAATTCCTAAGGAGTTTTATTGTAAAGCTGCTGAAGGCATGTTGAAAGACCAAAAGAGTAAAAAATGGAAAAAGCTTGGCAGCAAGGTTAATAAAACAAACAAAAACAGAGTTGAAAAGAGTGTAAAATGGACATAAAGTGTGGCGCACTATTTACCCACTTCTTTTCTTATTTCACATGGTTTCCCCCCCTTCCCCTGCCCCTAGCCCTGGCCACTCCCTTGGGCCCTCCCTATTGGTTCCTGTACCCCAACCCCGCCCATGTACCGCCCCTGCAATCTGAGAAAGCCCTCCCGGCTCTCGAACCACATGTCTTTCTGCCTCTGGGAACCCGCTGGTCAACACGTAACAATAAAAGTTCCTCTGAGGCCGCCACGAGAGACCCTTCTGCCTCCTTTACTGTCACCGTATTGCAGGGCCGACAGCTGGCCAGAGCAGGAGCATGGGGCCGTCTGGAAGGACTACGGGAGAGCAGAACTGCCTCTCTGTCCTAAGCAGCCTCTCAGCGCTTTCTGAGAAGGCTACGGCTTGAACCAAACCAAGCAACGCAACAATAAAGTTCACCAGTCAATTTATAGATAAAGTGATTGGAGATTGTCTAAGTCAAGTGGCAGCCTGCTGAAATTCCACCTTCGGGATCCTGGGATTGCTGATACCAGAGCTGGGGAGAGACATCCCAGACAGGCCTAATAGAAGGTCTTCCCTGAAAAGATCCTCCTTTCTTTCCTTTTGTTACCAAGTTAGGCGGGCACTTGTTTCTGTGAAGACTGCAAGAGTTGGCAGGTTTGTTGCACCATCCTGGTTCTGGGAGCTTTTACACTGAGCAATGGTCCCCAGTGGAGATACACCCTTGAGAAGGTCACTGCATGCTCTTTTCAGACTCACAGTGAAATTCTGATCTAGAACATTTCAAAAAGCATCAGGTGCTTCGAAGGCAAACTGCTGTACCTCAGTTTGTACCATGTTGATGCGCCGGGACCGTAAAGCTTTGACACAGTTGTAGATATCCACCACACCTTCTCTTTCTGCCATATCTAACATGATATCGATCACGATATAACAACCTGTCCGTCCAGCACCAGCACTAAAAAGAATCAGTAAATACTGTTAGGAATGGACCCAGAAAAACATCTACAAACTTTATAACCATTATCGAGAGCATTTTTATAAAGCCATTCAGTTTTTCATCACAGCCACTATCTAATTTTTATCTTCTCTCCTTCTCATCACAACGTCCTTAAAATCTTTTGATGTGTTCAAAACAACACTTTTCCTTCACATTTGATTCACTAAGTAACAGCAAAAAAAAGAAGTTTCCTCCTTTTATCACCCAGATCAATACTTACATTAAAAAAGAAGTTAGTTTAACTGAAATCTGAAGAATGCTTAAACTTATGCACTTCAGAATATTATAGATCTTGTTTTTCTTTAATAAGAGTAAGAACGATTTTTAAGTGATCTATTATAATAAGAAACTCAAATGTATGTTCTAGCAGCCAAGTTCCAAGCTAGTTCAGACAGCACATTTAACAATATCCAGAAGATTCACTCATGATTTATTTTGGCTTTACATAAAGCTATGGAGAGTTTTTGCACAGTGAATTATTAAAATCTGTAACGGCTGAGTAACTTTATCTACAAAATGTAATTAAACGTTTGACTAAAATGTTTTAGTAAATCAAACATTTGTAGAAAGCAAATTCTACTTGTCAAAGGACTGTGTCCCAACAACATAACCTTGCAAAAGCTGCACAGGAGAAACATTCTGTATTTGTTGCCACTAACCTCATTCCATCTTTCTTCATCTATTTGCTTACTTTGCTTTGAATTAATAATCTGTTTGGACATTATATACAACACCAAGCTATCAAAGCAGATGTATCTACACTCATTCATGAACGCTGTCACAAAATTGTTGAAGGCTACCTAAAATGATGGCCTGGAGTATCATGATTTAGCTGGTGCAGCTGTTGCAGGAAAAGGAAAATCTCAGACTATTCTATTTAGGAAAAGTGTACTAGAATCTCGTTATTTTCAAACATTGCTGTAGACCTCCAAATCCTACTGCAGTGTGAATTAGGCAATTCAAAAAGGGAACAAAACCAGAGCACTTCAAAATGATGGATGCTTCACAAAGATTACTGCAAATAATCATATAAACAGTTGTGAAAAATACCAATCTACTCCTTCTGTACACACCTGCAATGGACAACAATAGGCCCTGCACTAGGAGGGTTAGATAATTTGACTCTCCGTATAAAGGAAAGCAGGCCTGTGGCATTGTAAGGAACTCCATGATCTGGCCAGCCAGTGAAATGAAACTGTTTAACTTCACGGATTTCATTGTAGCCCCTCTGTAAAAGGCAAAAAAAGGTTATGAAATTCCAAGTATTTCACAGACTAGATATTATCTGACTCAAATAATGATCACACATACTGATAGAATCTACATGCAGTTTTCATCATTTCACCAATTATTTAAAGCAAAGATCCATAGGAATCTTAGAGATGTCACTGGGTTACTTTAATTTTGAAGTTTGTAATTTTTACTTTAGACATTAAGTATGCTAGTTTTACTGCACTGAAGATTTTTTTTTTTAAATAGACTTTGATGCATTTCACACTGATTTTCAGAAGTTCTGCTAACTAGGACAAGGGCCCGCTACATTTAAAGGCAAGTATAATAATTTAGCATAGGACCACAACTCTATCACATAGAGTATTCACAGAATTTGTCCTTTGATTGAGATTGACTCAGTGGCGGTCAGGACACTGTGTGTAGGGATGAACTGCAGGCATGACTCATAATGTGGTACTTGAGTTTAACTCAGAAGTGTGGCTGTGGAGAAAAGGTGACTGTCAGAGAGGGGATGGCAGCAGTTGACATTTCTGGGGAAATTCAAAGTCCCACAGTGAGATGCATGCTTGTGTAGTGCTGACGCAATGCATAACTGCCATGGTAAGGTAAGGCTGCCTACACTGTGGCCCTGCTAACAAGCTGGAGAGATTTGGTATTCCACAGAAACATCAGCATAGCCTCTTTCATCCTCCTTGCTACCAGGAAACAGTATTTTGCTAAGCCCTTTCAAAATGCACTCACCCTTCCCAGAGTGAAGGTCCTGACAACATATTCCGCGAGGGGCTCCATCTCTACACAAGTCACTTTGAAGTCGCCATAAACTTCAGTGTCGTCAGGCCAGTACTTGTAACACTTGACCTAAATAAAAAATGGGTATGATTTCACACCAAGGGAAAAGAAAAGCTTGAGGATACAGTACTGCATGTATTGCATTACACCGCATTTATTTCCAAAATGACCATGGATTCATGTGGTTTGTCATGGCTAGTGGCTGTTATGTCAAGTTAAGCACTAGCTACAAGGAGTTTCCACTGCTTTACACAGCTGTACTTAGGTGCCAAATTCACTTCCAAAGGAGCATTTGTATTTTCTTTAGTGCTGAGCTATGGAATATATTTCCACTTATGCTAAACTGTGATGCATTTTGTACTCATAATCAAACTGTTGCAAGTAATCCCAGCTACTTTATAGACCTCCCTGAGGTATGTGTTGCTCCTAAACTGTAAATAATTTGCTGATTTCTAGCCACTGATATAGAAGCACATTTCTTCCACTACTCTTCTCATTTGAGTGACAATATACAAATCTATTCTGCTGACATATGAATTTGGATTCAGACAATTTTCCACTACTCATGAAAGCAAGACAGCATCAGTTTTCAGAAGTTGCTTTTAGACAATACCGTAACTGCAACATTTCCTGGACTCCTCCCCCTTGGCCCCTCAGGGTGCAGGGTTGTCCTTCACAAGACCCTTCTACATTCTGTCAATAGTATGTCTTTTCAGCAGGTTTTTCTTTAAGCTTGCAGCATTAAAAGAAAAACAAGCCCAAAAACTTACTCTTCCAACTTCCACTAAATTTGTGACCATCACAACACAAGCTGACTGCTCCTGCCATATCATTCTCCAAAAGTCATACACAGTCTCATGAACTGGACCTGCAAGAAAAAATTCCAGGTAATATTCTGCAAAGAAATAACAGTCAAAGTGAATGCTAAAAATAAAATCCAGTGCTTTTCAGAGCTGATGCATGTGAGCACACTTGCTCAGAGAATAGAGCTTTGTGAAACCACATCATACCATTGTGCCGGTTTCCAGATTGTATCGTTACTTCTATCCAATGCTGAATATTCTCACTTCAACTGAATTCACTTGAAAGAAATTAATGGCAGGTGTTTCATGTAGCAAAATGGCAGAAGTTGCTTGACAACTACAAGGCACAGCAATGTGTGACTGCATCTATAGTTACACTTCCAGTTTTGTTTTACATTTGTTAAAATAGTGTTGAGAGTGAGTTTCTTCAGATGTTCACCAAGGAAATGCCCATGCCAGAGTGAAGTATCAGGCAGGAGGGCTGCTGGTACAGATATTGTGCACTTGCTATCTGGTTCCTGGCAAAGCATGGAAGCACAAGTAGGCACTGAGCCAGAAACTTCCCACTGAAGTGTATTTAAACTAACTTAACTGCTTTTCTGTGAGGCAAATGAGAAGCACATGTTTAAGCTTTGCCTCCTGCTCTGCTGCAGAGACATGTTCAGGTGAGTGAGAGGCATTTACCCTGTTACAATAATCTCCGAAACAGCTCCTTTACCACCATCCACCAGTACTATAAATATTACTGTATATAACAGATATAGAATCACAGAATTATCTGGAAAAGACTAGTCCAACTGTAAACACTGCCAAGCACACCACTAAATCTAAGAGCCACATTTGAAGACTCAAACATATTCCTTCATATGTTAGATCAAAGGCTGCACACAAAAGCAGCAATAAATTTTTTTCTGCTTTACTCACTGTTATGTGCAATGATTTGCATACTAAAACATAAATAAAATACAAATGTAGACTTAATGCCATATAGAAACTTATTTAGGCAGCACTTACGCAAAAATGAAAAACAAATGTGGACAAAACTTTGAGCATCCTGCTTTAAAATAAGTCTTTACTTCAACTTTCCTGTGTGCACCTACAATCAACTGAGAGACAAATAACAGGATATTTCCAGACAGCTATCTGCTTATGCTCACAGATCAAATAATGGCATACCTAAATCTAATTATTTTCATTTTAAATCATAGCCTCTGATATTTCAGTGCAATCTTAGACTAATCTATTTGATTTTCCTCATTGTGAGGAGTTTTATCAGAAATACAAACCAAAAAATTTCCATAGAAATTCAGGTTTTTTTCTCTAGCACCTCTTTTTATTAGTAGGGTGTTACATGATAAAGATTTCCCTCACTCCTTTGTACAAAGAATCTTTGTCCTCTGGCCTTACTTTACCCAGATTTTCTGAGACAGTTTAATTTATCATTACTGTCTTCACTGCATCCTGGACTAAGTTGTAGACAGTAAAATAAAACATTGCAATATGGAAAGAAAAATGCCTCAAGACAGGATGAAACTGTTCTCTTCTCTGTCCATGTCTCTTTTCTCTATTCATCTTCATAATTGGAAATCATGGTAGTAGGTTCTGACTTTATCAGCTGAATTTATCACTGACAGATTTGCTCAATAGCTAATTAACATGATAAATTAGTGCAATTTTTGAATTTATTCACGTTCCACCCGAACATACTACGTTAATTTACCATAACACAAGATGACAACTCACAATACTGGGTATGCTTTATTTTCATCTACTTCTATTTTACCAAAACAGTGTAGAACACTACAGAGAACAATTGTTCAATTTGATTAAAGCTGGCAGATTCTTACCTTGGGTTGCAATGTAGTGACTTGGTCTCTGATATCCCTAAAACAGCAATATAAGTTGGTTTGAGTACCATATTACTAACAGAGAGTGGAAAATAAAAGCATAAGGATACTACAGAATCCTTAGCTCTAGACAACATTTTCAGAACAAACCAATATTTAAGAGCAGCATGAAGCTCAAAACCTAAAAAACCAGTTAATATTGAAAAGGTTTGAATGACAACAGATAAAATGAAAATAAGAACATCTGACTTGAACAGACATTGCAGTGTACCAAGAAGGAGTACTCTAGATTGGTCCCTTGCATCTAAAAATGGGTCCTCTATTGACATTATTTCCCTAGCTGGATACACTGGGGCTTTTATTTAAAATTTAATAAAAATTCTCTGCCACCCTATTATCTCACAGTTGATCTGTGTTCCCAGCTTAGCCAATATGAAAAAATACACACCTTTTGTCTTCTTCTAAACAGAGAATCACTATAAAGCACAAAGAGATATGTGCCCCAGTCCTAACTAATGGGGACAGAGACACTGGTGTGTGCACAGAGTCAAGGTCCTACTGCAGTGAAATGCTCTTGACTGCACAAAGTGTGCATCAGTTATAGTGGGCATGATACACACAAGTATATACACATTCTTGCACACACACACACACATATATATATATGTAAATAGATAGCCCTACACAACTAAGCCTTTCCAGATAGCTGGATCTATGCCAGTGCTTGCAGCACTATACAGCACTAATTGTTCACATAAAAACTACAAGACAAAGAGCTACTGCTCTTGAGGAAATAATTCAGAGTATATTTTGACTAGTCCCAGCAATTCAGCTACAAAGAGGAAGGAAAGTTTCATGTTGCTCGTGAGAAGACAATGCTGAATTTCACAATGTGCAAATGTTAATAACTCCAATTATTCTCTAGGTTAAGTTTTATTAGGCCACTTGCTGGAAGTATTGCATTACAGTGGAATACAAGCCCTTGGATTCTTGGTATTCACAAGTTGCTAATAAAGTGAAGGATTTCCGTGTACCCAAGGAAATTATATTCTTTTCTACAGACTGCTTCATTATCCTGTCTAGAAGCTTCCTCTGGGGCTTCTGGAAACACTTTTGAGAATCTTACTCTTGGCTTTACAAGAGACCAAAATTGCATCCAATGACAAAAGAATTTCTCCTGAAGTCCTTAATATCAAGCTACAGCTTCAAATTATGGAAGTGGAACATGTGCAACATGCATTTACACTCAGTAATGCTTTCGAGAAGAAAAGTGTCACTTAAAAATTGTAAAGTGCCAGTTTTAACTTGTAGCTTTCCTGTCTGCTTCTGGTGAGGTTCAATTCACTCCTAAATAAGAAAAACAACATCCTCAAGGAACTGAAATTATTAAAAATCTGAGAGAGTTTTCTTGTTTAAGGCCCCAGGCAAAGTATCATGGCCCTATTACTTCACAGAAATTGCCATGTTAAAATATCCAAATAAAAAGACAGAAATATATCTGAAGCTAAATATTTGTATCCTGGAAATTCAAAAGGGTCTTAAATAACTTATCAACTAAAAGTGGTCAGGAAAAACTACTAAAGTACGATTATAAAGGAAAGCGATCAAAGCCATGTATTTTAAAAACAGTTGTCATAGCAATTCCACTACCTTTCAAATTGCTTTGGAATTAATTTGAATACAACAACTAGTTTATTCCTAAGGTGTTAATTAGAGAAAAGTCATATTTTGTTAACAAAAACACCTGGCAAAATTTGGATTTGTTTTTAAAAATTGTAATATAATTTGTATTCTGATTATGGAATTTCAAATTTTAGAGATTTTTTGCAGAAGTAAGGAAGTTTCCCTGTTGAAATATATATATATATGTGTTTGTGTATATACTTTGTAATACCTAAATTAGCACCTTAAAACAAATGTCAGCTAAATATTGCTTGTCTAAAAAAAATTGTTAAAAACAAACTAACAAAAAAACCCAAACCCAACCTACAAATGTCATCATCCCTCCTTTTTCTGCCAAACATATATTACGACTACTACACAGGTATATTTTCAAACAACTACGGTGCAGCATACTATCTAGCTTCTCACATGTACATGGGAAGGGGAAAAGAAAAACTAGTGGCCAAAATCCACTAAAAATTGGGAACAGCAAATTCTCTTTAACAGATAGGCTCACCTGAGTTACCTAACATCCAGTAATATTCAGAGCTAATCTAAAAGGCTAAATTATCTTTTTAAAACAGGTACAAAAAATATTCACACAAAAAATAAATTTTTTAAAAGAACAGATGAGATAAATTAGATGAGGCATGCATAGTTATCAACTGATAAAAATAGAAGAGGAAAGTAATTAATAACAATATCTATATTAAATATTTACAATAGGATGCTGTTATTCACATATAGTGGTACTTACATCCCTGTACAGCCAAATCTACAGCCCAAACCAAAGTCAGATGTGAAAGAAAGCACAACAATGTCAGTGAGTACTAGGACGTAGAACAAGGAAAGTGTACATTTGTTCTTAATAAAAGAAAGCTTTCAATAATTTTGTAGCATAACATGCAATAATTTCACATAGAGAAGATGGCAAATTGAGAGGGAGAAAGCTGTGCATTCCACTCACATCTATGTAGTTGGCATTAATGTAATCTGAAGATGGATCATCTTCAACAGGTTGCAAAATCACCCTGGAGTGGTCATCTGTAAAAACCAAGTGGTTACGGAGCCTTTTTGAAGTGTGATTTTTAAGTAAGATATTAATGGTAAGTCATCTAGAAAACCAAAATCAGCTGTCATAAGTGCCTCAAAATTTACAATCCTTAAATATGAAGTGTTTACACAGAATTACAAAGAACCATTTTGTCTGAGGTCTGCAATTACTTCAAAAAACATTCACTACATTTCATTAAGTGTAGCTGAAAGGTATTGGCACTGTTACATGTGGTTAAAAAGACACAAAGAAACCAGGTTACTTGCTCAAAGTCCCTTTCAACATCAGCTCCACTGCTGGTAATCTAGAAAACCAAAAATGCTGATTACTCTTTCCTCACTTCCAACCCAAGCCTGCTCAAGTTCATATTGAGACATTAATGAAATCAAGACAAAGGAGTTAGCAATGCACTTGGGATTCGATGAAGAGGTAACTCTTCAGGGACTTGTCCGGCACCGTGATTCCTGCATGTTCAATTGCAAGGGTCAAACAATACAAGTTGCGAATAAACAGAATCAGCGTCCAAATGAGTGCCAGTTTGTTGCCCGTATATGCTTACCACAGCTTGCACAACAGAGATGCAAATGCGAAATTCAGCCTGAGTTATAAAAGGAAGAAAGTTGAACTGTGAAGAAGAACAACAACAACAACAACAAAAAAAGCTGAAAAAGGCACTGTCCTGCTTCTCCACTGCAGGTATTAAGCAGCTGTGCCACCGGAGACTTGCAAAGGAAGAGAGAGCATGGCCCGAGTAACACACGAGTAGAGCTATCGCTCAAACCAAGGACACCGATACTCACATGCTATAATGTTTCCATAGCGGTTCTTTGTTCTGTTTTGATCCTTCTTAGCGACATCCCAAGAAGCTGACTGCCCCTCAAAGAAACTCTATAAATAAAAATGTTCCGAAAGAAAACATTCTGACCATTAATTTATCTCCAAAAATAACAGCTTAAAAGAACTGCCCCACCATAAAGTAAGTTCAGCTTTGCTCGCCTGCCCTGGTCACCCAGGCAGTACCATGGTACAGAAATATCTAGAGAAGAAGGGAGCCTCTCTCCCTCTGACTGCTACCGGTAAATAGGCAACTCACTGAGGAACTCCAGAGGGATTTCAAATCCTGTAATTGCCGGAAGGCTAAACTTGCTTCTACATTCTTGCTATGGAGGAATGACAGTAAACTGAGAAAGCACAGAGAGACTGATCACTCTTCTTACAAGACAGTGTAATACACAGCCTGTTTACTACAGCATTACATTGCTTTCCACATATTATTTAGTAAAACAGCTTTCCTTCCTACAGAGCCATCAGGAACTCTCCTCTGTCAATGTTCATTGTTCTTGTTGCCTTTCATCATATCCCTCCCTCTAGCCACTAGCAAAATTATTCTACATTTTTGAATTCTTAAGAGTTTGATCTCTCACTACTGATAGAAGCAGCTTTTATTTCTCCTTGGCTTTCTCTTCATTGCCTGTAGATATTTTACAGCTGTTGTAGGTCTATGCTACTCCTTCCTTCCAGATGTTCTCTTAATCCTGGGTAAGTTCTCTCCAGAAAATACACAGTAGCCATGGAATCAGAACTTTAATGCACAGTCAGAAGCCCAAAGCAGGGAATAGATGTCATGTATAGCGATAGAAGAAGTAGCAAGCAGGAAAACCCCTGATATGGCATCAGGGACCACCCTCCCCCCCAGCAGTGGCTAACACTTGGGCTTAGCCTTGAAGTTAGGCAGAGCATAACAAAGCAAGTAAAAGAGAGGAAAAGAGCATAATATTCTTTTAAAAACCACACATTTATTTATTCCAGTTCTTATGTTTACAGTAGAGACAGCTGCAGAAAGGAGAGAAGGTTGAAAACTGTGTCAGAAGAGATTACTTACTCAGAGAAAACTCATTGTAAACCTAGCTGTATTTTGAGCAAACTTGGCAGTCCCACTCCCATCTTTACTCTGTGTCCTGCCTGATATTCTAATCCCAAAGAATCACAACAGATTCAGAGACCAGAAGCGAAATGAATCTGTGCTCATCTTCTACCTCCAGTGCTGGGAATTTCTTGCTTCCATTTTAACAATAAAGCTGTAAGTAGACATGCTCAGGCAGGTTTAATTAGAACTTCAAGATGTTACTACTCTTATCATATCTTTACTGCTTCTCAGCTGGAGTTATGTCCCGGTATTGCCCTACTGAGATGCTAAAATAAATCAGGAGAGTGCTTCCAGTCAATGTTTCTTGCAAAACCAGGCAGGTTAAACTCTTTACTTTAACCTAATCCAGGAGATCTGCACTAAAAATAGCTCACATAGCTAATTATAGCATTTCCACTAAAGAGCAGCAACAAAAGAGTGGCAACTTCTTACAATATGTTAAAAAGATTCTTTTTATACCCTAGGGAACACACAGGGATTTTCTACCAGGCAGTTGCAAAGGCTCAAATCACTGGACTCCATTTACTACTTCACTTTTGGGTTACATATATAAGAATCTTATGCCTGTTAATCTGTTTTTCACTTAAGCCCATGACATTTGGTTCCATCCTTTTGCAGTACAATGCAAACAAAAGGCTGCCCATTTCAAAGGGATTTTTCCTAGCAAAGCCCCACCACTGGAGATCTCACCTCATACTCCTCTTTAAATCCATAGCTGTCAGAGGTCTTCATTAGGTTAATATGCTGCAGGAGATCAGCCACCCTGATGGCAGGGTGCAGCTGCCCAGTCTGGTACGGGGATTCTGTGCCTTCGCAGAGATAACGAGGGACATCCAGGAGTCGGCTGGACTCTGCTGTTGCACTGTGATTTTCATCTGTATTCACAAGAAATTGGTGCATTACGTACCCACAGAGCAGTAACACCTGCTGCTATACATATTGATACCTATTTTGAACCTCTTCCTTCAAAAACATCTCTAATTTCTGAGAAGGCAAAGCACTTACTTTCCAGCACATGAATACTGTGAAGCACATAAAAGAATTTAACAGCAAACACATACAAAATTTTGCAGTCCTTCATCCAGCAATAAAGATGTCTGAGGGGCATTTTATTTGAAGCTACAAAACTTCATGACATTAATGTACTTGGAAACTCCAGACTCTATCAACCAAAGTAACTTTTTAAGGGCTAATATGTATCAGCAGCAATATTATACCTTAAACAATAAATTAGAATAATTCCATAGTGGTATAAGCACGTAATTTGTCTAAAGCCAACAAAGAGTGAATTGAGAACCCAGTAAAAAAGAGAAGCAATTATGCCACCACTTCAGAACACCACCTCCACTTAGGAAGATGAATCAGCACTACAGAGTGGTCATTTTAAGTCAGGTCTTTTAGTAGAAAAATGAAACTTGAGTTGAGTGTGCTAATTTCAGTCACAATTTTTGCCCTGTATAAGCAAAGAAGTTTCTTGTAATGCTCTGTGCTACACCAATTCTCATATCAAAACCAAATGTCAAAGCTGCATGACGTGATCACATTTTGTCAATCCCTTCTGTGAAATAGTTATTTTATTCAAATTATTAATTATCAGATCAAATGAATCTGCACAGGAAGAAAAATTCTAATCTAAGTAGCTATTGGAATGAGAAGTGGGTAGTCAACCCCTCCTAAACTTCTTTGAAATCAGTTTACCGTCTTCCTTGCAAAGGATCCAGATTAGGAGACAAAACACTCTGGGAAAAAAATGAATGCCCCAAGGGTTGAATTTTGTACAATTACACCACAATGCAAACACCATTAATGCCTTCTGAAATTAAATCTCCTGAGAAATCCAACTCTTCAAAATTAGCACCCAAGTTGCTAATTTCAGTACATTTATGCCTCACTAACCTGCCTAACAATATGAGTGATATGCAGCAGTCACTTTTTATTGTAGTGTTACCCCTACTAAATTACACACATTTCAAACCACCTCAGGATTTGTAGTTCTCCCCATTCCTCACAGAATACTTACCAGTAATAGGCACTTTAACCCATTGAAGCAGCAAAAAACAATGAGTGAACAGAACATGAGAAATTTATTTCAGGACTATATTAGAAAATGGCTAAAAGAAAGCGACATTCAAAGTTGTTAAATCTTCACAATATGTAACAATGAAAGCCGTTTAAAAAATATAAGGGCCACATTATTATACTATCAGTGTAATAATAGGGACTTGGGAAAAGCAAAATTGTCATACTAACTTAGTGCTAATGTACACAGAATGGAGAGCAGCATTAATAACTGATACATGAAGAAAAAGAAAACTAGCATAGCTACAAAGTAGTAAGAGTTTCATATAAAAAAACATGTGCTATGATTTAGAACCCATAAAATATTCCTTTTCTCTAAATAAGGCAGAAGAAAACTGTTTTGTCATGCTGGGCCAAACAAAGGCTATATGAAAATGGAGTAGGCCAAATTATGCAGTTCCAAAGAACAAGATTACAGGTACCCAGCCTCTACTACATGGTGTGCCCAAAAGTTTGTACACTTCTCTCCACTATTTCAGTCCACTCAATGAAAAATATTATCTCTTCCAGCTATCAATGGTTTGCTTATAGGAAGAGATTATCATGCCCAGAATAGAATTACTAGCAAATGGAAATGCAGACAGGAACTATTAAGCTGTTCTTCAGTTAGTTCCTTGCCCTTGGTATTCACAGCTGTCTGTAACTGTGCCTACCACAGCAGCAAATACCATGGCAGTATGGGAAGGTACCTCACAGGATCAGACTTCAAAGTTCTCTTGATTATTTGGGAGACAATGTGAAAATCAACAAGGTGAATTGAATGGTGAATGCAACAATAGTGTGTGTTGGAAAGGGAAGTGAAATATATAACTGCAGAATGGAGTCATAGACTGGAAAATGATAACTGTGATTTTACAGATAACTCAATGCAAGTCAGTAACGTGAGCACAATAAAAAGGAGAAAATACAGTTCATTTAGCAGAAACAGTAAAAGTGGGGCATTGGGGTACCTATTCCACTCAGCTCAGCTTTAAGACTTCTTCCAAGAACTGTGCCTGATTTGGGGCACTGCAATTTAAAATTCAGCCTATGACTTGGAAAGTTGGAAAGCATTCAGAGGAAAATAATGACAACAAATTTAGAAAACATCAGCTACAAGTGAAATGATGGGGTTAAACTCAACTAAAAGAGAAATAATTGAGGACACAAGAGCCTTTTAATGTGTAAAAGACTGTTTTGAAAGGACAGAAATGTGCCAGTTTTCCATATTTTCTAGGAGTCTCTCAAAAGGAAATGGCTCAATCCACAGCAATGAAGATTTAGTCTAGATAAGCCTAGTTAGGAAAAACTAGGGGTGAGCATTAATAATACTTAGTAGTAACAGTTAGTAGTAATTAATACTCAAAAAATTGACCTTTGGGTCCCAAATAATACTAATATGAATTGGAATTTATTTTTACTAAGAAGGACTGAGGCACTGGAACATTCCAGTGCAAGAGCAAAACTGCTACAGATTTTTAAAACATAATGAGACGATTTCCATAAAGAATCTGTATTATATGTATAATGTCCGTCTTCAAAGCAGTGAAGGGATTTAATTGCCCCCAGGTCCCTTTAAGCTTTACTTCTAGGAATCTAATTTTCAACTTGTCTACATTCACATCCACTTCCTGATATTTGTCTTTTATCCTAAAATAACCTCAGCAACTGACTGAAACCCAATACTGCACATTGTGTTTATCCAACCGAAAATGTGAGTATAAATTATATCTTTATCTTATTTAAAAAAAAAAAAAAAAACAACACTAAAACCTTCATTCAGTGTTAGATGCAGCATTGACATAGGCAGTCTGTCCATTTCAATGTATGTTCTTCTTGTTAAAGTAAGTATAAAGCTGAAAAATTTACTAGTTATTGCCAACTAAATTATGTAATTAATACAAGTATACAGAAGTACCTGCTCAGAACATGCAAAGAAAGTTGTTGTTTCCTCTTAGATATTCTGAAAGTTTTTCCCTTTTCTATTTTTCTTCTCATTCTCTTTACTTAGAAAATTGAGCTTTGGGTGCCAAAAAATGCTAATGTGGACCTGCATTTTATTTGTAAAGATATCTTAATAGAGCTCTAGTTTCACATATCAGTTTATTGGAACTCAGTTTCAAAGCTCTGGGGAGAAAAATTTTAGTATTTTCCATTTACATATTTCCTCATTTACTCTTCAGTTAGCAGTGGCTAGGAATAACTTCTTAATGAGTATATAAAATAATTTTTATTCTGAAATTGTTGTCAGTTGTCTGAATTGATGAACTGAGAGTAGAATTATTTTCTGGCAACAGCATAGTTTTACATAAAACAAGCTGTTTCAACGTTCAACCATGCAAGGAGACAAAACTCATGCAGGAATGGATAATGATGGACTAGGGTCCTCACCTAACACAGCTGTCGGCACAAGTGGATCATTGGGCACTGTAGGAAAACAAAGCCCATGAAGAAATACATTACCCTTAATTTATGTATTTTTAAGAATAAAAACAATATACTTCAGAGTATAACCAAGTGTTAACTAAACTCCATTAATTTTATTACAAGAGAAAACCAGAACAAATACAGTTCCAGAAAGCATCCTGAATAAAAGAGGAATGAAAGGCAGTGATTTCACACTTCAGAAATGTAATGATCAGAGCAAAGAGATCCTTACTGAAATGAAATAAAGAAGACATTGCATGCAATTTAGTTTTTGAAAGGGCTCCTCCTTCACTATTGTTTTTTCACTTCACAATAAAGGTTCACTTTCATAGAACTCACTTCTTTCCTTTTAAACCTATCCTCTCATGTAATAGTTGAATAGCTAATCTCAAAATAAAATGGTATTTCTATAAAGTTTTCCAGGTAATTAAAAAAAATTATATACATTCTTACTGTTAATAGCTTTTTTAATGTGCAGTACCAAAGAGATTGCTCATAATGAGTACAGGAAAATCACAGATACACAGATGCAGATGTCTGAATAAAATTCATAGAATTTTATCTTTCATTATCACAAGAACCATGCAGAGATAAATGCACTGTTTCGGACAGAAATGGCAGAATCCAGGATTTGTTTTTGTTCCAGTCTGGAACAAAAAATTATAATTTCAACGTGTCTGTGACAGAATTAAGCTCCAGTTCTCAAACAATCTGCCTGAAAAGTTTGTTACTTTCAGGAAACCCTGAAAGCTTGGAACACTCGTATTAGCACAGACAATGGTCAGGAGAAACAAATCCTCCAATACACAAAAAATCACATACCTAGGATGTTAGAAATCGGTGATGTTGGACTTCTTTGCCAACCAACCAGGACAGCTGTGGTGGCTGGAGCTCATGGCCTTGGCATCATATCAGTCCATCTGAAAGGCTGCCTGTGTGCCTGGCAGCCCTGGTTCACTAATAGCCATGTAAATTCCTGATGAATACTTAGCCTGGGATCCACCATCACAGTCCATATCAAAATGTCTCTGCAATCCTGCCTCCACAAATTTCAATGCCAATAAGACATCAAACGTTGGAGACTTTTCAAACTGTTCCAGCCAAAACTGTGTAGAAAAACCACCAGGCTGATACTAAACTCCCATTTATAATTGGTTATGAGACACTTAAAATGTTAGCATTTTGCAGTTTGGTAAGCTTCAATAAACCAAGCAACAAACCCTACTCCAAAACCCATTTCCCTTAAAACAACCAGGAAAGATCTTAAGAGCCTTAAGGGATGTATTTTGCTCAAGCATGGTAAGCGGTATTGGAGACAAGAAGGGATATGGAGTGCCATTCCCAGAAGATGGCACTTCAGAAGCAGCTCAGGCAGCTCAGATCTATTTAAAGCCAAGCCACAAGTCCATGGAGCTGTGCGAAGCTCAGGTTCCTACCAGCTCCATGGCAGAACTGTATCCCTTTGTAACTTATACACTAGTTTTGAAATATTCAGTCTGCCAGTGGAGTATCTTGCTTTTGGCAAGGTATAGAGCAGATGTTGGGAGGCAAGAGTGCTGAACAGTGGCAGCTATAACCCTTAACAGTCAGAAGCCCAAACTTTTTCAAAACCAGACAGTTGGCATCTCTATAAAATATGAATACAAATATAGAACAAATTTGCAGATATATTAATAAGCTTGTTCCTAAACTTCACAAACAGCAATAAAAATTGTCAATGTTTCCTTCTGTTGTAATGTCCTTGCTGCCAAAAAAATAGAAATTAATTTGGACCTCATATTATTTTTTTTCATGACAGACACGGTGTTATGCAGTAATATTTTATGTGCTGGCATTAAATAGTCTCATGAGGGAAAACTCAATTTCAAGTTTTAACTGAGTTATTCTAGAATAGGTATAATGCTTTCCCTAAAACAAATATCATTGCATAGTGAAAGCACATGCAAATATTTAATTAAATAACTTCCCGCATTCCAATAAGGATAACACACAAATATCCCTACTCAGCCTTTTGCTTTACCAGTGTTCCTGGAAAAGCTGGAGCTCAAAACAATTTTCCTTAACAGCAGAATTGTTTTCTGCGTTTCCATATTCACCTACACTCTGGAGTATCTATCACTCTCTACTTACATCTGGGGCTGAAGTTATGAGAGTCCATAAATGTGATTGACAGGGGATCCTCTGCATGCAGAGTGCTCTGGTCGGCGTAACTCCTGTCCATGGCATTCACCATGTGGGTCATCTCCTGGCGGGTGGTTCCCATGGCATCCTTGCGCTTCTTTGCAAGTTTGCTGCCCAGCCAAAAAAAGACAAAACGTAAACTACCTTAATATTTGATGAACATTTGTGTCTACAGTAATCATTCTCTATAATCCTGAGTGACTGAAAAGTTTGACTTATTTCCCTTTGTACAATTTTTTCAGCATGTAATTGGTAAAACTGTGCACCCTGCTATGAAACAGTCATGGTCTTGTGTTTTCTGTACACACACAAAAATGCTGTAAGCACAGAAGTGCTTACTTCTGTAGCCTGGTAGTAATTTTTTTTCCTGTGGAGTAATTACACTAATATAAACAAATTAGAGAATATAATTACATTTTAACTGAAATGACAAATAAGAAGCATCTGTGCATGCAGTTTTATCAACCATCTCCATTTAAATATCTGTTTTGATTTTATAAATGGATAATTCATTCCCCTTGCTTGCCTTGTTGGGAAAAAGAGTCATGTAACCTTCTAAATTACTTTGTTAGTCAAAAAACCTATGAAGTAACAAAAGAAACATAATTATTCAATACATATTTATATTACGTTTTATGTAAAAGGTTGTGCTGCCCGTTCAATATACAAGATACAAGAGAATACCACACTATGTTCCTGATACTGAACTTTGGTTCTTTGAAAAACAAAACCACCCTCATCATTCTACCCTTTCATGCAGTTTGGGAACATCGCAATCTTGACATTAACAGTCTTACACTCTGTATCACAGTTAAAGACCAACCTAATCTGTACAACTAAACCCCTCAAATTAACAGCCAATGCTCTTAAAGTACACATTTCAGAAATATCTCTCAATTCCCCCCTTTTGATAAAGAATTGGAAGTGATTTTCACTGTCTCCAGGAGTCAGATGGAAGAAGGTAATATATTTTAATTATAACTTAAAGCCTACAGCACTTAAAGCATATATCTCAAGTAGCAGGAACTATGCAGAGCAGCATGAGGTGCACCTTGGTTCTGCAGAAACCTGTAACATGCATTACACTGTTCTGAAATCTCCCTGTTTTCAGCTGAAACCATGACTACAATACAACAGATAACAGACCTGTTTAGTTGGATAAATCTGACGCCATATGGGAGAGACACAATCACTTAAGACACTGAGTTCTTGAAAATGTATATTTAAAACACTGCTTATCTTCATAAGCTTTTTCTGCACAGAATACCATCAAATGCTCTGGTAATTGTTTAGACAGTGTTTATCTTACATTTCTCTTGACTAAAAGGACTTCCAACTTTAAATATGCCATTCACATTCTAAGAGCAGACAAGGATAATATTAGACACTTATTACATATTAGAATACTAGATATTAGGAAGATATTCCTTGCTATCAAGGTGATGAGACATTGACACTAGTTGCCCAAAGAGGTTGTGGACTTCCCCTCTCTGGACATTTTCAAGGCCATGCTGGATGGGGCTCTGAGGAATCTGATCTGGTGGAAGATGTCCCTGCCCACAGCAGGGGGCTTGGAAGTAGATGATCTTTAGGGTCCATTCCAACACAAAAAATTCTGGGATTCTATGAAGACTATTAGTGCAAATTATCCATCCATTTACTTGTTGAGTCCTGGGAATGTTCACCAGAAAGGACCTACACTGTTCTCTAGGGCAAAAGTACTTCATGCTTGTGCATATTTAAGAAAAAGTCATAGGGCTGTTTCTTAAGTAAAGAGTCTTGGTTCATGATGAGGGACCACAATGTAGAATATGGATGGACAAAGCCCTCCTGTGAATAATATATTCTTCCACCAATCAGACTCAGGTCCTTATTTTGTCACATTTCCCACAACACCTCCCCCCTTCTTTTTCTCCATCTACGGATGGAATAGTTGGAAAATTACCACTCAGTAATATTCTCGCTACAAAAATCCCAAAGGTGGTCTATAAACCTATCATTTTTTTCATCAAACTGTTGTTTGATGGAGTTCTGTAGCAGTTGTTAAATGAAAAAAAAAAAAAAATGTTGAATGTCCCCCCTAAAATGCTTTATTTTATACATTTACTCCACACATTCCTTTCCACTTAAGAGGAACTGGTTTAAATGACACTCTGGTTGAACAAATGAAGACCATAAGAACTTCCAAGAGTGAAACTGCTTGAGCTTTATAACTGGTTCCCAATAGTATCAAAGCCTTCACAAAACTAGCATTTCTAGTTCAAAGTAGTTTTTTAAGTTTCAAAGCCTTTCAAATAGTCTCTGTACACTGAAGAGCACCTTTTCCTAACAGAAACAGAACAAAAAGACTATTACATCTCATCTCTCGACGATATTAAGCTTTTCTTTGAAGCATCACTTTGTAACAAAACCTGCTAGCTAAGCTAAATAAATCAACAGCTATTAAGGCTTTCATGTTATTAGCTTATTACAGTAGCTACTTTCTAATTCTTAGGCTCTGCTTCAATGCCTAAAAAGGCCTATTGTGTTGTATTACTGCAACCCAAAGCTGCTGGGAAGTGGGAGGACAGCTTTATTGTTCAACAGCTCCTGGCTCCCTTGCAGTTTGATGACTTCTTTTTCCTTTCCTTTCCTTTTTTTTCCTTCCCTCACTCAGTTAAAGGCACATGCAATCTATGCTTCGTGATAGTTAGGCGAATCATTAGGTTAAAGGACTTGAAGCTGACAGAAAGTGTAAATGATTCTCATTATCTGCTAAAGGATTCAGTTGGATGAATCTGCACAGGTGGGTGTTACAGTGGTTGGAGGGGAAATGTGCTTCATCATAGGATGAAACTGTGTGGTTAATTATCTTGAGTTGAAGCAATTGTTATTTAACAAGGAAATTATAATTTGTCACAATACATCAGAGAATGGCAGTTACCTAAACTAGCTTATCTTTTTTTTTAAGTTTGTTTAAAGAAGTCCACTAATTTTGCCTAAAAATGTGGAAGAGCATCATTATCGGACACCACCACTTCATCAAAGCACTCAAGTGCATGCCTAGAACTCCTCTGAAGTCAAGGGCTTTGTGCATTTATTTAAAATGAAGGAGGTGTGTAACTGCTTGCTCAATCACAGACAAAACTGTCACAGTCCTCACAAAAACTCATTTGGTCAACAAGTATAAAAAAAGTCAGTTTTTCTTCAGTGAAGCAAAACTTTATACAAACCAATGCCATAAAATAAGATCCACACTTAAAGATGTGTATGCAAAGCACCTCAAAAGCAAAAGAGGCAGACCATAAACCATTTATAAAAGTTTGGCATCTGCCTACAACCTGCACAGGAGAGGCGGTGCACAAGATCACTCCTGAACTGACACTTGAAGAAAGTTCAGTTTGTGATTTACAGGCACAGTTCACTAACTAGGAAATGGGAAAAGAGCTTTTTTCCTCAGTCTGATGTGTTGCTGTGAACCATAATGCAAATTAAATTATGATTATAATAAACTAAAATGATAGTTAAGGAAAAATCTGTAGCAAAAGCTAAAGTCTCAATATACAGTCAGAAATACAATATCCCTTTAAAAAAAAGAAACAACAGGGTAAGAATAAAAGGAACAATGATACAAGCAATTTTTCAAGCCTGAGAACAACAAAAAGTAACAATCAATAGAACTTTGGAAAAATTATAGAGACTGTTTTTCTTTTTTAAAAAGGGATACTGCATCTTTAAAACACGTAAAATAGTACGTCACCCATATTCTACTTACAGATAGTAGGAGTAAGAATAGTAGCTCCTCCTGGCAAGCAAATCACAGACAGTGGAAAAAGAGAAGCAATGGTGAATGAAAAGCGTGACTCTGTCACATCCAATAAAGCAGAGAAATGTGCGTTTAAAAAAAAGTTGAAAAATTCATGTTTCTTTGGTTAGCATTTCAACTTGCTCATGCACAAACTAGCCTTACTTTGCCATGCAGTTAAAAACAAACAAAAAAAAAACCAAAACCAAAAAACCCCTAGCGTATAAAAATGATTTGTTTTTTTAGAAAGACCACTTGAGAAAATTACATGCTGAGATTTCACTTATTGCCAAATATTTTGAAAATTAAATGGATTGTGTAATTTCAACATGCAGTTCAGCATAATATAATGATTACCGCCTAGATGTCATGACAAATGAACAGCTGTGTACAAATCTTGTGCAGCAGATATGCTTTTTACTTTTCCATCACAAAAAATAAAGGTTCCATTATAAATACATTTAATCAGAAAACAATTTCTTGTCATTCCCATTAACATCTTTATCAGTACACAGTTGTATACATATATGTTTGTATGCGTAGTATGTGTAGCTATATGAGTACACACATTTTAAAGAAAACTGCACATTTCCAGCAGACATGTGTGTACTGGCATATACACCACACATTTCCTGGATGCAAACATATGCTTTCTATTTTAAAATCTTACAATTGGAAATGCCGATGTAGACATGCTAAGCGTCAAAAATATGGAAGGTAAACAAATGGAAGGAAATGAAGGACATTTGGAAATAGTCCAACAATGATTTCGAAAATAAAAATGGCATTGCTTGTTAAAGATGCAGTATCCCTTTTCTTAGCTGGTTTGATTACTCCAGTAAAAGTCTGTAAAAGCTGTTAAGAGCTTCATTCAGGAAAACTTCAAACCAATTTGTATAAAATGATCAGGCAAAGTCTAAAACATCTCAAGCTCATGAACAAAACTGCTTAGTACTCCATTTTTCAATAAAATGTAATGCTGCATTTAATCAGTTTGAGATAGTGGTGGCTGTGCATACAACTTAATAAACTAATAAAAATGCAGAAACCATTGTTTTATTGACTTTTCCATCTAAAAAGCTGTGGTCAATTCAGGTACCAAAAGGGATACTACATAATGGATCACTGAATAGGTACACTACAGAGGATGATTCAGACAGATTGGTTTTCAGTCCCACCAAAACTAAGTGAAGTGTGTTTTTGTATATGTGAATGTGTCAGAGTTTTTAAAGCTGTTTCTGGCTTCATGATATGAATTGCCCTGATTCACTAGATGGACTGATTTAACTCAGGAACACAGTTTTCCTATGCCTTTTCTAAGAGACTTGACTAAAGCTGGTATTAAATAAGTGCCCATTTTCACTAAAGGCAGAGGGGGAGAAGAATGACACACCTACAACATACGCAATAGCCAACCAATTAAACTATCATGATGAAAAATTGCCAAACATTAAAGATTCATTAAGCAGGTTAATTTCTCACCTATTTAGAATACAAAATAGTACAGGAGTTTAGAAATATTATGTGCTTAAAGTGATGATAATTCCTAAAAGGATATTGCCTTCACAGGTTCAGAGGAGGGAAGGGGGCAAAAGTGGAAATTTAAAAATATCACTTCACAGATATAATTAACTGACTTTGGTCAAACAATTCAATAGTGAAAATTTGAGCCTAAAAGGACTCTGAAAGGAAGAGGCAAAAAGGATAGGAAAAATAAACACATGGATTTGTTTGTTTGTTTGTTACTTGCAAAACTAGTCAATCACATCTGGAAGTGACTGACACTGTAGTGTTAGATGGTCTCTCTCTCACACACGAACACACATGCACACACAGAATTTTCTATTAAACGTAAGGGGACCACTGTAACACGCACTAAGATCATACTTCCCAGCACATACCTTGCTACAAAGCTACAATATAGAGATTTCCTCCTAAAAGCTGAAAAACAACTTATTTTTTTGTTTTTCAAAAGTTGTGTAAATAAGGAATACTGGTATGTCTTTTTTAGCATATGATGAGTTGGACGTTTTGCATATGTGTTAATTCTCAACCACAGAGGTAAACAACAGAGAAAAGTAAAAGCACTTTTGGGAAAAATCACATATGTAGCTAACTAACACAGAACACTATAAGCATACCTAATGTTTCTAATGCAGACGTTTCTTCTCCAAGTTATATATCTCCAGGGATAATTGTAAAAAGGCAATAAATTAAAAAAATCTAATGCAAACCAGTAATTATAACATAGAGAATGATCTTAATCTTTAAAATTAATAGCAAGCTGCATTTCAGAGGAATATACGCAACAATTACAAAAATACTTTTTATTATAACTCCTGCAAAAGGCAAGGGAACGCAACGCACACACCATGGGAAGGCAAAGGGCTCGTTCTATCCAAGAGAAACCAGCTTGTGCCACGTGAAGGGGACCCGCCAGGGAGGGAGTGCACAGAGAGAGAGGAATTAGTTTCTGTACTATAACTACGGAGTTACAGGGACATATTATGGAATTTTAAGCCGGGTGAAAAGACTTGCAACTACTGGGAAGGCTAGGCTTTGAAACACTGACCAAGCAATAGGATAGCACAAGTTACTACAGGGAGGAGGATTGGGATGCAGGGTTAGCATTGAACAGTGCCAGAAGATGGCGATATTGCTTACTGTCTAAGAAAGCACTGAAAAAAATGTAAGTTCACTCAAATTAATACACTTTTAAACAATTGCATGCACTAAGGACTCACTAGATAATTTTACAGTGATGTGGTATGTCTTTTAAGAAAAAACTCCAGGTTTACAAGAGCATAAATAGAGGTATAAAATTACATTATTTTGCAAGCTGGGTAACATACAGATACAAATAACTCATTAGAACTGCATAGAGAAAATAATATTAAGTGGTTAAAGCATGAAAAGTGTATTAATAATAAGTTACTATTTTTTCTTTGCTTTAAAAAATAAAAAAGGCTCCATGAATTTCAATTCCACCCACTTTAATATTCTGTACATTCTTCCATCTCCAACTTAAAAACCCTTGGAAATAAATAGGTGTGAGAAAATGTATAGTTATCAGATTTTAAATATAAAGAAATCCTCTCTTTAAAGACATCCTAAGAATCACAGCAAAACCAAAAGAAAACACAAAGAACTAGTCCAAAAACCAGTGTGACCTACCAGTCCTAAAACTTTTTTTCTAAAGACCTGTAAAAAACACCCTTTTTTATTGTTTGATAGGGAGGGGAGAAAAAAAAGATCAATCAGCACAGATAATTCTCTTACCTTTTTTTGACGATCAATATGACAACAAGGAGAAGTAGGATGAATACCAGAATTCCAGCACTTATTCCTGCTATTTTCACCACTCGATCTGTTTGTTTAGCTGGATCCGGAATCACCTCAGGTTCTTCTGTTGCTGCTGCTAAATGAATCAAAAATAGAAGTTACTTAAATGTGTAAGCATGAGAGACAAGGAAATAATTTTTGGTGATAATTTTCAAATATGTGTGTGTCAATACAATTTGACTACAAACAGTAGTCAAAATATAGACAGAGGCATCACGTGTTTAAATATCTACACATATGTACATAGACACAGTATAAACTTAACAGAACCATAGAATAAGCATAGTTGAAATGGACCTACAAGGATCATCAAGTCCAACTCCTGGTCCTGCACAGCACCATCCCCAAAAGTCACACCATGGGCCTCAGAGCATTGTCCAAATAATTGAACTCTGTCAGGCTTGGTGTTGTGACCACTTCCCTGGGGAGCCTGTTCCAGTGCCCAACCTCTGTCTGGGTGAAGAATCTTTTACTAATACCCAACCTAAACCTCCCCTGACACAACTCCAGGCCATTCCCTCAGGTCCTGTCAGTGGGCACCCCAGAGCAGAGATCAGTGCCTGCCCCTCCTCTTCCCCTCACAAGGAAGTTGTAACTTCAATGAGGTGTCCCCTCAGCCTCCTCTTCTCCAGCCTGAAGAGACCAAGTGACCTCAGCTGCTCCTCATGTGGCTTCTTCTCAAGGCCCTTCACCATCTTTGTTGCCCTCCTTGCAAAAGCAAGTATATGTGTATATATACAGGTGAATAAATACATATGTGTATATACACCTCCACACATGCAGAAGTGTTTATGCACCTGGATTTCCAAATAAGTTACAGCATTAAAAAGCAGAAGACAAAGGAGAGACAATCCATCAACTTACCACCATTACCTTATTTCATGATATTTTTTCAGATATTAAATATGGAATATTTAACACTGAATAGTAAGAAAACATTAACACACAAATAGTAAAACACTTTTTTCCAAGCCACAATCTGAACCTTAAGCTGCAGTGCTTCTCCATCCAGTTTCAGTCCACCTTTGGACATTAATTCACCTTACAGCATCTGGTCTGAGATCTGCATTCTACTGGGAATTTTGATTCTCTAAATAAGGTCATCCACAAAGTCAAGCCTAAAGTCAGCAGGAGTTTTATTTCTGTTTATAGGCCCTGGAAAAAAACCCACAAACCAGTGTTCTACAGAGAGATGAAACCACTGTGTAACACAGCTGAGTAGGCTGAGGCTACAGGTTACAGCAGAGAGAAAAATAGAATATACAGGAAAGCGCAAAGCAATTCAGTCTGCACCTCTTTGCATAACAGCCTGGTGTGCAATGGATCAGGGATGTGAGCTTTTCCAGCCTGGTAAAAATATGAAAAATATAAATAGGTTTCAGCCAGGGGTAAAATCCCATGAGATGTTTACTTGTAGAATAGAAAATGGTTTCCAGTTCTCTAGTTCCTGCTTTCTAAGGCTGTGGCCTTTCCTCCACTCACTGGCATGAAGGGGTCCATGTGCTTGCTCTCCCTCTGGCCCTTCTTCTCTCACTCTCCACCCAGTGTGCAGCAGATGCCACTTAAACTCTCCCCTCGCAGCAGCTTCACGTGGAATAGTTACAAACTGCTGGTATCGTCGTGCCTATGTCATTACGCAGAAAGTGTCCTTTAGTCTGAAACTAGGATGCTTCTCAACAGATCACCAAAAGCAGCAGAATGAAAACCAAGGTGAAGTCATAAGAGAGAAAGGCTACTGCTCCCTTGAAAATCTACTCCTGTCAGAAAGCCAATGCAGTCATTATCAGGGATAATTGTATCTAACACTTTCTGGGTTTAACCATATTACACAGATCATTTCTATTCAGATTCCATGTGCGGGAACCCATAGGACCTTTCGAGGGAAGGATAATGCTGTTGTTTAAAATTTCTCTTTATTACTTGTTTCTGTAACCTTCATCTCAGCAGTATTTGAACCATGTAGTAACAACTTACCCTCAGAAAAACCTTCTGAGTTAGGAACATACTCTCTTCCAGACACCCACATGAGAGGTAGACAGACAGTGAGAGATCTGGCAGTGCTTTAATCGTAAAACTTAATCATCATCATAAGAATTCATCATTATAATCATCTCTCTCACCTACAGCTTGAACTCTGTCTACTCAGAAACACTAAATGCTTCCTTCTCTATGTAAATACACGCCTGCATGCACACTTGAATACATAACCTGTGAGGACTGAATATCTTTTGTTTGTATTGTGTGTTGTTGAGGTGTCAAGGGGTAAAAGTGGGGATCAGACAAGTGGTGTGTGCAGGTACAACACATATGAGCTAGAATTAATGTTGGAAACACAAATGATGCTGTCTAACAAAGGAAATGAGGGGCATGACTTTTGAGGCAGAACTGGAAGATAAAGATATTCAACATTCTCCATGCTTAAAATGAATCAACTCCCAGTCCAGGATTAGCTGGGCTGGATGTGACAAATGTGAATGAACATTTGATAAGCAGTAGAGCCAAAAGGCCAATCAGTAGAGTCAAAAGACAAATCTAAGCTAAATATAAATGGCTTAATATGCCAATGGGGAAAAAAAAAATCATGTTTGCTCTATGGAGTACTGAGAAACAGCAAGGACATGGGAAGGGTAAAGAGGAAGTGTGCAGGACTGGGATAGTTGTTGTGTCTGGAATTGTACAATATGAATGCAGCTGGGCAGCTCTGACCTAGCAAAAGGAAGAAATACTCAATCTGCAAAATAACTAAGGCGAGAGCAAAGAGATTTAGCTGTGTGGATGGAGATTTAAGGTGAAGTCTCTGAGAGATTTCAAAATACAATCACAGGGATTGGATGTGACCTGGAGATGCACTTCAAAACTTGAAGGCTCAAAAATACATGCAACAGTACAGGTTTTGAGCTTTGATTGGAACAGTGGTTATTTTCAAAGGAGTACTAGTGATGAGAGAGTAAAGGAGAAAGAGTGACAGAACAGTTTCACATTTCCCTGGAGCAAGATAGGACCCTTATAATTTGATAGAGCAAACTAAAATATACGTGTTTCCCAGAGTGACGTTTAAAATTATTTCATGGCCACACATACAGTTGTTTCATTCATAAAGGTTACTTTAGAGAAACAACCACCCACATCTCAGAAAATCTGATGGAAAGGTTACTAAGGGTGTTTACTTATTTGGCTAACTTAGGGACAGGTGTTTTATTATATACTCTCCAGGAAATGATTGGTTTGGATCATCAGTAACTTCAAAATGAAGCTCTCTGTCAAGATTTTCGAACAGCAGTGGAAAGCCAGGAGGATATCGACTGCTTTACCATTTGTTCTTGTTTCCTCACATTAAGGTTTTTGAAGTAAGGGACAGTAACTCATTCCATGAACTTTAAGGCTACTTATGAGATAAAGCTGGTGTTCACTAGAAAGGTACCACAGAGTCCTAAATTAGTTGAGAAAAATGTCATTGAATAGTCATACATTAACCAAGTGTTTAATCTAGTGCATGAGCCTCCTAAACCCAAAAAGCTAAAATCTACTGGCAAAACGATACCTGTCTCACCAATATCAGCAGAAAAATTTCTTTGGCACTTAAATGAAGCCAGGATTATTATACATATATTTCCAGCAACAGATAATATATGCATTCTCCAGACTGCTACATTTGGGGACTATATGAAAGCAATCATAGACATAAATCATACTGTAATCTATGTGTATTGCATGCAATGATTATTTTGAGGAATCTCTTGAAGGTAGCATAGAATAATTTAATGAAACTTATGCATTTGAAAGCATTTCATATTACTTGTGTTTTAACTTTGATAGCTCAAAGTGTATTGTAATAACTATGTGCAAGCTTAACCAAACATAACCAAAGAGAAAAACAGAGAAAACTTCTGTTCATATGTTGAACCTACACGTACATATAAGTGAGTGTCTCCTGGCTGCTGCTTGCACAAGGACTACAGCAGCAAGTAAACTTCTGGTTACCCTGAGAACTTGCTTTCTCTACCCTCTACAAGACAATCAGGATTTAGTTCCCTACAGAAGTGGCTCTTCTGTTAGCTGAACTGCTGGTTTTGTCAAGCAAGGTAACCCAAGTAACCAAGGCTTCACCAAGGACAATCTTGCCTAACCAACCAAGTGGTCTTCTATGATGGAGTGACTACATCAGAGGACAAGGGAAGAGTTACAGACATCATCTCTCTGGACTTCTGTAAGCCTTTGACATTGTCCATGACACGATCCTAACAGGACATCTCTAAATTGGAGAGACAATTATTCTGATACTTGGAGTTAACTACTGTATGTTTCTAAAAAGGGCAAAAATGCTCTAAATTACTTATACTTAGTTATATATACTTAGTTATAAAAACACCTGCTTTGCAAATTTTTAATGTTCGTTTTTAGTACTGTAGTCCTGCAATCCTCTTATATCTTGAACATCACACTCTATTAAAAGCTAATTTATTGATCTGAGAAAGAATCTCGTGTGGTAACAGAATGATGATCATATAAAAATGGACTCTCTATTGACTACTAATTCCTTTGGCCAGCCTGACTCTAACAGACCATTAAATAAGTGTTAATTTTTATGATGTCTTTGCCTTGCATATCTCACAATGTTTTCTGCATTTTGATCCTAAAAAGAACTAATCCTACAGTTTTCAACACATGCAAATTCATCTTCCATAAAATTTGCAAGAAGAGTTTCTGATCTGAAATAGAGCATTAACTACATTTTCCCCCTGTACAAAAATAGCTGCCTACACTGAAGATTTATGAGCTAGACTGGGAGGAGAGCACTGGATTTTAGCAATTTATCTAGTTCTCCTGAACTAATGAACGGTAACAACAATCATATTCCACAGTCTCACTCACAAAGTTCATAAAATAACTCGATCCAGTTATTCTGAGTCTGAACATAGCCAGTAATAGTCACCATATAAGAAGTTGTTCTCCTTGTTTTCATAGATACTAAAGGAGAATATTCAATCAGTCAACTTCCATGATCAATACCATGAAGTTCAACTGTTAACAGCACTAAATTAGACTAGCATTGCTAACTCAGGGACAATAAAACTCTAACAGCTGGTGAGGTAGGATCCATCTTTTCACAATTTCCTGATGTACCTTATTACTCTAAATTTTTTAACTGCATTTTTAATCAAACACCACGATATCCAATACCCACTTCTAAAATTGAGCACATGTATAATATTAACAGTTAAGTTTTGAAGTATACTGTGGCATAAGGAATCCAGTCATGGCACATATTTCTTTACTGTCTTCTCCTTCCTTCTGTGGTTCAAAATTTACACACAGCCTTGAAAAATTCTCAGAGAATTTATGACACGCAGCACAAAATCTATTCACCTATACCTTCCCAAGAAGATGGTGTAGGAATCAAGATAATGATATTCTACTCACTCATCCAGATACAATTATTCAAGCAGAAAATTCTGGTAGGATTTGGCAGGACTGTTTGCATGGTACCACTAAGAGAACAGCCAGCCTTCTAAAAGACAGCTTTAAATCAGATGTTTTGACAACATTTTTATATGCAACCTTCTCACCATATGATTTGACTCTCTTAACATTCACAGCATTTTATGCTGGGTTTCCTTTGTGTGAGCAAGGAAAGAAACTTAGTTTTATGTATGATTAAAGCTGCTATTCTATTATACTGCATTTTCTTTGAATGTTAATTTCTGTTTATGGCAGATCTTTGAATTCTCACAAACAGGTGTTATTGCTGCATAGCTTGATATTCAAAACAGCTCTGCTCAAGATAATCTGTTCTGCACTTTTGTTATGTGGCATTTGGAAACCTTTAATTAAATCCAGGAATGATATCTGAATGAGTTCAACAAGGCAACATCATGATAACATCAAATGAAACTGAAGGTAGCTCTGGAGATGTCAGTCTACCAGCTGAGAAAAGGGCTTGTTGAGAAACTGACAGTCTATGACAAATATTTTCTTTAAGACTGGCCTGCCCTGTGTTTTAATCATCTGCCCAGAAAGACTGTTCTGCCTGCATCAGTCTTGTTTTGTTACTGCTTTGCTACAGTGATAATCATTGTGCAATTAAGGAAATTTTTATAAGTCTGAAATTTAATTAATAAATTCAAGTTCAGTGAGAGAAGATCCCTTTTAGCTTTATTAAAAGTTTTTTAAAAAGTCTGAGATGATTCTATTTGCTGAAAACATTTTAATGTATATTTGTAGGGATCAGGAGACAGGATGTGCAACTTTTTCTAGCAAACTACACACATGAATCGTGAGGTCTTAAAGATATCCTCACATGGGTCACTTTGGTACAGCACTACTGATTTTGCTTTCTCAAGTTGAAAGCTGAAGATATATTTAGTGGGAATCTCCACAATTATCCCTTCCCTATAGCTCCTAAAGAATTCCTCTCTTGGAGTACAGCTTCTGGGAGATGAAGGCATGCCAGAAATTCACTGGGGTTTGGATCCATTTAAGCTTTGCTTCCAGGATTCTAAATTACAGATTTTTAGGGTAGCTTTATTAGAAAGAAAAATTGCATGTGATTGTGAACACAGAGTGTGATTCCCTGAGCTGTGCTCTGAAGTGTCAGGTTCATCCCTGTCACCATGGTAACCAGGTTCATGACTGTCCCAAGCAAGAGCATTTAACAGGCTCTGCCAGTGGAAAGGGGGATTCCAGGCACCACCAGCCTCTTCTCTGAACTTGTCCTGAAAGGGGAGGGTAGTGAGGTGATGCTTAGATTAAATCTGCTGTCTCACATTTGTGTTGCAACATAATGTGCCAAATTTATCCTCATGAGTGTCCCTCACTGGGGGAAAGGGGGAGGTATCACCAGGTCCAGATGCTGAGCCTAACAGACGGAGCCCTCAAGGCCCAAAATCTTTGTGATAAGTAAAGCCTTCATATGGACAAAATTAAATATGACTATGTTCTCTACGTAAGAGGTCATTGCTGCAGAAATGGATACAGACACTATTTATGGGCCCCTTCTGATTGTTTACATGCAAAACTGAAATAAATACAGCTTCAGGCTAACCTCTATTTAGTCAGGTTTGTGGTGGTGTAAGGAGCTGTAGAAGTTAAGCACAGGGAGTCCCACAGTTGGCTGTGCATACAAATATGGTATCAAGTAAACAGGTGACCACCTGCTTACACATCCTGCTTCCAGATAATGCAGAAAAATAGCCTGATATTATGCCACTGGATGCTTTTAAAATTACGAACACATAGCTTATAAATATTTATATACATTTTAATTAATTAAACCATCTAGCACAGCATATCTTATACTACCCCACAATAATGATAATGCTACCTGGAATTCCAGTATAATACATACATTTATGTATAAAAGACCAGTTCCTGAGTAGTGCTGTTAAGCCCTCTCAAATGTTGATAAATGTTGCTTTGGTAAGTAATATACAATAAAAAAAAAAAATCAAACACTTCTCTACAATTCTCCAGAACCTTCAGATCACTTCACTGATGGTACTACTTTGGTAGGAAACTCTAAGGAAAACAGAATCATGTGAACCAAGACTCTGCTGCTATAAGGGCCTGAAAAGAAAATTAATGAGGGCTCTGAGATCAGTAATGTCCGTGAATTTATGACCAATTAGAAAAGAGTTTACCTTAATAGATTCAGAAGTATCAGGTGAAGAAAGTGCTGAATCTGTTTGCCTCACTAGCTGAGAAACCTTGAACATGAGCAGATGAAGAGAGCCAGAGCAAGAACAATGCTGAGGAGACAGTGTTCCTGCAACACTCTGCCCTGCTGTCCCTGGGTCACATTGAAAGGGAAAATTAGTGCCATCAATGCATTTCTACAACTTTTGCCACTAAGACATACTTCTGGAGCCCATGCACTTTGCAGGCACTTTACCATCTTTAAAACTATGGCAAGGATAGGATTTGGTTACAGGGAATTAGGATGTTCAGTGAATGTTATATATATCCACAGGTTTTAAAGCTTTTGAATTGCAAGCTGCTATCCTCATGCAAGAAAACAGCTGTTTATGCAGAAATAACTAAGTTAGCTTTAAGGGAGCTGGCTCAGTGATGCAACTGTGCCCCCAGGACACAAAAAGCTCTGGGCAAATACAGATGGCAACTGTGACAAGGCATTTTATACAGGGGTGTAAGTTGGAGTAACACTGTCAGTTTCTAGTTCAGTTGTCTTAAATGGGACAGGACACGAGATAAAAATGTGGGCTAAGGCTTCTGAAATGGCACCTCTCAAAGCAAAGAGCAAATGCCAAGGTCAGAGGAACATGGCCTGTCTCCATCTTGCGGCAGCATTGCCCAAGAGAGGGGAGACTCCTCCTGGACACAGCCCATGATGGAGTCCAGGTGGTTAAGGTGCCTTTGGAACCTTCAGCTCCAAAACACTAAGAATAAATTATGTTGTTGAGTTTTACATGTGGATAAATTTGAGTCTATTGGTTAGTCTATTTGACACCAGAAAATCCATGATGCAACCTTTTTTTCTCCCATCCCATTCTGGACAGCCTTACCTTCAAAACAAATGACAATAAATATTTGAAAGGAATCAGGATACCATATTTCCAGGGGTCTACTACAGTGTGTTTTTCAATCTTTGAAGTTCCCTTTCAGGTCATAATTTCAAAATTGTCATTAACAATGCAAAGGCTGGAGATTTAGCTGAAAAAATCCTAATCTCTGTGAGAACTCAGGTTTTAGAAATCTACACGATGTTCTAAAATATAGGTTGTGGACAATATTAAGGGCTTGTTATAAAATACCAGATCTCATCCTGTAACAGCTGCATATTTGAAATGTTGGAAAAATTCAGGGAAACACCTAATGTGACTTTTTTTTTTGGGAATCTGGTTAATGTTCTCTGTCTTGCCAAAAAAGAATTTCAAAATAAGGCTTTCTTGAGCCACTTGATGTACTTCTTTCAGTAGCCAATATGGAAGTAGAGATCTAAAAATTCAAACCAAATTTTTTCATGGCATGTGTATTAACAGATCTTGAAAAGGGTACCTAAAAAAATGGATGTATAAATACATAATATTCATGGTCATCAGGCTGAAACAATGAAATATAAACCACTATTTCTCTCTGATTTTCTGGAAAGGGGTATTGGCTAAGAATGATCCTCTGATCTACCTGATTTAAAAATTGCTTGTTGGATGGAATGTTACCATTTCTTAAGGTCATTGTGATCACTCCCCTTATAAGCGCAATGGACCTGTTAGACCTGTTGCAGCATTATTTCCTGGGAACATATAAAAGCAGTCAGCCTCTTGCTAATGAGATAATTTGTTAAGTTAGTGTTTGGCCACATTATAAATCCATCAACTTTCAAGTTTTACTCTAAACAAACTGCCTTCAAAAACATGTGTTTTTAAAGATAAAATCTCTCTTGATGTTTTAAAATTTCAACTGCGCAAGACACCACACTGAGAAGTTACCTGGTGTTGACAATGAGTCCTATACATCTTGTTAGCTCAGAATTAATTCTTAAAATTACTAAAAAAAGCAATGTTTGATAACAAATATACACAATGCCTCATCTTTATGTGCCTTTCCACCAGATAGCATTTAAGAAGTTTAGCAGAGAAAGTACATTATAATGATCATTATCACTTATCTAGGCACATGACATGGTTTATGGGGAAAAATATTACTCTCAAATGTCTGAAGTTCCATTTTGCTATATTTATTGAAAATAATATTCTGTAAATAATTTCTGCTAATTTAAGCAACTATAAAATCACAAGTGAGAATTTACTGGTAGTGCAGGAATTGCAGAGTTATTGCAGACCTGCGTAATTACACTGAAAGAAGTAAGGACAGCTTGACTCTCCTCCACCAGAAAAGTGCAAACTCTCATTGTGAATGATAGCTCAAAATACAGAAATTCCCAAGATGAAAAATTTTCTTATACCAAATGTGGTGCTAATAACATTGCAGATGGAATCAAAAGACTGAGGCAAGGAGGAAGAACAGAAATCATCTTTCCTTTGTCCTTTCCAAAAAACCAAACCCACACAAATTAAAGTTTGTATAGTGCTAAATTTAGTAGCCTTTGATAGCAGTTATCAGTTGTTATGTGCCATTCAGAATGGTGGAAGGTGAGAAAATACATAGAACCCTCCAAGAAAACAAGTGGTTAATTCTTCCTTTGGAGGTAGGTCCTAGTTTTTCCGAACATGCATAGATTAAATTTTATATATAGCATATATGTATGGTTTATATATAATCTTTAATAACCCATCTGTTATTAGTATCCCAGATTATTACTGTTATGACTGATAGCCTTTGGTATTTTGTTTCTTGTAAAATTTGGTATGTTTTCACATAGAGTGGAAGAGTAAATAGATATACTCTGAAAGAAGCAAAGATGCTTTTTTTCACAAGAACTATATTCTTCCATTTAGAGAATTTTTTTGCATCTTCTTCAGTTCTATAATACCTTAATAACATGGTGTAGTGTTTGTAGGAGTCCACTGGGCTGGCTGGGAAACAACTGCACTGGAGTGCAACAGCCATGGCAGAGAACCCTTTTTTCCCATGTAAAGCCTTCCTATTGGAAGAGCATCTGCTCCCAGAAAGTTACATGGGTCAAAACTCTTGAGGTTCTCCTGAACTTTTTAGCACTACTGCTTAAGACACCTGTCTTAAGCAGCTGGATGTCTGGGAGCATGAGGGAAAGGCAAATATCCTCTTCCAAACCAGTGGGGGATATCACCCAGCTGCACATCACAGCAGGCTGCAAGTACTATCTCAGCCATTACCCTAATTATGCAGTTGCTCCCAAATCTGCTTATCCAAATACATCTGAAAGGTCTTATGCCAGCACTTTAAGCTCTGCCACCTGATTTTGGACTGAAATATCAAAGCCATGGTGCTTATCTGTGCTAGTCTACCAGCTGTGATGTGAGGGCAGCAGCCTTTAGCTGGCTAAAAGCTTTGTCATATTCTGCTACACCGCCATTTCCAACCCAAATATGTTACCTAAGCCTTAAACCCTGTGTAAGAAGTCATGAGCCTGTCTGTAGGCTTGTTTACCACATTTGACATCTAAAAACACAGACATAATGACACTGCAACAACCTGCAGCTAATGCAATGACAACTGCATGAAAAACACATCAATAACCACAGCTCTGGGTTGATTGCCATTGATTATTGAGTTCAGATCAGGACCTGTAATGATATTAAAAGCCTTTCACACTGTGTCATTGCCTCTCTTTCTATATATGCCTACATTATTAATATGTCAAAGAAACTTTCAACCACGAAGAAGAGATGGCAGTCCTGCAGACTACAGGACAACACAGGTCTGCAAGAAAAAAGACTGTCAAGGGTTCACTTTCTGAACCTTTGACTCTACTTTTTCGCATTTTTTTCTTTTAATACTGAAGTTATCTTCAAATCTTAAACTCTAATAATCTCCCTCATCTGAAAAAAATAGAGAGATTTTTTGTTATTTCCATTACTTGAGGAAATATTCACACAAGACTGTGAAAGGGAACCAGGTGTAATAGAGAACTTCTATGATTAAAGTTAGATGAACTTTTTGTATCTGTTATTATACTGGTTCATAAAAGGTAAAGATGAACCAGTTTTTAATTTCACAAAGCACACACTCTGGCAAAAGACAGTGAGGATGTAGGAAAGGTAGTAATGGCTGTACAGTATGCAGAACTAAAAGGTATCAGTTTGAAAATGACTTTGGTGCCCCCTCAGTGCGCGTTTTACATAGGTAGTAGAGTGTTTGGCTGTTTTTATCCAGAGGATGGAACGGCCTGCTCTGTATTGGATATGCCTTGGGCTGCTGCTTTCTCAGCTAGTTTCTCCAGGAAAATACAGCTGTATCAAAGGAAAAAACCCCAACCATATATTTAACAAAAGCTTCAAATTCACATAAAAGTCAAAATAAATGAAGCCAACTATAACATGCAAATATTGTATTATGATTTATGTAACGGATTGTCAGCAAAGAAGATTACTGTTCTGGTATTTATATTTTAAATCTAGTTTTAGGGTTTTCAGTTGTGATCTGATTAAAATGTGACTGATTTGGAGGAGAAAATCACCTTAAACTGATGGAGTGCCAAGAACTCTTGCAGATGAGGTGGCAAAAATATCTATACTGAGGCCCTGAGTTATGTCTAACAATGATCAAAACCAAATTTACATCTTAAAATGACAACAAAGATTGTATTAAACAAGAACTGACATTAAAACAATGTGCTCTAGTGTTCAGAGACACAAGCTAAAACACACCTGTATATACCTCATTTCCATTGTCTCTTTGGCAAATGTGAACTGCAATTTGAAACACCCAGGCCACTCCACACTGTGAGTTCCCATTTATAAGCAGGTATTCCTGGCCATTCACGGCAAAAACAGCCTTTCATCTTTTCAAGGGCAGGAAAAATGGATTTATTCACTGACTAACTTGATACGACTTTAATGAATGGTTCACTTCAACTTCTCATTCCCTAAAACCCAAGCAATGTTATCTATCAGCTTTCTTAGAGACAGCTGGCCAAAATTTTCAAACTTGGGCTGATGGATTCAACCTCATATATTCAGACAGCACCAACACAGGAGATGACTTTCAGATTGCTTGAACAGCTGTCATAAATCAGATGAATTGTCATATTTCAACGAATGTCTGAAAAGAAATGTACACCCGGGAAATATATTAGCCAATGAATGGAATATCTGATAGACCTTCTCTTGCCTGATTCTGGTATAATGATAAGACTAGTAAGTACTACATGAAAACATAGTGCAATCCAATATGATCATGCCTGCTATTTACCAAATACTCAAAAAATAAAATTAAATTCAAAACTGTTTGCATACTTCAAGCATTTAAGAAACAGAAAGTGGAGAATAATAATGTATTTCTGAAGCAAATATTAAATAACTTGGGACTACATTAAACTTCATAAGAAAACTATAAAAGCCTTTTTTTATCACTAGAACACAGGAAAAAATGCTGAAAAAGAAAAGTAAGAAATGTAAATGAAATCAGTTATTTGTGATTGTAAAATATCAGTTTAAATTGGATGGGGATTTTATCCCTCACTACATGAATCTGAGAGATATATGCCAATAAAAAGAGAAGCAAATCCAAATGTGGATCTCTGTGAGTGAGAGAGGTGGCCTATTTCTTTCCTTCTTTCTAAAGGCACAATCCAGACCTATTACAGACATTACTTTGTACAATCCAGAAAGTCCATGCCTTGTGTTAGTTAGCAATGGGAACTCCAGATGCAACTACATATGCAGCCACCCCAGAAAACTACCATTTGGTCTGCATAAATTCTCTGCTTTTTTGTGAGATGGGCAGAACAGGAATGCAAATAGTGTTAGGAATCTGAAAGGCAGAAGCACTGGAAGGCACTATCAAACCTGCATGGAGTCATTTACAGATGAACCTCCTTGTGATATACACCTTGGGTCACTGCTAGTAAGCCTTCACCTTTAGTCGGAGCAAATACATCCCTTCCTATTTCTTACTGTGCAGATAGAAACAACCAAACAACATCACTCAAATGAGGGAAGTGATGTCACCTTCCACTTAACAGAAAATATCAACAAAGATCCTGTCATTTAACCTTCCCTTACCTTTGCCCCCGCTCCACAATCATACAATTCCTGTCTCAAAGTATTGCACTGCTTTTACCCTTGATGTTTCTTTTAAGGCTTTTAAGCCTGAGTACTTTCTTCCCGAGCATAAAGAAATTATTCATAAAAGTAACCTTTGCTGACCAAATGAATCCAAATCAGGTTAAGTCTAAAGATAAGAAAAGCAATGACTAAATTTCATTGTCTATTTATTTTTCAAAAAACTTTTATTTGTATTGTGAACTAGTCTGAACAGGTTTTTAAACTAAAAAATGTTCAGTCTACTTCAAATATTTTAAATATTCTTTACATTCAGTTACTCTCTTGAGACCTGGCAAACTGAATATCTCCATATGCATTTGAGAGCAGGACTTCTACTGAAATCAAGAGGGTTACACCAGGATGGACAAAAAAGGAGTGGTTCAACCACTCTTAATGGAAACTACTGAAAGAAAAGTCTGATTTCAAGATTCTGTCTTTTACTTCATGAAATGTCGTGAACAAAGATGCCAATTTAAGGACTATCAGTTTACATAAACGCAATACTTAAACATTTTTCAACAATTAGTTAGATGTATTTGCTCTAAGCTTCCAGCAGAATCATATGCAAAAAATCTTATTTCAGACACTTACAGAAAAATGTATTTATGCCCACTAACAAAAAAATGCCTTATTAAGCATTCATAGACATTGCAGGTATTTATTAAATCAGTTTTATCACCAGAAGATATTTTTAATATAATATCAATTTCACTCTGTTTATTGAACACTTGCAAAGCCTCTTTCAAGAAACATGAAATCTTTTACTTAGTAACAATACACTAAATTTCATTCTCACTCAGCTCATTGACTTAACAATGTTCACTTAGTGAATGTGAATTCAAACCAAGTTTCATTACATAGAACCATCTTACACTAATCTCGACTTCTGGCAAGGATAAAAAGTACCATTAATATTTAAGAACTTTTAATTACAAATGCTGATTGGAAACCCAGTGACAGCAACAGCCAAATTCAAACAAATTTTTCTGAAAAAGGCAAATAGTCCTCATCCCATAAGTCCAAAGGAAATAGCTTTCTATAACTGGTATGTACTTCCCCATTAAACCCGAATATCCTTCCCCCACAGCACTTCCACTATGCCTGTGCTGCTGCAGGAGGGTAACAACTCTAAGGAACTCCTGCTCAGAGTTTTGTAGAGACCTTTCTCACATTCTTGGCCCATCAAATACTCTAGTAACAGAATATGTCATCTTGGATTTCATTCCTGTCTTCAACATTGGATCAGGGAAGATTACAGCTGAGATTAAGCTGAGTTAGTTTCAGCGCCGGGCTATCCCTCCCACTTCAAGCAGGGCTCCTTGTGCACAAGGGTCTGTCCCAGCCACAATGAAATGAACAGAAATGGCTTGAGAATAATTTCTGAGGTTAAAAAAAGTCTTTTTGCCTTAGCTAATACATTAAATATTTCAAGAGGGATGTGGGCAAAACAGTAAGAGAGTAGTAAAGAGAGACTTTACAGGGAAGCTGAACTCAAGGAATTCGGGGGAAATATAAGTGTAAAGTGTACATTCTGGGAATTATAATTTTTCAAAGTCCCTGTTCTCAAATTCTAGCTCGTTTCAGGTATCTGACAGGGAAAAATAAGCAGTTCATTCCCCTGTGCCCATTGGTATCTTTTTTCCAAATTTAGAGCTAATGGAGACTTTCATTAATATGAAACTTCAGAACACCAAATTTGAATCATCACTGTAAACCTATGTAGGGGAAGAAATTTTACTGAAACTTCCTCCATTCTCACTGGAAATATAGTATGTTGAAAAGCATTACCTTAAAGTCTAAGCATTGTTAAGGAATCTGTCTGTCTGAGGGTGGAATAAGGATAACTCTGGCTGAGGTGGAGTAAATCTTCATCACTGCACTTGTTAGGGTGCTGTGTTTTCAATTTGTGACCCAAACAGTGTTGATAACACTGTTTTAGCTATTGTTGAGCAGTGCTTGCACAGCATCAAGGCTTCCTCATTTCTCACACTGCCCCACCAGCAAGGGGCTGGGAGGGGGCATGATCAGGACAGCTGGCCCCAAGGGGTATCCCATGTCATATGATGTCATGCTTAAATAAAACCTGGGAATTCTATTTTTCCAAAGCTTGGAGACTGTCTGGGCATTGGACTGGCTGTGGGAGGTAGTGAGCGACTGCCTTTGTATCCCTTAAAAAAAAAAAAAAATTAATCCTTTCTTCACTTATTAAACCATTCTTAGCTCACAGGTTTTCTTACTTTCCCTCCTCTGATTCTCTTCCCCATTTTGCTGGTGAGCAGAGCAGCTGAATGGGTGCTTAATTGCTGGTCGGGGTCAACTGTCCCACCCTCCAAAAAGCACACAGAAAGGAAGAAATAAAAGCAACAATGAAAATTGTTCCAAATCTTAAAGAAAACCAACTCAACAGAAGAAAACCAAAAGCTACTAATACCATTGGCCATTTATATCCAGTTTGGTCGTCTAAAAACAAACAAGCTGCTTCTTCTTATCCAATTAATAAGACATATTTATAATGCTCTATTCAGTTAGTTACTTTATTGTAATTTGCATGCCATCTCTCCTTCTAGTTGAACCTCTAAAAGTCCTTTTAGGTGTTAACTTGAGACACAGCACTCTTATTTGAGAGCTGAAAGAGTGGAAACAGAAAACAAACAAGCCTGGGGGTTACAAGGATCTCGCACTTGAGCTATAAGTGTTTTCAGATAAAGGTAATGTTTGGCATAACTCTTACTTTCCACAGTGTCTCTTTTTCCCTTCCTCGCTCTGCTGCTTTTACAACAAGGTAAGATAAGGTCATACAGCATTTAGCAACCTTAACAAAAAGCAGCCTATACTAACTGGCACTTTTTCACTTTTTTTTTTTTGCTATACCTATCCTCCCACCCCTTCATTTTTTTACACAGTATTTAAGGCAGTTAAAGATTAAATTATTTGAATGTCAAACTTGAAAGGTAAAGTACTCCAGTTTACCACTATTTTTTTATCTGTAGCAAGAGAGGATGAATGAAAAGGGAATAAATGACACAGTAGTCCTTTCATACCCCCCTTCTTCTTTCAAGAGCATTCTTTTTTATTTCCCTCACTTTCAATTCAGCCCATTCACAAAGGATTAGCATAACACATCTTTTTATGCTTGTAAGGGTTACAGCTGTAATCGCCTCACCTCATCACTTTACTTAGAAATCCTGTCTCCAGAGGAGTAATTCGATTACTCACGACAATCCAACTTTTGCCTAACCAAATAAGAATTCATTATAATGCTGTGCTGCTTCATCAGTTTACTATGAGTGGATGGGAAAAAATATAGCAAAATGAATAGCTGGTGTGAAAGGAAGAAAGGAACTGTCAGCTAACAAAAGGCTACCAACAAAAGCTAGGATGACAAGAAGAAATTCTAAGTCCCATGGGCAAGATAGCCTCCAAACTACTAATGACTTGTAGCTTTTAGAAGTCTTGGGTTTCAAATAGGTATGAAAAGTTTGTAAATTGATGAGAACACCTGATTGCTTCAATCTGACTAGTCTTCAGCAGGTACTGGGCAAGTGTGTGTAGAAACCTGAGGCAGAGCTTTTCCACATGCTGAAGAATCACCGTCATCTTCTGTTGGTGGAAAATACATTCATGTTGGTCCTTATAATGGCTTTTCTTGTCCTTTCCTTCTGAGATTCAAAAATGTACATGAAGTAATCTTGGCTGCATACCGCTTCAAAGTAAAACTAGTACTATCCTTAGCAACTGATAGTGGATAAGGAGAAAAAAAAATAAAAATAATGAGGACAACTGGCATATCCAAATGACTTCCAGTTGTCCATATACCCACAAGCATAAATCTAAGAAAAGCTCATGCTGATTGTGGCACAGAAGGACAGCACTTGGGGCAGAAGCACAGATGCCAGGATCATGCCTTCTATTTAGAAGTAGAGCATTTTATTTTATTTTGTATTATTTCTGTAGAGTGATTTAAGATGCCCAGATATAATGAGATAAGTTCTCAAGGGCAACATTTGTTTTGCCAAAGGTTTAGGAGCATTAGGATCCAGCTGATAAATCTTTAGCTGTTAGACTGGCTTAGGTTGGTTGCAGCTTTTGGAGCCCATAACTATCTTCTTGACTTTTATTTTTACAGATTTCAACACAACATATGGGCAGCATTAAGGGCATTAAGGACTTATAAATTCACATCATCATTATAAAAATATACGAAGTCCAAAATATATTTGGGGTTAAATGGAATACATATGCTACTTATGGTCAAATTAAATATTGATGTGTTCCTGCCTGTGTTAAAAAGAACAAAAGAAAACATTGTTTTTACAGTAACCGTATGAAGAAAACACTCCAGACACAAAGAAAGCAGTTCACTGCATTTACTTTAGTCTGGTTTCTTTTTAATCTGGAATTTCTTTTTACTTAAAGTCACTGCTCTTTTACATTCTTCTAGGCAGTTAACTTTTATTGTGATGTGTGTGTACTTTACAGTGACTGGAAATCAATAATAATTCTGATACCAAGCCCTTTTTGTCTTGAAAAACTTAAAATATCCCTAAGACAGCATCTTTCTTCAATACTGCTCATGGGAATTTCCTAATAATTACATTGTTAGATGTGAGTGGAGAAATTGAGTACGTGAAATAAAAGCCAAACTTTAAAATGAAAAATATCCTCGGAGAACAGGAAAAATTGTCAGTTATTGTTATAGAGCAAATTTTTTCTCAACACATACATGACTGCAATAACCATATTCACTCTACACAGGCAAAGTATCTGTGTTCTTCCTCTTTATTCCATAGTTACAAATCAGAGGAGAGCAATCCCCCAGCCAAGACCTCATGCTCTGATCCTAATGAGACTTACAGTTCCAAGAGAGAAATCTACACGTACACAGAGAGATGGGGCAAGATCCAGCACCCAGCCTTGAATTGACGAGACACCTCAAAAAACACAGCAAATTGTTCAGGTACAAGAACACACATTCTCTTTTGCCTCCTGACACTTTTTGATTCACCATGGTTTATTTGCTGAAAATGAAGTTACAATACTATTTTTTATTAGAGTATGCTGTTTAAGAAATTAATTACTCAGTTTGCAGAAAAGCTGCTCTGATACACTGTGCAGACAGCACAGGCATGGTTAGGCAATGCTGTATATCCCAATGTAAGCAAGATCTTTCTCTTCAATAGAGAACTCCCATCAGAAAAGTTGAAATACCTTACATTAAACTGGACAGTAGTAATAATAAAATGGAAGAGAGAGTGGAAAGACCTCAGCAGAAACATAAAACCATACATTAGTTCGTATGCCCTACCCCAAACCAGAAGCAAGTCCTCCAAGTTGCTTAACCAAGATAAAAATAAGTTGTGGGACTGTAAATATCACAAGGCACCCATTATGCTTACAGATAGAGGATTGCATATTTTTCATTAGGGTGATAACTTTTTTCTCTTTGCTGTAAAACACCTAGTTAGACAATTAATTTAGACTCAAAAATTACATAGTTAGCAAAACTAATGTGGCACAAAACCCAGCAGAATACGAAAATAACTGAGTATCTGTTCTCATAAAAAACTGAATTTAACATACAATAGCCATTTTCAAAGCTGACAAAAGAAATATATATTATATCTGTACTTAGCTTCCAGTTTAGGGATGTTTTATTTATGCTTCTATCTCAAACATTTATACCACAGTATAATTTGCTTCTAACTACCTTAAGTAGCTACATCCTGAGAAGGAAAAGATGAAAGACTTACAGTCAGCTTTTCCTGTGTGATTGTATTTCGCCTTTAGCCTAGCGAAGGTTACGACAATTTGTTGGAAATCCTACATTTTTTCTTATGTCATCAGCTCCAGCTATGGCAATAACAAAATTTGGCTTCATGAAATACTTCAGCATTGGGTAGGACTCAAGAAGCCTCCATACATGGCTGAATGGAGTATGCAGTACAGCTGATGTGTTTTGCTTTGACAAGACATTGAGCAAGCAACTCAAATGTGGAAGGAGTTTTATTTTAAGAAATTTTGCCATTAGATACAAAGCAGCTGTCACTTGATCTTAAGAGTTTTGAAAATCTAGCCAAGTGTTGTTTAGCATGAGATGTTGGACGCATCCTCATTTTCCCAAATCTCAGAATGCGTTATGGTAACAATTGGGGGGGGCTCTCTTGTTCTGGCAGTATGACCCCACCTCAGCAGTGCCATGGGCTACATGCTGCAGTCACGTCCCTGCCAGGTTCGCTGTGTGGGCCCAGCTGTGCACCATGTGCTACTTACCAAGCTCATCCCCTCTGTGGGCTGGCTGGAGGCAAGCAAGGCACTACACTCTAGCTGTAAGCTCAGGCAGCTACAGTACCTGCATAGCTTTCCTCTTCTCCTCCAAGCTATAGGCATTAGTTCATACAAAAGTCTGTCTGGTTCAGGTCCAACCCAACAGCACCCTGTGCTTACCATCTATCACATTATGTTTTGATCTGTGCAAGCACCACAGATCCCTCTGCTAGCAAAGGAAATTGTTCTAAGTATGTGTTTGCATTCATCTAAACAGTTCATTGAATGGGTTAATCAAAAATAAAGCATAAAAGATTTGTACTTCCCGAAAAAAATTGGAAAAATACTTCCAGATGGTTCTGTTTCATGGGTATAAAATTTCACTGCCTAAATTTCACCACTACTGAAGGGACATCCAGGAAGTTGTGATTTCTGTTGCTCAATACTGTGCATGCAATAAATTGATTTCACTTTCTAACTCTGAGAAAACTCTACAGTTCTGTTTGAATTCAATCTACACTAGTAAAGCTATTTGATTTGACTAAGTAAGATGATGTCTCAGAGCTTATGCTGAGTAAGCAACGTGCTTTTAATACAAAGGCAACCAAATTACCAGCTTTCGTATTTGGACAAGCATATAATGCAATTCAGTTTTCCATGAGCAGCAGCTGAGTGAGCTGTGGTTCTCTAGGCTGCAGATAAGAAGGCGCAGGGGGCCTCCATCACTCTCTACAACTACCTAAAAGGAGGTTGTAGTGAGGTGGGGGTTGGTCTCCCCCAGGTAACAGGTGGCAAAATGACAGAAAACAGCCTCTATCTGTGCCAGGGGAGGTTTAAATTGGGCATTAGGAAACATTTATTCACTGAAAAGGTGGTTAGGCACTGGAACAGGGTGCCCAGGGAGAAATGGTGGAATCACCATGCCTGAAAGTGTTCAAAAAATTGCAGATATGGCACCTGGGGACACAGTTCAGTGGGTCAAGATCTTAGACATCTTTTACAGCCTTAACATGATTCTATGATCTCTCAGTCACTAAACTGCCAATGACCTATCATAGAAGGAGGATTTCTAAATGAAGTTCAAAAGCAAAATAAGAATTTGGTAGATTTACAAATATGTAGTGACTGCTGCAAATAGACAGCAGCTTTTCCCATCTCAGTGTACAGCACAATCTAGGCTGAAACACGTAAGCAGGGAACACTCCACAGTTCAAGTTACTGATCAAAAGTCCTTTGTAACCATGATGGTTAATATCTGACTGCTGTTCATGGACACTTGGGACATATATTCCTCAAAAGACGGAGTAGTCTGAAAAATCAGCCTTCTTATCTGATATGTATAGAATTTTCTGTAAATGTGCAAGTAGGAAAGGAAATACACTATTACATACAGCAATTTTAATCTTTGATCCCATTTGAGATATAGAGGACAGAGGCTCCTTCTGGATGTTTCACTGAGCAGATGAAGCACACAGTACTCAGTTTTCACAGTGTAGTATCTTAAAAGCCTTTACACCAGGACAAGGAACGATAACCTTTTTATTAGACGTGTACAAAAGTAAATGCTAAGAGAGGTGAACACATGGATGCAAATCCCTGTATAAATATTATGGTTCAATGATTTCAAGAAGAATGGTGTTGCGGTGCATGGGGGGATGACCACTGCAACAGAACATTCAGAGGAATGGTGAAGAGGCCTCCAGAACACAGAGGTCTGATTCTCTCCCCGTGGTTACGGCGAGTTCCCACGTTCCTAATGGTTCTTAGTTTACATGTTTCAAGTTTATTGGCTTAGGAGTTCTCCACCCAGTTTTATGTATGAGTTCATGTTTATGTATTTCCCTTAATTGCCTATGTATTAGTTCTAGAAAGTTCTCCCATCTTTGACGCCCCATTGGTTGACTCATGTAATCTCCTCCCATAAGTTATCCCTATGGGATAGCCCCCCCTATTGGCTCCTCCCCCTTAGTCAATCCCCATTGGTTGTTTCCCCTTATACTGCCCCCTTTTTTTCCTGAGAGTAAGAACCTTGGACCCTCTCATTCCATTGTGTTTTGTCCCTGGACCCTCCACTTGCAATAAACCAGCTGGAACCCATACAAGAGACCCCTCTCTCTTCCTTTGCCTCCTCCAACACCTCTTCAATATCCTTGTTTGAGGCTCGCTCCTTGTGAAGGAGCTGGCCCTCTCCGCTTGCTGCAGCAGAAACCAAGGATGTCTGCAGCTGGACACCGTGCGGTCTCGGGCAGCCCTAGCGGTGGTGTCAGAATGGGAACTACCTTACAAACTTTCTAAATTTTGGAATATTATCAGATAACTGACCCTTCAGGATTAAATCTTTATGAACTACCAGAAATGAGAAACGCTAAAGAATTGTGAGAAAATCCGTTTGCATTTGCAGAAAATAATTACAGCATGTTGAATTACCAGTCCTTATAAAAGTTGGTACAAAATTCTAGGGGATGCAGCAACATCATTTCAAAAAAGAAATGACAGACTCAATTCTGCAAAATCTGTGAAATTAGAAACAGATCAATGGTCAATTTGAGATTTGCTTGGCTACATGTTTTCTATTGTAATGGGTCAACAAAAAAAGCAAATTCACACCATCCGGATGGTGTTAGTGTACATAAAAATTAAGATTCACATTAAAAAATGCCTGTACTTGTGTAAATCAATGCCTTCCATATGTTGAGGAAATTTGAATGCCAATTACAGTATCTGTAGAATCCTGTCCCTTCTCTCTCTGATATGGAAAAAGGCTCATCTGTTGTTAAAAACATGGATATAGTATTAAAACCTCTTTTAACTGTTCTGGCGAAGAGTCAGCAATTTGATTTTTCTGTCATTACCTAATGGTCCCAAGAATAAGTTGTACAACCAGAATACACATCTTCATATCATAGAATAGTTTGGGTTGGAAGGAACATTGTCATCTAGTGCAATCTGGGCCCACTACTGAACCTTGGGGCCTCCAACTAGACTCTGTGCCACTGACTACGACCCTCTGGGATCTGCCATTCACCCAGTTCTCAATCCACATCACTGTCCACTCATTAAGGCCACACTTCCTGAGTTTGCCTATGAGGATATTGTGAGACTGTGTCCGGATAGACAATACCTGCTGCTCTCCCCTTAACCATCAAGGTAGTTGCTTCGTCATAGAAGGCAGTCAGATTGGTCAAGCATGATTTCCCTTTAGTGAATCCATATTTACTACTGGACACTCATGTGGATAGAGGTGGCCTCCAGAATGAGATGTTCCATTGACTTTCCAGGGATATTGAGGTCAAGCTGACTAGATGGTAGTTCCCTGGGTCCTCCTCCTTGCCCTTTTTGAAGACTGGGACGTTTGCTTTCTTCCAGTCCTCAGTTATCTCTTCTGATCTCCATGACCTTTTAAAGATGATCATGAGTGGCTTAGCCCTTCTTGTTGTCCTTAACACCCTTGACCAGATTTAACTCCTTGGCCTTGGCCTTCCTTGTTTCATTTCAGCTTACTCTGACAATCTCTCTGTATTCATTCCAAGTGGCCTGACCCTTTTTCATTTCCTGTGTATTTCCTGCTTATGTTTGAGTAATGACAGGAGTTCTTTGTTCATCCATGCAGGTCTCTTGCTCCCTTTGACAGATTTCTTTTTCATTAGGATGCATCGTTCTTGAGCCTGGAGAAATGGCAAATTCAGAAACACAGCAGGATGAGGGATGGAAAGAGTGATTGTGATTCCTGTTTTCCATCAGTACATAAGGACTTGGTTTCATTGTCCCAGGAAGACTCAACATTTTCATGATTCTGTGAAGTGTGCAGATACAACGTTTTCACTACTATATTCACTTTTACCATACAGTGCCATTCAAATTTTATTTGAATGTTATGATGGCATAAGTACCTATTCTTCACCAGAGCAGGAAATCTTCAGATTTAATTTCCTACACTGTGAAACTGATGACACATAAGTGAGGATTTGCCTTAAACTTATCCATTAACCACCTCATTATGCTGCCTCTGAGCTATACTCTTCAATTCAACTGCCCATAGAAGCCAGTTTTGGGCAATCTGTTGTCCAGCATGATAAGCAGGTCTGGCATAACTGGATGTCCTGTAATCTTGCTTCAGTGCTAACAATGTGACAGCAATTTAGGAATGCATCATTCAGGGCAATATCCTGCAGTTTTATGGCAGCAAGGGCATGAAAGCAATGAGCTGGAAATGGTTTGGATGCTAGATATGGAGATGATAAAACATCCAAGTTTTGTAGCCATACACAGAGTGACAACAACTAACATACAATAGATATTTAGTTTTATTTGAAGCCAGATGCCTCTTATTTCAGACATGCTGCTTTAACATCCTAAATACTATATTGGCTTTTGCTGCTCCCTGCATGCCTTTGCTATTAACTCGGGTGTTCTGAAAAAAGTATATTGGTGAAGTAGCATTGCTATTCTCACAAATTTCAGTTGTGTAGCATCAGCACAGACTACTGCCTCAGGATATTTTCCACCACAGTAAGGTTAGAGCAGGACCTCTTTTTCCCTGTGGGAAAAATGGCCTGGCCAAACTTCTTGGGAGAGGTGCTGAAACAGTCAATAATACGTAGTCTGCTTACATATGTTTGAATAACCAATACTCAGTCATCAGCAAAGAGCAAGGAACACAAGTCAGCAGATTTGGAACCTCTGATTTAATGTTCAGGTTAAATATTCTGGCATCTATATGGTACTGAATGTGGTTACCTTTCCTGTTGATTTAACAAAGCAGATGTTAAACAAAAGTGTCAAAGCATGTAATATATTTCATGACCTCTTTGACAGTAAAGGGTGCTGGAAGTCCCTCCTGATCAAGAACCTTCATCGCTGTGCAGCATGGAGTATATTCACAGTCCTTTCCAGACTGCTGAACTCACAAAAAAGTCTCCAGACACTTCCTAAGTTCACAGCATTGAAAACACCACACAGGGTTGTAATTCTGTTCCCTATGCTTTGAATTCACCTGGCCACAAAAATTGTTTTAACAGTGCCTGTAGATACCTCCTGCTGTGACAGACAGATGTGTGATAACCACGTTATTTCTAGAAAGATCACCCTGCCTACAAGGTCCATCTGCAAGCCCTTCCAGGTGGCATCTTTCCAAAAGCAGCCTGGTTAGTACACAACTTCACACCAGAGCAGAAAGCAGCATGAGCTCCTGAACTTCAGAGCCATCCTCTCCTTATGCAGCTGACAAAGTCCCAGTCTCTGTATTCGAGTAACTTGGCAGCAGTGCCAATCTACCATACTGACTTGCTCTGCAACACATTGGAGTGTTTAGGAAGTGCTACTACACTTGGCAATGCTGCTCCTTGTTTCTAGATGACTATCTGTAGAACTTAGCGCTCTGTCAGAGATGACATGCAAATAGTTTAATAAACCCTTGTAAAGTTCACGACAATAAGGTGGGACTTATTTTCATGTAGTTAAAAGTGTTCAATCAGATACAGAGAAACATGGTGACGCTAATTTCACGGTCTTAAACTGTTTTCATAAAAATGAATGAGCACATTTCTGATTTAGATGTTGCTGAATTTCTTCTTAGTTCTTTGGGCACCATTCTTTTCTGATGTCCTCCTTGTGTCCTTCCTGTCCAGGTGCACAGTGAGCAGCCTTACTGCTCAAATATATTTTGTCTTCTATTAAAAATATCTTGGCATTAGGCAGCTGTTAATACAAGAATGAATAATTGCAAAGATTACTTCCTCTGTGGTAAGGTGTTGCCTACTGATGCAACATTTTATGTTTGGGTTTTTTTCAGTTGGATTCAAGCAGGTTTGACCTTGAGGTTTCATTTCTTCTAGCAGTTTTAAACATGACCTTTTGGATGCAGCTGAGTACGGTGAAGACTACCTCCCCGTTGCCTTTCACAACCACTCCATCATATACTGTCATTTCTACTGTGCTTTCAGAACTGCTTATGCAATTGTTTTAACCTAGAAAACATTTAAATTATTTTGACTTAGGTTAATTAATTTCGGCAAATTTGAGTGACGTCAGTCATTTGTAACAGGGATAACAAAGAGCTAGACAAGCACTTTTTTCCACCAGCTTTGTGACCACCAGCCATACATACTCCTTAAGAATCTGATTTTTTGTGTTGGCTTATGTATGATCTGCTAACATCGACTCCTCATTATTAATGATCATATCATCAATCAGCCACATAAATGATTTTTGTAGCGCAGGAAGGAAGCTATTACTAGTCCAACACTGAATGCATTCATGACATCTTCTGCAATAACAGCACATCAGAACTAAGGACAGCAATGACCAGTTAGGGATTGGAGCATATCATTACTACTGGAGTGTCATTCAAGTTTTCATAACCAATTCCAAAGCAATCTGGGACTTTCCTATAAAATTCCAAATTCAGTAAATGTGTCTATATTAAAATCTCCCAATCCAAAGAACCTTTCAACAGAACTGATCTCAGGTATGACTGATTTTGACCTCATCAGTTTGAACTGTAGCTTCTCTACTGGAACTAACAAGGGTGGTAAGATACCTGAATGTAGGGATATTTCCAGCATCAGCAATTTGTGGCTTTATTTGGTTTGATATTCAGCTTATGTGTAAATTATGTGTGTGGCAAAACCTACTCTGGGCTGACTGTGCTGTCACGCTTGCCAGTGCAGAGCAAGTGTCATCCTGGCTGAAGAGTACTGGCTGCATATAAACACAATTTATAATTCCTAAAGACCCGTTTTTCCTTCTTTCTGGAAAACAGAGCTGTCCCAGGGCTGCTCTAAAACTTCACTGCAGTACACATGAGCCAAATTCTTGTTGCTCCAAGGCTGAACGTGCACATGAAATGCCTGTGACAGGCTGTTAGAGGCAGCAATCTCTGCCTGATCTACCTCACACACTCTTCAACCCCAGGCATTGCAAGAGGCCATTTTAGTCAATGGTACAGTTAATCACAATAGCAAAGGAAAGTGTACATAGGCTGCCTGTGTGAAAAGGGGCTGAGACCAGTCCAATCAGGGGATGATAGAGTTTGCCTTCTCTAAACACTTGTAATTTTACAATGACACAAAGAAGATAAACACCTAAGGAAAGACAAATGAGAAATTGAGAAAGAACAGTAAGAAAAGAGGAGCTGAAATACACCCCTGCACCCAGAAGTATTATCAAAGGGTACTTTTAAATGCACATTTATTATAAGGAGAATGAAGGATTTTCAATTGCAGTTAAAAATCTAACGAGTTTTTTGAAAACTTTATATTTCTACCTTTATGTCTCCATACATTCTAGCAATGGATGCAAAACACTGAATGCCCATAGTCTGATTCATGAAATAATATACATAATAGCTGAAGAGACCTAATAATCCAAGCATCTACTAAAAGAGCATATATGCTAAGATGGTGACCCTTGCAACGTATCAACATTCCTTCTCTAATATTTAAATACAAAATTGAATACTCTACCTGAGTTCTTACTTCTAAAATTCTTATTCTTTAGGAAATCTTTATATTGCTAAGATTTCAATCTTTGTACATACATGAAAATATTCACATTATAGGTTTTGTGTCTGGATATCTGGAGGTGTCCCTCCCATAACTGTTTTTTTAATAACCATCATCAAATACTCCATCAAGGGATCATGCAATTTTTTGTTTACAACCAAAGGTATTACTTATCAGAACTAGCAGATGTGGTTCCTTGGTGAGCTACTGCAATTTCATATACAAAAGAGAAAAATATGCCATGCTAATGTTCTCTTTCCATCTTTGGAAAACTCAGCAAGTCAACTAAATTCTCCTCTTTGTGTGATAAAAGACATTATGCAAAAGACCTCTGAAGTTTAAACATATTAAATGCTTTTCCTATGAATGAGTGAAAAAAAAAAGACGTGACTTAGGAAACACCTGCATTCTTCTCTATATTTATATTGCCACTTGGGTCTCCAGCTCCTATTGTGATGGTACAGCTCAAAGTCATTGTAGCAGCATTGATCAAAACGTATCAACAACAGTGCGAGAAAATTCCTTTCAGATACATTTACCATATTCCCTTCATTTGTGCATTAGTCGGTAACAGACATTTCTGAGCATCCTGCAACAGGAGGTGATTTGACTTTCACAAATTTCCCTAAGAGCAGAAACATCATCAGGAACAATTTCAAGGAAATAATTATGGTCTAGACAGATTTATGACTTCTAAAGACCTAATCCAAAGCACATTAATGTCAGTGGAAGGACTCCCATTGACATCAAAGGCCTTTGGATCAATCCCCAACTGCTGTGGGAATGAATTCAGAGCAGTAATGATGGTGGACTAAATGCACACTTGCAGTTGAAATGTTACCACCCAGACCTCTTTATTCCTCAAATCAGATTAAAAAGTCATTTTCTGCCCTTTCACAATTACTTCCAGATGCGCATCATCTCAAATGGCATTTTCATCCATCTGTATGAACCAAACATGCATAGAGATAGAGAAGTTCTATGCTGCCTGAACTAATAACACAAATGAAAACCACAAGGGAAAATAATGTTGGAATTGATGAAGTTCTTGTTTTAAATGTGGAATGAGAAACCCTGGACTTCATTTATTCCCTCTAACTACTCTGTGATAGAGCTGCCAGGCACACCACTTCTTTATTTACTGCCACAGTAGATTTCTTCTAATTAAATTTTCAATATTTTTCTCTAGCCCACTAAGCAAAACAAAAGAATACACATAAATCAGTGTTAGCCTCAAACTTGGCAGCCTGAAAACTGTCACAAATGTCAACTTCATATACTCTGCTTAATAACAGCTCTGCTGTCCCTTCTGTCCTCTTAAATGTCTATTTACATGCTAAATAATTTGAAGCATCACTCTTCTCTGACCATGTTAATCTAGTTTCATTCCCTTAGCAGTCAGTAACATTTTAGACTGTAAAATGAAATGCTGATGTTGTGTGCAAGTAGAAACCTGTTCAAAGTTTTACACAGTCAAACTCAACTCCAGGTTGTGACAGATCAGTTACCAACATCATCTATTACTTTGAAGTGCACACACCTTCTATTTACTTAAGTTTATCAACAGTTTGGTTAGGCAGGTTTGGTTATCATGTATTCATTCTGATACGTGCATCTTATGAACTACTCAGTGGTGTCAAGTTTTGCCAGGAGGTCTAAATTAGATATTAGGAAAGATTTCTTCATGGAAAGGGTTGTAAAGCATTGGAACAGACTGCCCAGGGAAGTGGTGGAGTCACCATCCCTAGAAGTATTCAAAAAACATGTGGATACAGCACCTGTGGACGTGGTTTGGTGGTGAACATGGTGTCTAGGTTGATGGTCAGACTTGGTGTTCTTAGAGGTCTTTTCCAACCTCAACAATTGCAGGATTCTGTAGTTGAAATCTGCCTTAATAAGCTAGTATTAGGAAGTTCAAGAACTTTCTTTAGGAAATGATATATACCAAGGTTTTTATCAAATAATACGTATTTCCTAGCATTACTCCATCTTTCCATTCCTAATGAATATCTGACCTGCACTCTCAGTCTCTGCACTCTTCTCTGCTCTTCAGAAAACAAGGTTTGTTATTTTTTCTCTTTCTTCAGTTACTATGTGCGGGAAAGTTATTCGTGACTGGGTAATCTTACTATATAGATTCAAAAAATAATAAGGTAGAGAACAATTAAATGTTGTTGGAAAAAAAAAATTACACTGATCATGGGTTAGTAAGAGTTTCTGGATGAGAAGAGGATTCAGCTTAACAGAGGAAGGCAGTATCAGCTAAAAGTGTCCAAGGAATTAAAGTTGTTCACAGTTAATATATATTCTGGACTATATTTGTAATTGGAAATGGTGCTTTAGGTATGTTGTACTCATCACCTGTGATACAAGGAGTTATTTTTAACATTGTTTCAACTTGATTTCCTCAAGAATGAAAGCTTACGTGAACAGGCTGTGTACTGTCTGTAACTTTTCACACTCTCTCATCACTTCTGATAACTGGCTGGGCCAATTCACTCCATTCTGCAGAAGGGCAAAAGTTAGCTCTTAAAAGTGCCATGGAAGTAGGTGTCTAGAAAAAGGGGGAATCCTACTATTAGCCTAATTAAGGGCCATCAAAGAATCACTGGCATTCATCCTTCAGCTGCAAGTATACAGGAACTGCTCAGGAGGCTACTTTTTAAACAGGTGCTGCTCCAATTTTTTTTACTATGAAAAATTAACTCAGTGTATTACAATACACCCAACACTAGTAGGTTTCTCTGTTTACTCCAAAACGTTTTTTGAAGACACACCAGGAAAGAGCAGCAACATATTTTAGTCATGATTTGGCACCATCTTTTAGATGACTTGACACTTCAGGGCATTTGTTATTGAAGCACATGAGAGCACAGCACCTGGAATATACCGACTAAAAAAAGTACAAGTGCTTCAATTTAAATTTGTTGACTTTCATTAGTTTGACACCAATCAAGAAAGCATTCCATCAATTCCCAAAGGTAGAAGGCAACCCTGGGAATGACGTGTGAAACCCATAACATGTTAACATACGTGTAAAGTATGTTGCTAGGGAGCTCTCAAAAAAAAAAAAAAAAATTGTTAAGAATGAACTTCTCCAGCACCAAACCATGATGTTACTGTCATATTTTTTTCCCTCTTTACATCTTATTGGTGTGAATATACACAGTAGATAACACCAGATCCTTGCACAAGATAGAAATAAGAAAGTAACTTTGCTGGTAACAGTGAACTTCACTACCAGGGAGATTTTGTCTTAACATGCACCTTTTATGTTGTTCCTCCCTGCTCCCTTCCACCATAGCTTTTTATAATTTTTAATGCCTTTTCAACATGTTCAAGGCAAAATGCAGTTTGGCCACCTGTAGGCTGCTTCAAGTCACAGGAGATGACACAGAACTACACACTACATTAATAATGGAATACATAGTTTAGACAATTTTCTGGATTTTACACAGGTATGCTGGCTTTACTAGAGCGCATTAGGTAAGGTGGGTAAGGTGAGACAGGACTCTTTTCCCTATGAAAATGCTACAAATGTAACCAGGCATCTCCTATTGCCAATGATTCAAAGTGATCTTGCACACTACAAAAAATCAAACAAACAAATCAACAAACAAATCAGGGTAATCAGATGAGCATATACATAAACCAGTATATTAAGTATACTTTTCTTCGAGCAGACATATCATGTTATTACTATTATGATGAAAACATGGGAAAAAAATCAGTACAAGCTTTTAAAAAATGTAAATACTTTAGAATACCAGTATAACTCATTTGAGAAATATGAATGTACATGACTCTGAGAAAAGAAAGCATTTGCTCCTAATGTTGCCTCCCCTTGCAATTCACATCTACCAATTAATATAAGTCAGATAAAACACTGATTTTTAGCTCCACTTTCAAGGAGTTTAGCACTGATATATCAGGTAATGCATTTACTTCAGGAAAACTTGTCTTCAGTCAGAGTGGCAAACACAATATATAAGACACAACGGTAAGAAACCTCATTCTTATTTTCCCTTTCTTTCAGTCTACAGCCATTAGGGGGAATGTGACTATTGCAGCAGAGGAAGGTGTACAAGCAACCACCAAGAGGTCTATTGCTATCATGAACATTGCTTTGAGATTGGGGGACTGCATGTGGTTAAGCAAAAAATAATTTCCTCATATGACAGGTGAATTCCCTTCCTGTTTTATTATTACTATCCAGAAAATTTATTATGAGAGAGACCATCGCTTTCCCATTCCACAGCCCTGAAATGTTTTAAGTTATTTCTGAGGCTTTCAAAACCCTCCCTAGACTCAAATCCTAGCAATACATGCTTGTGGTACATAAATATTTGTTTATGCAAATATATTTTAATTAAAACATTTCATCTTGCCAGGTAAACATAAGAAAAATAATGCTGATATACTTTTTACAGAAGGCTTAGCTCATGGTTTTAATTTCCTGCTTTTATTAGCTTACCTCACTTGATGAAAATATTAACACATCCTAAGAAGTACATTTTATTTTCTGGTTTCTCAAGAAAATGTTTGATTTCTACCATCTCATTAGAGGCATCAGCTTTTCATTGGAACAAGATTTAAATTGAAGGAAGTTATTGAAAAAATGGGGCTGCTGTGCCTCCACAGTACTTTAATACCCAGTTGCTCATATCTAAAGTTGTTTTTATGCTGAATATCAATATCCATTTAGAAAGAGACAACATAAGTACTGGGCCTCTGCAGAGGACTCTTTGGGCATTTGTAAGCTCCTTTCTTGTTTATGCTGCCAGAGTCTATCAAACAACTCTCATGTCGGCACAATCAAGCCACCAAAACAAATGGCTATAAATACAGTCAAAGCAAGAGATAACAATAAGCAGAACAACTAAGTCCTCATTTGAAGATGAAACAGCATTTTTGAGTGAGCAGTATGTGATTAACCTGCTGTGTATGGGGTCAACATGATTTATTCTCACAGCTATGCAGTCAGCCTTAGCCCTGGAACTCGCTGTCAAAGAGACAAGCCTTTCTCAAATCAACCCTCCCCTATGTCTCGCTAACACTTGGAGCTCTTACTTAGGAAAATTAACTGCCATGTCCTTCATTTAAGTTATTTCCACCCCTGCTTGGAAATAATTGTTAGTTTAACAGACAGTTTACCCACGTGGACTTTCTACTCCCCTGTCCATCTATTTACTGCCTGCAATGCTTCAGCACTCTAAAAGTAGATCTCGAAAAACACAGACAGGAGGGGGAAAAAAGAGGTGTCCCTATTTTGTCTAAATTGTGAGTATTGCTAGAACAGTACTCTCTTGGCTCAATACCAAAAGATAAAAAGCAGCAGACCATTACATGTTAACACAATCAAGTGGTTCAAAATAGAGGGATAGTACTGGCTTTGCTTTGATCCTTTAATAGCAGCACCACATTTCATTTAAAAAGTTACTTTGTGTCTGGGGACAAACCTCTTACCTTTTGTAGCTATTCGAACACACTGAGTTTTGGTTTCCTGTTAAGGAAAGAAAAGCAAACAGTCAGATCAAGGGCTTTTTCTTGCCCTACCCACTCCATAAATTCATCTTAGATCTACTGATCAGCTGGTACAACCCAACAAGGTTGCTGGTTGTTGTAAGGCTCGGGACTTAGCAGGGGAGGAGGCTGGGGAATTTGCCTTTATTGGACTATACTTTCCAGGATAACAATGGGGAGAAAAGGTGCAGGACAGCCCAAATATAGCAAAATTTCAGGTTATTCAAATCAAATGGAAATTGTGCCATAAGAATATAAAGAGAGGGTGCAGCAGTAAAAAAGAGGAGGAGTGGCACTCCTATTTATGTCTCGGCACAAAAATCCTGAGCCAGTGTTGACCTCCAGCAGCACTGTACAGCAGAAAAGATACATTTGCTCACCACTGCCTCCAAAATTATGTCTTGCTACATCCTGACACTATTAAAGAGTTGCCTGAAGCTCATAAGCAACATGCTCCCTCATGCTTCTGGGTGTGGACTGAGCACAGGTGCAGCCTGGGTGTCCCTCCACAGTTAATCTATAACCTATACAATCTGCCCAGGAGAGAGTGATCTGACAGAAATGTGCTTCAGAAGATGTTGCACATGCAAAGACAACTTGCGTGTAATTTACCAGTCTCCCCTTTTCCCTCAGAAGTTTGGTCAACAATTAAAACAAATGAACAGAGAAATTACTTGTTTATGCATAGTTTGGACAACCTGAACAGATGAGGGTCAATCATAAATGAGTTTTCTGACCTTACTGTAGAATGTGCAACTATTTTAAAGGCAAACATACTGAAATAGCATAAGGTTGTGTGAGAGGATGCAGCTGCTGTTGTTAGATCACTCTAAACAATATTGGCATATAATTTGAAAATATAATAATGACAGTTTCACTCTACAAAATATGCTTACTCTAGTCCTCCACCCCCCAGTATTCCCTCCCCAAATACACCCCTGGGATCTGTCTCCTCTTGAAGATTTGAAAGCAACAGGTAAAATATGTTGATGCTGGTTTGTAAGCACAGCTTGTAAAGAGCTAGCAAAACTCTAAAGTGAGGCACTGTAAGTGTTCAATAAGGACAATTTTTCAATCTAAATTAAAGCCCCGCAAAGTTTACTAATATAATCTTACCTGTTCTCCCTAGTTACTGGATTTACTTGTCTATTTCTGTTATGCCTACAAGGATCACCTCTTCTCAACCCTACCATGTATTTCAGAGCCTACTTTACTTCCCTCTGCCTATTTTGGTGATCCCACTGGTTTACAGCAAAGCTTCTGTTTAAATATTCTGCAGCTCAGAGGTTATCATACAACCACTAGATCTCTGTCCTGGCAGAATGCACTGCAGTTCCCCTCAAAACCTCCCCCTAAATCCCTGTAGGAACAGAAATTCAATCCAAAGTTTCAAACATAAGAAATCCATTTTAGGATTAAAATCTCTCACAAACTGAAATCAAGTTGAAGTAAAAAATTCTCTGTTCTTCCTCATTTTCTACTTATCTGTCAAAATACAAAAGCTAAAATAAATATTTATGTTTTTGTTTAGTACTTTTACTTTTCCCTCCCTTTTTTTTTTTTTTTTTTTTTTACTTTAGGGAATGAAACAAATTTCCTTACAGTGCAGTCTACTGGTAGTCCACAAAAACAAAGAGAATTATTTTTAGCAGGTGAGGGAAATAAGGAGGGGCGTCTAGAAGCCACCTTTTATTTTACTTTGTTTACTTCATTCAGGTCTTTAAATAAGAACTAAAGAAAGGGAGTGGTCTATTGAATCAGAAAAAAAATCTAGTTTTCAAACACCTTTGCTCCCATTCTGACTTGATGCATATCCAATTTTCATAATCAGAGGTAAAAGGTGAGATTTTCTTCAAAAGACTCCGAGGCAAGGCTGTCTGTTAGCAAGGATTTGTTTAGTCACCAGAGAGACCCAAGCATAAGGTAGGCGTGGTGGATTTCCAATGGTTCTGGTGGATATCAGTGACTATCAGTCTAGTTGTCCTTTCTAGTTCCTGTCTGAACTGTCTGGATACTTCAGTTCTCTAAACTGCATATCAAAATATTAGTTTTTAAATATTGCAAGGTTCTCTGTCTACCACATTTTCCCTTCTCACCAATACCTTTCCTCTCCCCCATTTTTCATTTACAAGAGGAAAAACCATTCAAGAGGAACAGCCTGGGGCTTGCAGAGCCACAGTTTTTCTTCCCACCTGGAACCTCAGAAACTCTCTCCCTGACACTTTTCTTCCTTCCATATGCATACAGAGCCAGTAGCAGTACTCAGCAGCAGAGTTAAAAAGAAACATCAAGGAGGTAATGAAGGTGAGTGATAGCCATAATTCTACAGCACAGCAGTGGTGCAAACCTGATGTACATCTTCTCAGAAAGACTCTCAAACTCATGGTGGGCCAGGGGTTACTTTCGCTTAAGAAAATTTTTACTTTTTATTTGATGTCCAGTGTGAGAGCCTTAAAAAGTTTGCAATATTTTGCTAGCCCACTGTGCAGCCCACACTGTTTATCCTGCAGTAATTTAATCTTCAGAGGAGTGCAGGTACTGAGAATTGGGGAAAGGACTGTGGATGTTATTTACCGAGGACACGGAGTCACAGCCCTGAAATTACTTCCCTCAGACAATTACTGTGAGATGTATTAAACTCTCATCTAGTAGCAGTTACTATGACACGAGGCTGATGTGAAATGTGAATGCCACACTGTCATGCTGTCACAGCACCGAGGGTATTTCAGTCATGCCACTGCCAACACCTCCCACATCCAACTCCAACAGTCCCAACTGTCACCACAGGCATGTCTTTGACTCCTTCCAGCAGAAAGGTGTTGTTGGCACTTGCCTTCTCAACGCTGCTCATGGCCTGGAAATAGATGTTGTAGCCTTTCCGAGGAGCCAGCGGGGGGTTCCAGAAACCCTGGTAAGTCCTGTTGTCACCCACAGTAAAGGGGGCTGGCTCTGGCAGGTTTCCTGGGGGAAGCTGAGCAGCAAAGTAATACGGTGACCCTCCACTAAGAGCAGTCTGATAGGTGACAGGGATTTGGTAGCACTCCATGGCACCAGTTTCTCGCTTTGTTCGGTGCGGGTGCAGCTCTTCAACAACAATCTGGTAGGCACTGGTGAGACAGGGGAAAAAAGGACAAGACAGGAGATGGATGCAGAGAAGAATCAAAAGCTGGAAATACAGCAAAGCTATTTATTTCAGCTGTTGGAAAGAAGCAGCATCCATTTTTTTCATGAAAAACAACGATACAAGACCTCTTATTTTTACTTTCTTTTAACCCTTATTTCTTTAGAAGAAACACAGGAACAACTGTGTTAAACTACAACAGATTAAACTCTTGGCTGATCAGAAGCAATCTGAAGTTAGCATTTTCCTTTGAAACAGTATTAGAGAAAGCTGAGCTTCAAGACCCAACATAATGGCTGCCTCCAGGCTGTGCTCGAAGCACCAATTTGCAGTTGTCATATCATTAGAGACAGAATGTGCTGACAGGCTTCTCCACCTCTTGACCTTGCTGTGGCTTCTATCTTGGCTCAGAGCTATGCAGATCCAAAGTACAAGTGACATGCTGTAATACAAGCACAGATGGACAGAAATCTGTCCATTCCACTGAAATAGACTGCCTCATTCCTCTACAGTTGTCAATGATAAAATGTTACAAATTGCTGAAGCAGAGTATTCAGCCCATCAAAACACCACCTCAATCTCCCAATACCTCTCTTTAAATGGATCATGGTTTGGTCACTTTTCAAAATCACCTGCTCAAAATAGAACAAGTAATTATAATTCTTCTTTCTCCTTTAGGGGAACTACCTGACTGCAGGATGTTACCAACTCATTATCAGCTTCCTCTGCCTTTCAGAAGTACAGAATTTACGTACTGAGAGCAGAAGGTAGTCCTTCATTTTATAAGAAAAAAGGAGGTTTGGAGGTTTTAAGGCATGTAGACAAGAAACCTGAAGCTTTTGAATTAAACTGGCAGATTTGTCTGTCTTGGGTTTGTTATAAAGCTTTCTAAACAGAAAAGGTAAAATTGAACCAAATTCTTGAAGTGTCACTGCGTTGCTGCAAGGACTCTGAAAGGCAAAGACAGTCCTCTTCCTTTCAGAACTTATGGGGCAGCATTAAATTATTTTGTCAATTTTCTCTGCTACTGCTGCCCAGAAAACCCAATAACTGCAGTGGCAGAGATAAAGTATGATACTGGCGAATGGAAGAAAGAGGAGAAGAAATAAACTGGAAAATTAGTTTCATGTCTTTCTTGAGCTGAAAGAAAATGTTATCATCCCCTTT
>NW_008239110.1:15768488-15782795 GCF_000691975.1 Corvus brachyrhynchos
TGCGTCTTTCTTCCATTTCAATGTGTCCAAAAGGAATGTACAAAGTCATGTCAGTTTTGAAACTCCAGGTAGAAAAAAGAATGTAAAAAAAAAAAAAAAAGTTAGATCTGGGGATATCTATTTCTCATAAACTGTCCACGAACTGAGCTCAGTTATACATCACCTTCTGTGGTAAACTCTACATATCAACCATCTCCAGTTAATGAGGACTGTACCACCAAATCACTTGCACAAAACCCCTGTATATCCAGCATATTTCTTTATGCCTCAAAACAAATGTACTAGCAAAAATTCCTAAAAGCACTGATATTTTAAAAGCTTGACAGGATAAAAAATATTTTTAAAATTTTTATTTATAATGTCCCAAGATAAGAAATTACTACTGGCATTCATTCCCTCCCTGGGCTGACCCTGGACCCAGGCAGGGTAAAAAAGCGTTTCAGAATTGGCCAGACACCAACTGGAGAGCACTGGGACACAGACACCACGTCTCTGCTGCCTGAATTATGCCGTCTTCTCTCATCAGCTGCCAGTGGATGGGGACAGACAGAAATTCTGCTCTCAGAAGTGACAGAAGAGCAGGAAGCTTGTCTGTGACACCCTGGCAACTTCAAAGGAGAGAGCCAGCAGGGACAGAGGAAGGAGAGTGCAATGTCTGCACGTGACAGAGTCAACGGTGCCCTGGAACAGTCTGGTTTGTCACACAGCTCCCGAGAGGAGACGCACCACAGTTACCATGTCAACCCCTCTTTCCCCATCGATTTTATAGAATAAGGCATAAATGGGGTATCTTCATTTTAAGGCACATCTCCTTTTTTAGGGTCAAGTCTCTTTGGAGATCAAAACAAATAATCAAACAGCATGACAATCATTGTTTAAAAGTCTCTTTTTATAGCATTCTTTAAAAGAACACTGTAATTTTTGAATAGGATGTAAAAGGTATAGAAAAATTTTAAGCGTGAGACCACAATAAAATCTGAAAGTTCTGAAAAACTTTCAAATAAATTAATTTATATAAAATATCTTCCAAAAAATGCTTTTTGGACCCCTACGTACAAAAATATACAATATGTGGAAAATAGGACACAGCTATACATATTGTAGTCATCTACACTTACTCAAGAGAAAAAATAGCAAATAACAGAAACTGTTTTAAGTCTCCAAAAAAGCTTTATTTTAAATTATTTTTTTAGATGCGTTTTCACAAAGTACATTTAAATAAAAGATTTTCCTATCCTCTTTAGAAGGGGGATCTGACAGTATTTTTCATGCAACATTATAGGCTAACAAGACATGGAGGAATACAGTCATTTACCTCTGGGCCCTTTGTGATACCATCTGTTTAAACCCATTTACTAAACACTGCAGTGGTTCCAGAGCAGCACTGTTACTCTATGTGCACATAATAATGGTCAGAAAGGACACCCTGCTGTAACATGTGATGAAACAAGTCAAAGCTAAATTTGCAACTTGAAAAGTGGGGTGTTCACTGGCTTCAAATATGTTTTGGTATCAGGTACTAGTGAAAATTTAGCTATGTACGCTGCTTATCCTTGTGTCTTTACATATAACTAATCTTAGCTTCAATTATCTTAGGTTTTCTATACATTTTTTTGTGCTGATGAGAATTCAGTTATTGAAAGAGCTTTCTTGTGACAGAAGCTGGGGGAATTCCTATAACAGCATTTTTTCCCAGTCTTTCCACAGAGCAGAGAAGGATTAAAAAAGGGAAATAGAGGAGTGGGAAGCTTAGATGACAATATTCCTTCTTCTTGATGAATAAAATAAATTCTGAGATATTCTGAAGAGTAATAAAAATTTCAGAACCTGCTACATAAGTCATCAGAATCATAAAGGCCAAACAGTTATCTGAGACAGCCAGGTAAGCAGAGAAATTTTGAAGATACATCAGCTGAAGAACTCCTCAGCTGAAATTTTCCATGAAGAAATTATTTTTCATGACAAAATCTTTTTTTTTTTTTTTTTGGTAATTTAAGAAAACCTGTACAGTACCTCCCTATTGACCAAGACAATTGCAAACAGGTGTAGGTCTCTGACAAAAGATCTTCCTTTTCATCCCTCCCTAAAAATTTAGGCTCCCAAAGAGATATGGCAGTGGTGAATGTTGTTCATACTTCAGCCCTATTCTGAGTAGACTTTAAATACCTGCTAGACATTTCTTTCTATGTGTCCAGTGGAGGCACATCTTCCTCTCCTTTGTCAAGCACCAGACTGACTGACGAGCCCAAGTTTCAGCCCCAGCTCTTGTAATTCTAATTGACAATGATTGTTTTAGTTGCTCCCTGCCATGGTCCCCTTAATTAATCTTGCTGCAAAATGAAAACAAACTAATTTTTCACATGGAAGTACAAGAAAAGCACTTAATCAAATAAAATAAATTTAATCATTAAAAATTTACTCTGATTCTGATGCACACTCTTTGTAACCCTGACCTGCAGTAGGATTTGAAAACAAAAAATTGTTTTTCTGGTACTCAGTTAGGAACCTTCAGAAAAACTACAGCAACAAATCACATCTTCAAATGAATCACCGAAGCACCATTGATTCTACTGACTGGAATCTCATCCACAAGATTAATGGTGAAACAATACACACTTCAAAGTGAGCCTGAGCCATCCAGCTTTGTCTCCCTTTGCATTTCTAGTTTGTAATTTTGTTTTAAAACTTCAGGAGGCCATAAAGAATGCTAGAGATTGCACAATAAAACCTGACAAGGAAGGTATGATTAGAGTCATGTTTAAACTGTGGTGACTAGGGCAGCTAGGCAGTGTCTTAAAGAAACACCACTCATAGGTTATGATAAGGTTAATCTGTTTGCTGAGTGGCTGTGCTGAGGGGGAGGCTATGATGGAAATCTGACCATAGCATAATTCTGTTTGTAAAAGCAAAAGAGTATCAGACTAAACTTGTTTTCCGTTTACTTCTTTTTTCTTTTCCTATTTTTTAAAAAAAATTTTAAACATGAACCTACTGATATTAAATGAAATGACCATCTACAGATCCCGAGATTACAGGACTGGGTAGAAACAAAACTTTTCAAAAAGCCAGTTGTATTCTTCAGGGTCAGGCTAAATAACAGCATCTGAGTCCCTTCTACTCCATCACAGCTGCAGGCACAGTGATCCATTTTTTCCCCACCTTCCTAGTAACACTCATTGTGGCAGTAAGCCAGCTTCTAGAGGAAACAAAACTGCAGTGTGGATGGAGTGAAGCTTCACTGAAATATATCATAAAGTTTAGCAAATGCATTGAATCAATTCAGAATTTGAGTGTGCTACATTTATCTCCTTATTAAGAAGCTGCTGAAAAGTACCTGACTGCATACGTCAGAAATACGCATACCTTCAGAAAAGGGAATAATACCATTCCTTCTGCATTCCACCAGAGAATGCTTCTCATTCCAAGTAAGGAATAAAACACCTGGTTGATTTTAAGAATAAAGCCCAAGTCTCCAGTTATGGTAAAGGACTTATTTCCTTGGCCTCTTGATGTTAGAAACTTGATGTTATATCTTAGATTTTAGAAATTAACTCAAGTGGAGAGGGAGGATGACAGAAAGGAAGAAAGAAGTATGCTTTTTGAGAACACAGTCAAACAACAGCGATTAATACTCTATGAAACTATGACTATCAAACTGTCTATTAACATTTAGCACATAGATCCTTCCTGCCATCTTCATAGGCCACAGTGACAAGCTCATGCCATTGAACTGAGGATGTTGTGAGGAAAACTGATGGAATATATGTGAGTTTGTGTGCTTCAGGTTTACTCTGCAGCAAGTTCTCATCTACAAGTACAGAGCAGAGAAACCAGAACTTCTTGATCTAGGTAATTTTCTAGCCCCGTGAGTAACTCTCCAGCCACATCCCATCATGCTACCAGTTCACAAAAGAAGCACCCACCCAGGAGAGAAACCCAGGACCCAAGACTGACACCCTGAAGCTGCATGGTGGGATTGAAGGTGGAACCCTGCTGCTGTCAGCCCAGGATTGCCCCGGAGCAATTGCTGTAAAGAAGATATGCACCACTATCAGTAGATCCCAGTGGTGTCCGGCAGGGATGCTCTGGACAAGAATTTGCCTCAGCTCCCTCAGGTGGCCAGACACAAGACTGAAAGGATGTTGCATGGATTACATGAGAGAATAGGTATCACATTACCCAAACAAGGACAGCTTTCATTACGGCCAGCACCAGGACACTTAAAAGTCTTTAAAAGCACCTACAAAGCCCTAGAGGAAAGTGAGTTTAAGCACCTTCAGATTTGAGAGCATTTTCAGACCACAAGTCTGTTTTCCAAGGTATTAATTTAAAAAACCTCGATTTTAAGAATCCAAGTTCCTTACTGAAAGCAGTCCTGTTCCACAAAAATCCCAGGTTTGCCCCAAGGCAATTTCTCAGAAATGAATGATCCATGGGAATACAATTTTAAATATAACACATCAAAACCTCCTTTAAAGGGGATGAATCCGGATTTTCTTCTCTGACAGAATATAAATAAATAACTTGATAATATAAATCATAAGAGTGACTACATGATAAGCACATAAAAATGCATATAGTTATGTGACTCATCCCCACTACATTCATGTAGAACTTATATTCCCCTTAATGGAAATAGACTTAGGAAACAATTAATTTTCCTCTACTTTTAGGATTTGGGCATGTTACTCAACATCAGCTGAGCCTTGATAGCTGACTTAATGTAACACAGAATGATTAGCCCCTGTTTCTCTAAAATGTCACAAGGGTAATAGCATGAAAACCTCCTGATGCTCAGCAGCTAATTAACCCCCAATTAGTCAACCCTGCCCCTGAATATTGCTGATGCTGCCACGTCAGTAAATCACAAATGGAATCAAATAATATCATAAAATTTTTACACTAACAAGTAGAAGTAAAGAGCAGGATGTGGACTAATCTTTGCAAATAAAATTAAATTATCTCTCAACAGAGAGCAGAAATGGAAAGGCCCCTCAAAGTTAACATAAATGAAACATTTTAATATGATTAGAGGACACGCCAAATAAAATTTAATGGCTTGCTACATGATTCCTAGTAAGAAGCACTCTCAGAAGAAAAAGGTCAAATAGTTTGTATTCATCACTATTATTCTCCCATTTCCCCACGGCTTCCAATTTTCCAATCATACACATATGCTATAGAGTAGCTGACTTTGAAGCACTGGAGAGGAAGTGTTATTTTCAAATCTACTTTCTCACAAACACCTTTCAGTGTCATATTTCAGAGGCACTGTGAGAAAGTAAAATGAAATTATAATGGCTAGAAGGTGGTCTGGGGACCCTATATCAAACAGGTCAGGTAGCTGAATGATTCAGGTCATGACTACCTTTAAAAAAAAAAACCTGCCAAACCCAGATTTTTTTAGTTACACGTCTATTGACAAGCTAGGTGTAGGTAAGAAAAACAATAGTGGTGTAAAATTACTATCACTCAGAAATGAACAGCTCTATGCATTGTGACACAACAAATATTCAACTATAAAAAGAAACTCTTCTTGATTTTATTTTTTTAAAAATATATATTTTTTTAATTTTTACCTGATAGGTGCACCTTTGGCCTGTGCAGGTCTCAAGAGTACAGTTATTGTAGTAGCAGTTTCATTGAGAGATGCATCGACTCCTTCATAGTCTGGTAAAGTGGGAGCTGATTAATGTTGAGAGGGAAGGAAAAGAACAAGAAACAAATCAGTGAAAACATTTGGAATTTTTATGAGGTTTTGGCTGTTTGGAGTATAGAACAAAACCACAGTCATTATCAGCCATGTGAGTATTTTTAGACAGTTTCTCCAATCAGGCATAATCTGTTACTACAGCATGAATGGGACCTCATCAACAATTGATAACTCTATCCTTAACTGCTTCCCATCAAATCATGACACCTCTACACTTAAAACAGGTTTATTCAAGAAGGACAGAAATAGAGGGAGGAGGTGACTGACAAAAAACACTAAACTACAAAAAAAACCATTTTGGCCTCAATTTTTCTACCCTTCAAATAACTACAGTCATCATGTCAAAGACCCAACTTCTACCATCCTCCGCCAACAGTTTAAGAACCTTTCACATTTCCTCTTGAATGTCATGGGAAACAATGCTAATGCCAACCAGCGTCCAGGAAAACTGGGACTTATATAGACATGCATGTATGGACTAGAACTGGTTCGGGGAGTCTATTCCCATGCCCATTCCTATCAATGGGCGGCCAAGCTGCTCATTAATCAGCTTCAGAACCGCTATGAAAAAACAAAATGGAAGTCAAAACCAGAAGTAGTTCAGGAACTGCTTCACTGAAGGACTGTCAGACTGTCATGCCTTCATGGCAGCAATATTTGTTGTGGGTGGGATGGCTAGTGTTGGCAATTATGTCAACCATCCAGCTTTAATCTGCTGCCTGTTACAGTCCTCATCAGTAATACTATTGCTGATTTCAGCCCTGGTGCAAGGAAAGAAACAGGATTTTCTGTGAATTAGAAAATGATAGATTTCTAATCATTGTTAATTCTTCACTAGTTTGAAAACTATCTGCATGTTTGGGGTTTTTTAAAGTACGTGGCTGTATCATTACAAAATCATGAATGAAGCCTGTATATTTCAAAATGAACTTTCACAAAAAAATGTCTCCTAGCAGGATGTCAATCATTTAAGTCATAATAATTTAACAATACTATATCAATAGATAGAAGAGCTCTGAAAGATTAAAAGCCTTGCTTCATTAGTCCTAGATCCTAGATGAACACAAAACCTGCTCTTATTTCAGGAAATATTATTTGATAGAATTAATGTTCATTTAATGTTAATTTTAAAATTACTGCTTACACCATGTTCACTAGAATCAGAGTAACCACTTGTAAGCTTAGTTAAAAGGAATAATTTCACTCCTCAGTAAGCTAAAATTAGCATTTTCTGAAACATGCATTGCTGCATATGAAGTATCAGTCATGCAGAGTGAAACTGGAAAACAGCTCAGCGTAAAGCAGGATAGAAAGGAGAACAGGCTGGAGTTCAGATACAAGCAGTGTCACAGCCTGCCTTTGAGCTTTCTTAGCATTAACCATGTCTTGCCAACTAACAGATCCATACTCTGTCTAGAAAGTTGTGCTATACTGGATTCTGGACAAAATTCCCAAAATTTCTGTGTGGAAAAGAGGGCATACCTGAAGAAGCCTGAATTCGTTGTAGTCCTAAATAATCCAAACACATTGAGGCACTTTTTTCCTCAAAATACTGAAATACCAGACATGCTAGCAAGATACACACCTCTTTTCTTTCCCTTCTACAAAGAGGTTAGAAGACAAGTATGCAAGTACCACACCACCATTATATCTGAAAATTTATGTATTAGAATTGGTTGTGAAGAAACGCAAGGACCTTAAAACAACCTGAGTAAAATATCAGACTTCAAAACAACCTAATAGCTACATAAACAGAACAGAACACATCATTTGGGGTTTTTTGGTGCATTGTTTGGGTGTTTCAAAGGGATAGGGATAGGACTGCTAGTGCTTACGTGCTGGGGTGGAATTCAACAAACTGCTCCAGTTAGCTATGACAAATACAGCATTTCACTTGCTACATAATTCAAGGAGCTCTGCCTTGAATTTTGTCCCATTTTGATTTATGTGCGTGTTCTCATGTATTGTGAGGAGACTACGTGAATAGTTTCCCACAAAAATCATAGGTGCATTCCACTACATTATTAACTTCTCTTTACAGGACAATCTGAGTTACATTATGACAGATATAAGGAAAATAGCCTGCTTTGTGATGTTTAAATTTCTAAATGACTGACTTCTTTGATCTCTGCCAAGCTCTGAAGTCACCATGTCACAAAAAAAAGAGTTTCTCTAAATGTAGCATTGACTTATCTTCCACTATCAACTGCATAACCCACTATCTTATTTTTTGAGAATAACACTGAAATTTAAGAAATTATAAAAGTACTAAAGCACTTCATTTGGCATTACTGTCTTCTAGAGTTTACAGTGCATTATTAAGACCAACAGTGTTGAAGCTGGTGCACTGCAATAAATGAATAAAGGCATAAGGAAGCAGACTTATATGAATCTGGCAAAATAAATTCACACTTTGTCCCAACTACCCTGACTCTGTTATAGCTGTGTGTTGCTAAGTGGTGTCACCTTCAGTAAGTCAGTAATTTTCTGCACCTGACTTTACTGACCTGCAAAACAGATGCAGTTCTTAGTGACCTATGAGTGTTGAAAGGCCCAATTAGTTAAGGTTTATACAGCACTTCAAAATCTTTGGATGAAAGTACACAGAAAAAACTGTTATCAACTACAGCTGTGCAATTTCCATCTCATGCAAGGATTTATCCCTGAACTTATGCTTCCCTGTGGTGAATACACCCAAAAACATTTTTAGTAACGTAATTTCATAACATGGTAGGATTTTTTGTGGGGGTTTTCTTTAGCATTTCACAATTTCTCAAGTCTTACAAGGATATTCAAAATACATTTCCACCCTCCCCTTCCCTGTTTTTTCTTTATGCTGTTGTTTGCTTTTACCTGAGATGTTGGTTGTTACATTGATCGTAGTTGCTGGTCCAAACCCTTTGACAGTGCTTGCACGTATGAAGAACTGGTAAGTAGTACCAGGGTGCAGGTGGGAGAAGACGTGGTGTGTGCTGTTCCACAGCTTCGACACTGTTTGTGGAGGTCCTGCCACTGGAACTGCAGGATCAAACGACTGTATACTGCTATAGCTGACCTGGGAAAACAATTTTTTTGTGACTCTTAAAAGTTTGGTCACAAGGGATTTAGGTTAGCTTGGCTGGAAAGTAAACAAAAGAGAGATGCTCCTCTAGCTACCCATCTGTCTTGAGGATACCACAGAATCACAGAATCATTTAGGTTGGAAAAGAACGTTAAGATCATGGATTCCAACAATTAACCCACCAATGCCAAGTCCAGCACTAAACCAGTGGGGGCTTGATGTGTGCTATTGAAGATTCTGCCTTATTTGAAAGGCTATGCAGGCATCCTTCATCATTACTGTTATATGACACGGTCCCTTGCTGGTTATAAAATCACCATTGAACACTTTGAGCTTCACAATTTGCTTTCTCTATAGCTGCTCTCTCAGAGCTAAAGCCACTACTCCTATTAATCCACTGCCTTTTGCATCTGTTTCCAATTAAAAATCAAGGAAGCATTTATCTGCTTTAATCCCATTCATCAACTGCTTTTACATATCAGTTCATGTATGGAAAATTTCACTGATACATTCCACTGAGAGGAAGTGAGCAAATGGCTGAGTGGGGCTGAACTGCCTGCCTGCCTGGTTTAACCCACACTATTTAGCAAATTTTGTAAGCAAAAAATAAATAAATAAATAGATTTTTAAGGGGTTTTGTTTGATTCGTTGTTTTGCCTTCCTATACTTCACTAATACACAAAGTTTTATCTTCTGTTCCTTTAAAAGAGGAGTGCTGGAAAGTGTGGTATGTGTTGCTCGAATCAGCTGGTGTTACCTGCTAACCTCCTGTGAAGCTCCCCAGAAGGCTCATAAATTAAATACACTTTAAACAGAATTTGTATGGAGGTTTTCTTTTAAGGGTGATATCTAAAGATCTAACAAAGCTAAAAAACATTGCTCCAAATTTAATAACAATCTTACTTTTCATGTAACCTTCTCTTCAAATGAAGAAAATTTTCCAGATCATGGCTGTCATGGCTTTGGAACGGTGTATAGCAACAATACAAGATTTTTAAGGCACTTATGTGGCAAAGCCACTTGACAGGGATGGACAGCCATATGCACCATAATTACAAATTTTGAATATCTAATCACTACAGAAAATCATGTATTCAGTAAATGAAAGAAGTATACTATTGAATAGCTGCCTACAGAGCATAAACACGCGCTGTCACTCTTGGTGCACCTCCCTAGCCCCATCCTATACTAGTTAGGTGTTTAATGATTACCTCATACTGAGTAATGATGCCATTTGGATCCACAGGTTCCTTCCAGTTGAGGAAGATCTTATCTTCAAAAGGAGTTCCTTTCACTGATTTGGCAGGTATAGGGCCTGGCACTACAAACAAAATGAAAGTTTTAAAAATAGGAAATTCAAGAGACAGAAAAACTAAAGAGATGACAGAACATGCTATTAAAACCAAAAGTGAGCATGGGTCTATTTTTATTAGAATTCATTTGCATGCAAAAGGCAATGGTAGAGTGTGTGAAAAAGCACTTCAAAGTCTATTTTGTCATTTGCAGTGCAGAGAGAGCACGAAGTTGAAACGTTAACGTTATCCACACATACGGTTTTCAAAACTCCATGCAAAGTCAAATTGTCTCATAGTATAGCCAGGGGAAACAGTTCAAGCTAGATTACAACTTCAGGGAACATCACTGAACTCTGTAATAAGCGTATCTTAGGACAAGGACTACATGGTTCTAAAATTCTTTTAAAAGGAAAAATCAAAGGCAAGGAAGAGCCTCTGTTATACAGCTTCTTCCAAAGGAGAGTGTGGGAACCCAGAGTGCAGAGAATATTTCTCTGCCTGTTTTGAAGGGTTCTACCCCCCTGAACAACACTGGTTTTGACCTTCATCCTTGGAGAAAATTGCCTGCCCTCTGGGAAGAATTAGAATCTACACTGGTGTGAACTAGGTGATGGAATATTATGAAAGATTGTCACAGGGTGAAAAATTTAGAGGATTTGGGTTTGTTAATATAGTAAATAGATAAAAGGAAAAAACTTCAAAATGGAGGATTGTTGTTGTTCTCTAGACCTTCTTCTTCTTCTGCTACTCCATATTCTGCAGTAGAAGTAGTTTGGGATGATTGGATAAAGAATTCCGCAGTTCCAGTCTATGTGACTAGATGATTTCTTATACATTGGTGGAAAAGTAAAAATAATGTACGCTTTTAGTGACCGTTGGTTAATTTACCTTTAAAAAGGCTGTGTAATCTTGATTATTTGGCATTCTCCTCCATTCTCTGCTCTGTGCTATGTCTGGGTCACATTAGTGGCCCTATTTCTCTGATAAGACTTAATAAACAACTATCTGAAAGCAGAGAAGGCTGAAGCTCCCGTTCGTCTCTTGGACTCCTGGCAAAGACTCTAAAATTCTCCCCCATCAGGGGAGGCATAATTATGGCACAGACAGTGTCAAATGAGAGAAATTTTTAACAAAATAGCTCTAAATCACATCTTCTTATGATCTGTTGTTTTAAAATAAATCCTTATTTAAAAGGGAGGGCTGAACATGCGGAAACACACCAGCTCAGCTGCCATTTCTTTCAGCCTTTGACCTTCTCATGTGCAGAAGGATCAAGACTGCTCACTTCAATTCCTTCCAATAAGAGATGTTTTCAAAGCTTTGAACTAAACCTCACTAAGATGACCCTACTTTCTTATTTCAAATGGAGCCAATATCCCTGGTGTAATAACAAGTCTGAAATGTCACCTCAGGCCTCTTTGCCTGAAGTGATTCACAGCACCTGGTAATCCCATCAACACCAGCCAGAAGCACTTAGTTATCTTCCATTACAGCTTACAAGATACTTTTGCCTACATATACAATTCCTTTTTATCAGAGCAGCTCACCTAGATTTGAACACACACATTTTGAAAGAAGGGGGTGAGGTTAAGTGACCGCCTAGAAAAACTCTGAACCCAAAGAAACACCTTCCCTCCTCAAAGAGACAAAGTTGTTCAGATTTACAGTCTTTCAATCAAAAATGTTATTTCTATGTAATATATTGACATATATTTCTGTCTCTTTCTAATAAGCCCATTTTCTTCAGTGCAACTTTCAGTGAGCCTTATGCATGACACTCCTTGGATATTCATTATCAAAGCAGACTGAAGTTTTACGAAGAGCAAAAATAAATTAAAATCCGATGGATCAAAGGAAGCACCAGGTCTGTGCTAGCAGCAGGCAAGAGTGAGTGGTCTCTCCCATCAGTGGAATTTATTTCAGTCTACACGCAAGCTATAAATGATGATCTGACCCTTGACACAACACAATTTGGCACATTAATAATAAATTCATGACGTCAAAAAAGCCCAGAAGTAAATAGGTGAGAGCTTCACATAACCCTTTCATCTAATTGTCATATGAAGGCTTAGGAGAAGTTAACTAAAATCACAGGCTGGTGCTTTTCTTCAGGGACAGACCAGGCAGTGGATGAAGGCTGACATGCAATGACAGCCCCTCTGTGCTGTTTGTGTCATTGAGAGACTTCCTGTAGGCAACACTTCATTTTTCATGGGAATGCCCTACAGTATTTCCCTGATCTCAAAAGAGGTATGAATATACCCTGCTGCACATGAAATTTTCCTTGGACGATGCATGCACATTTTTGTGTGTGTGCATGTACATCTGTGTCTGGGAAAGGACATGGATATTCACCAGGGCATGTACACAGTGTATGAAATTTGACATTAAACCACATCAAAGTATGTGAGGTAAAAAGAAAACAGACACGATTGCTCAAAAACATGCAAAATGCTTTTTGTATGGTGCCTTTAAAAAGAAATGCTTCATATTCAGTTGAAACTGGGTGCAGGGCTCTGCATTTGAGGGTTGCATAAATCCTCCTACACCTTTTGTTTAAATACCAAGGTGGGAGAAGTGTCTAGGCTCATCTCATTCCATGACTGTTTTCTTCTCCTGCAATATAAAATTTGATGCTTAAGGCAGCAGTAGCAATGTTAAAGTGACTGGAATTATGTGATCCAAGTTAGTTTCATGCTTCTCTTCCCCCTGGCATGGGAAGGGCACAAGAACAGAAGCTAGCACAGCAATGAGCAGCTTGCTTGGAATCCCAGTTCAAAAGAGTCAGAAAGAAAAAGACAACAAGCATTTAGAGAAAGAGAACAGTAATTCCCACAAACTTCATCCACTCCCACAAATTCATAAAAATGAATGTTGGGATTAACTTAAATAATTTGACAACTCAACTGGAATTAAAGCAAAGAAACAAATAAAAGTTCAAGTGCCCAGAAAAAGGAATATAAATTAATATTAGTTTGAAGGACACATTTTGATGGTCTGAAGTTATTTTTTCCTTTCCATTTTCCAGTTCAGCCACAGTAAAAATGTCTCAGTTGCACTGTTTTACCAAAAGGGTAAAGAGAGTGAAGAAAGAGAAAAGCAGGATTAAGAGAATTTGCTTAAAGAACAGAATATCTTCAGGTTAGTCAAAATAATACCTTAACATCCTCATTTGCTCTTTTGTGTCTTTGTTCTTCAGTATTTGTTACAAACAGAAATTTTTAAAAGGCTAAAATTAGCAAAAAAAATCCCTAAACAAACAAAAAAACACCACCAAAAGAACAACAGCAAGGTAACAGAACAACAGCAAGGCAGCCTGTTGGTAACACTACCCAGAGGACTCAAACATCATTTCTCCATGGAGGCAGCCACCGCTGCCTATTTCCTGTGACTCCCAGCAAGACACTAAGGACTTCAGCAATATCTTAAACTTCACCTTTCCAAAACAGTGTCAAGAGCCTTCCCTTTTGTAGTGGGTTGACTTTGGCTGTATGCCAAGGTGCTCACCAAGCTGCTCTCTCCCCTTCCCAGCAGGGCAGAGGAGATAAAATAAGATGGAAAACAATTAGTGGGCTGAGATAAGGCAGATTACTAAAGAGGCAAAAAGAAAAACAAAAAACCCCAAAAGTTTGCATGTGCATAAGCAAAGGGGAAAATTTAATTTTTAATTCCCATGAGTGGGCAATGTTCAGCCACTTCCAGAGAAGCAGGGCTCCAGCGTATGCAGGGGTTGCTCCAGAAGGCAAAAAATTGTAAAAGAATTGCCCCCCATTCCTTCTCCCTCCCTTAGCTTTTACATCTGAGCTGATGTCATATGGCATGGAATATCCCTTTGGTAAATTTGGGTCAACTGGCCCGGCTGTGTCCCTTCCCAGGATCTTGCCCACCACCAGTCTCTTGCTGGGGGGAGAATGTTGAGAGCCAGCGCTGATGCAGTTCCAGAGCAGTAGCCATAGCACTGGGGTGTTATCAGCACCTTTCTGAGTACCAATGCAAAGCACAGCACCGTGAGGGCTGCTGAGGGAAAATGAGCTCCTTCTGAGCCAGACCCAGTACACCCTTGTATGATATTTAGCAAGGACTTGGGTGAAAACTAGCCAGGTAAATGTCATCCTTGTGTTGATAATAGCTTTTGGAGAACTCCTCACAGACAGCAAAGGCTTTCTTCAGGCTTGTGTGAGCAGCTCCAGAAGATCCACCACTCACCACAGCACATTTTTGCTGACTTCTCAGCTCCC
>NW_008239110.1:15782807-15889023 GCF_000691975.1 Corvus brachyrhynchos
TCTTTCCCTTGAACTTACAGACAGTTTACACTTAAGTCAAAACACTCAAGACTATTACAAGCATATTAAGGTGAAGTATGTTACTTAACATTATCATCTGAATAATTCTAAAAGTATAAGTAGCTGCTAGAGGAGTTGAACTCAGACCTTTTGGCCTCTGCACCCACTTTTGAAAAAGATTATGGTCTCATTGATTTTCTTTCCATCTGCTGACCTTGTGAAGTGTGACCCCACCATCTCTCAGTGACAACAGCATTAAACACACTTTCTTTGCCACGCATTATTCTGTGTTAAACTTCCAACAAGTCAAGATTTACACTTATCTGAAGAACTGAAATAATTCAAGTGGGTTTAACTATATGGATATCAGTAGAGAGTTTGAACTTAAGAAAAATAAACAACAGTAAAAAAGTAGACAAACATAAAATGCACATATATATAAAAGTAAGATAAAACAATTTTGAAGGGAATCTCAGCAAGGTTTTATAGTGCAAACAACACAAGCTCTTCTTTCATAATTTACATGCAACTCCAGAGCTCTTTTAATAAAGCTATTTATTCATATAGTGAATAGATGATAATCTTTTCTTCTATATGCATGTGGGGTGGTGGACTTTATAAATACTATGCATAATGTATGTACAAACCATCAATCTGACATCACACCAATTCATTTTAGACCAATATATTTGCATTAAATTATGTCACAGTCACAAATAAATTGTTATTCACAAATAGTGTCACTTAAATGTTGTTCTACACTGACTTAACAGGAAATTTATATTACAATACATTACTTCTGGGAAAACAATGTATTAACTGACACCGACCACTATAAAAATGAATTTATATTACTTCAGTTTTCCTGCTACAAAATAATGAAAGTGCATGTAAACAGAGTATTTTTATTATTATTATACTCTTTGAAAGTCATGCACAGTATTACTATGCTCTGTGGTAAAAGTTATGTGCAGGAATATGCAGGGTTATACTGGGAGAAATTGTTTTGTTGTAATCAAAAGGGCAGCAGATCAGCAGCAAACTTACAGCCTTTCTCTCAAAGCAGATGCTCATTTTCAGGAGATGGTGACAGTTAATCTCTCCCACTGTTTAAACGTTACAAGAAACTAAAATGGTCCACCTTTCCATTGGCTTTTTCTGAAGGATTTGCCATTTTTACTTTACGCTTTACTACAACTGAAGACTAAGTTTTAAATAGAAGCAAATTTTATATATTAAAAAGGAAAAACAAAACCAGAACTCCTGTTGCTAGTCTTTACCATAAGAGCATTTACACAATATGTGGTGACAAAAATTACCTCTTTGGAAATCATTCAAGTTGGACTATTTGCAGCAAAGAACAAAATACTATTGAATGTTACTGAGAAAAAAAAAAAGATTTTATATTGAGTCTTGTCTGGTGCACGTTTCACTGGGCATTCCTTTTCCAGCCCCAGTGTCCCTGGAGCTGTAGGTTTCCTGGCTCTCCAAACTCCAGCCTTACCCTAATGGAAGCTTGGTGCTGAGGCTGAGGTCCCCATCACCATGGGTGGCCCAGACTCCAATGGATGTGGAGGCAGCAATGTTGATGCCTTGCCTTGATCCCTTGGGCATTCCTTTTGCAGATCCAGTGCCCCTGGAGCTGAAGGCTTTCTGGCTCCCTGAACCCTAACCCTAACTCTATGAAAGCCTGGAGCTGAGGTACTTCCGGGGATGGTGATTCCACTACTTCTGTGGCCAGCTTGTTCCAATATCCAAATGCACAAGTTCTGGTGGTGCTAAATTTGGGCGCTTGGACACCTAAGGCAGAATTTGTTTAAAGACTTTTCACATCAAGTGCTGACTTCAGTACACCTCATTCCTGGGATTTGGAAATGTTTCTCAATTTCAGGATGAAGTAACATCACATACAAGCTTTACAACTTTCTGAAAGTATGCAATTCAATATTTGGAGACTGCTTTCAGCTAGCACATGGCTTAGGAACACAGAAACTTGTGGGGCCACGTGCAAGCCCTCATTCCACCACAAAAACTGCTAAAAGAGCCACTAATTCTGGCCTACATGCAAGCATCATTATGTTGAACACAGCATTTCAACAAAATAACTGTATACGCAGTATCACTTTTTTAGCTATAACATTTCTAATATAGGTACCTAATGGAAATGAAAGTAGGAAGTTGTTTGAGCCAGGGTAAATAATTCTGCATTTCAGGGCCAATTTTTCCTTAGCTATTCATATAAAACCCAGCTTGCATTTCTAGTCTCCACAATATCTTAAAACAGCTTACTTCACTCATCATTTGTTCAGTGTAAGCTTAAAATAAATCTGTGCTAATATTTAAAAATTTTTTTTATTTTAAATATTTTTTTTTCTTTCTCACAAATCAGCTTTTCTGATGCCTTTCACAAAAAGTGCTCACATGTCCTGCAAGCACTTTTTCTCTCTCAATGACATGCCAATAGCAAAACTTGCTTACCATCTGAAAAAAAGAATGGAGGTTATTTTCACAAGATGTAGGACAGGTAAGTTATTCCAGGCTCCTTTCATCAATGATAGTAGGTTGGTTATACTCTGTTTCAGTTCACTATTGCTAAAGACAAAAATTCCTCCTGTATTTGACTATCTTGACACTAAATTTTGTCAATGTTTATGACATGTATATAACTAGTGTCTCATTTATAGCAAGAACTGAGGTCAATACCTTTAGCAGTGACATTTACGGACAACTTCGCATTGAAATTTTTATCTCTTAGTCATGGGGTTCTCTTTGCTAAGAGCAACTATTTGCCAACTTTTCCCCCATTAGGATTAGCATACCTGGTTCCCTTGACATCTATGCATGTGTCACTCAGCTATGTGAGTTATACATTTTTTGAGAGAGTTTTCCATTTCAAACAATCTTTGCAGCCCTGCTTTGCTGTAATGGACATAGTTTATTAACCTTTTCTCCCAGGTGGGCTGTTTTTGCAACTTTTAAAGTGCTACCAGTAAAGATTTATGTCCATGTTTTTTTCAAAGCTCCTTGAAGCATTGTTTTTTTACTTTGATCAAAGCGTATTTTCTTCTTTCCTCCATCATTTTCCTAGGGTGCCAGAACAACTGGGAAGGCAGGAAGGAAGAAGATGCTTCTCATAGCAAATGGGGTTTTTTTGTTTGTTCAGTTCGGTTTTTTGTAAAGGCAACTTACAAAACTTACTACTATCAATCATAGAAGAATACTAAATATCAACTATTGCCATAAAATCCTCCCTCTTGAAGCTGGTGAAAGATATTTCCTCTACACACAGTGTCATAGTCTAACCCCAGCCAGCAACTGGGCTCCACCTAGCCAGTTGCTCACTCCTCCCTCAGCAGCTGGATGGGGGAGAAAAAATGAAGAAAATAACAAGAATAGCAATGATAAAAGAATTAGAATATATGTAACAAATTACGGGCATTGCAATTGCTCACCGCTCACAGGCTGATGCCCAGCTGTTTTCCCAGCAGTGAACCCTGGCCAAGTTTCTCCCCATTCTATAAACTGAACATGATGTTCCATGGTATGGAATGTCCCTTTGGCCTGTTTAGGTCAGTACGCCGGCTGCATCCCCTCCCAGCCTCTTGTGCCCCTCCAGCCTTCTCGCTGGCAGGACATGAGAGGCTGAAAAGCCCTCAACTTAGTATAAACACTACTTAGGAACAGCTAAAATATCAGTGTGCTATCAACATCATTATCATCCTAAATCCAAACCTCAGTGTTGTACCAGTTACTAGGAAGAAAATTAACTCTATCCCAGCTGATGTCAGGACACACATCTAGACAGTATACAAAGCATTTCACTCTTTCTCTTTTTTTTTTGTCTTCTAATTATAACATTTCCTCTTCCTCTGCAGTTCCCCAGAGTGGCAAGCCTGTTGGAGTTTCTCCAGGAGCACGAGTAATGATTGGACAGCTGATGTATTAACCCTGCATCATAGCTCTCAATATCTCTGCATGGAGCTGAATGAGCCCCTGAAAGATCAGGGGACATCATTTGTGTCCAATGAGCACGTGCTTTGGCCCAGACCAAAGTTCTGGTATACTTCGAGCCCCAAAATGGATACTTCTCCTAATCCAAGTGATCCTTTTCAATTAGTTGTTTACCTACTGTTCAATGACACACTCACTTACTGGTTATAAAATCACCATTGAACACTTTGAGCTTCACAATTTGCTTTCTCTATAGCTGCTCTCTCAGGGCTAAAGTCACTACTCCTGTTAATCCACTGCCTTTTGCATCTGTTTCCAATTAAAAATTAAGGAAGCATTTATCTGCTTTAATCCCATTCATCCACTGCTTTTACAAAGGGTCCCCCTGCGTTGGCAGTGCTCTGGTCAACAGGCAGCTCCAAGAACATGTGCATGCTGATGATTCATGCTAAGTGATAAATTCACTGCTGGTTTTTGTACTTTGTCTCAAAGTGCCAAACATGGTCTTTGCCCAGCATGTATGCAGCCACAGGTTGCATGAGCCTTCCTCTACTTCCTTTATCAAATGCTTCAAACATTGTCCATCTTCTGTACAAGCCAGGAAAAGCAGAGTCCCTGTCATAGCACAGATAATGCCAAGTGCCTGTGTACTCAGAAGAGCTTTCTTCCAAACCTTAGTAGCTGTGTGGTTTCTCCCCAAAGCAAAAGATGTTGTTTCACTTTTAAAAGACTCACAAATTTCCCTGTTTTCATTGTCTTTTTGCAAAGTTTGTTTATCAGTGTCTCATTCAGGGGTTTTATTTTTACACGGAATACAACTTTCTGGAAGTACTAAAACATACTTTTAAGATTAATTCCATCTTCTGGTGCTAAACAGAAATACTGAAACTACCAAGTATTCAGATCTAGCTCTGGTCAGAAGAAAGACTGTTTTCAGACTGTCTTGATATTCCTGGGCTTTACTCTTTTGCAGATATTGATTTACAAGCTATTAAAACCTTCCTCGTTTGTCAGCCACAGCTCAAGAGATCTGAAGCACAGCTTTTGAATCTTACCTCATTCTTCTACTAATTGTTTCATGAGTTAATTCTGCTCCAGGTATCATATGCAACTCAGTTACCACTCAGCACTCTGACAGGTCCAGCCATTTCTGAAAGACCCCCAGCCCAGCTGTACAGCCTTACATAAATGTGAACCTATGTGAAAGACAACCAGAGATCCTCCCTGTCTCACAGAAGAGCTTCATAAAAATCTAAAGTCCTCTGCTTTTAGGAAATCCTAGAAGTTCAGGAAAGTGTAAAGCTCCTGGCAGAAGGAAAGAAATGACCTGAAAGACGCAGTGAGATGAAGGGAAAGGTTAAAACAAAACAACAACTGAAGATACGAAAGGGGCAGCTTGGAAGCATGGGAAAGTATGAGGAAAAACAGAAAATGAGGGCAAGATGGTAGAGAGGAAGAGAGACAAGAAAACATGAGGTAGGCATCTCTAACTCCAACAGTCTATAAAGTTTTTGCTTGTTTAGCAGTACCTTGTGAAAAAAAGCAGCATTGTAAAGAATCCCACCCTTCAGAAAAGCTTACAAAAATTTAATTATCAGTTGTAATCTGGAGTTTTCAAAATTTCTATTTATGAAAAATATAAAACATAGGGCGGTTTCAGATAATCATAATCAGGGCTATTTCTAACTAATGTTATTTGCGAAAATGTAGGACAACACCCTATTTCTTCTACTTTCCTTCTCCAAAATGAATCACTGATAATGCCTCCATGATCTAATTAAAATCATGGTTACTCTAAAACCTGCAAAAACCATGAAGACAATGCAGCTTCATCTGACCATGTGTTAAATGTAGGGCACAGAATCACATACATAATTGGACCTCTCATCTTCTTAGTCCAAGTCCTGCTTTAAGCTGCAAACTCTGCTTGGAAATAGTTTCAGATACTTGATCACTCGGACTGGAACTAAATTAGCATTGTACACATAAGCAGTCAGCTACGGGATTTAGTTTACTGTTGCTGTGAGAGCTCAAGGAAAGACTCAGGTGTGAACCTCTCAGTATTGTACATTGTCTGCAAGCCCAGTAGTTTGTAGTCATGGCAAGACATAGACTTCCAATCAATCAGTAACACAAAATTAAAATCTGATTCTAATCCCAATAGTTTCACAGAGTCAAGCCCACAGGAGGCTATTTTCAGGTCACAAGCATTATTACCACCAGCACACCTAAATATAGGTACCTTTTAAAATTTATCAGTCCCTCTGTGAAAACAACATCTGTTTCAAACAGTTTACCTTGGCAACTTTAGTTCACTGGGTGAGGCTTCTTCTACACTACACCACTTGTGACACCAAAGCCAATTCAACTCAAGTTCACTGACAGTATGCTGGTGTGCTAGCTTGAGACCAAAACCTGCCTTGTGTGCACCATCTTCCAAGAAAAATCAACAACAAAACCAGGAGACAAAGTATAAAAATGCATTTGACTCTGCCCCTGACAAGTACGGACACAGTGACCATCTGCCATCTCCACACATCTAGCAAGGCAAAGGCCATTGGAAACCATAATCTCTCTTGAAAATCCAGTTAAAAGGAAAAGAAATCCATTTTCCATGAACTTAACAATATCACTACTACTCTTTTAACCTCAAGGAAAATAGCAACCATACATATCTACAATGTAAACACAAACACAGAAGTAATTCATCATTAATTATGTTTAAAATAAATAAAAAATTAATTTGAATTCCATGAAATATTCTAATTCTGTACTTGTCAGTAAATCTTCATATGATGCATCTGTGTCTATAGTTTTCTGCAGCTCATATTCTCATATTCTACCTATGTAATAAATTGTTCTCTCTTTATTGCAACAGTAAATATATTCCTCTTCTATTTCTCATCAAATTGAAAATATATGGAAAAACAGCACTACCAGACACTAACACTGACTGTTATATAAAGCTATATTTCCCATTCATTTATTTTGCAGGCAAGTAAACACATTACTTTTTTCAATTTTACCTTTTTATTTATCTACAGTCTTATATTAGTCCAAGTATTCTCTTTTTGTTACCTATGGAAGTATCTATTTTCATTTTGCTGTTGTCAGTACTTTCACAAAATCTAAACATAAGAAAAAGAAACTGAAACTGCTTTTTGCTACAACATTTTAAATATTATTAAGGAAAAATATCGATTTTTATTTTCATATCCTTGATACTAAGATTCATAGCCCAGCCTCTGAATGGATCACCATTAACATGTCTAAATCTATTCTTTATTTTTTCACAGCTGAGGTAAATTCAACTGTCTTGTCAATGAAACTTTGCTGAAAGCATTTTAAAGAAGAATGTTCAAATATCTGAAGTTGGAAGGGACCCATAAGAATCATTGAGTCTAATTCTCAAGTTGTCAAAATAATACTTTAATTTGATTGTGGGCTTTCAAATAGTTAGCAGATACTATATTCTGTGACCTGCAACATAAATTACTGCTCAAATATATTTGCTGTAGAGGTTTTAAATCTTGAATAAAGTCTTTAACCACTGAACTCAATATTTAAATATGATTTACAGAATTAATTTTCAAATACCACACCTAATACTGTGAAGAAGTCTAACACCAGCATGTGTTTCTCATCACCTGCATTAACACATTTTTTGAATGACTGGGAAGCCATCCTCCTTTTTCTGGTGAGAGAGAGAGAGAGAGATCCAGTTTGACTTGTGCTGCATGGACGGTTTTAGCTACATATGCAGGGTGACAGCTATAACACCTTCATAGCTACCATTTGGGGGCTAATTAATACATTAATAGAAAAGAACTTCCATCCTTCGGGATACATATTGTAACACACAAAGTAATTTCCTTCCACCTGCCTAGACTGGACTTGGATGTAATTTCCATAAGAGCATTTAACATACCATCTTCATCTGTCTGGATAATGGTTTCCTCGCTTTCCTTCCTCCCTTCTGGGTTGGTTAAGATCATTTTGAGGCTGACATTTGTGTAGGGAGGCAAACGATCCACAACGTGCTGAGGTGCTTTGGGGTCCATGTCCAAGCAATCTGCTTTGCTCTCATTGTGTCCACAGAAGTAGTGGTAGCATATAGTGACATTGAAAGTATGGCAACGAGTGATGTTGTAGCCCAGAGATTCCCAATCCACGGCGATGTGTCTGGCCTGTATCTCAGCAATCTTCAGTGTTTTTGGTGTTCTCATAGGTTCTAGAAAACAGAGCATAATGAAGAAAACACTGTTAACATTCTTCATCCTTGCACTGAACTGTAGCTGGTAGATGTGAATGTAAAAGTAAAGGAAGCACCTAACAAACAGGAAAATATCATCCTTTGCACAGGTACCCTGGAGGAAAAAAAGCTGCCAGTCTTTAATTTTTTTTACTTCATTCCTCTCTGTCCTCTCTTTGCAGGCTTTATTCAGTGATGGAGACTTAGCAACAGTGAGAAAAAGAATTGTTAATTATCAGTGGAGCAATTCAAAGCAATTGAGAATACAGGCAACAGATGCAAGAAGAGTGACCAAAAGGCCACCCAGCTGTCACTGCTGGCTTCCCTTCCTGATTTTCCCCCTTGCCCTTTTCCTTTTTTTTTACCTGTGTAAATTAGATAATACATCATAATGGTAAAGAGTGAACATATAATACATTATGATTTATCATGCCACCAAGCAATACTGTATACTAATTATACAAATTACCTTACTAAACTAGCAGTTACAAAAATGATGCAGATATTAATTAGTGTTTATTATTTGAGTAATGAAGCTATTCATTCAAGCAAAACCCCTCAGAAACGGCACAAAAAGTGCTTTTGGATATTCCCATTGCATCCTGATTCCTTCAAATCCCTAAAACCATGATTGGACATTACTATGAGCAGGTAACCTCTGACCTGCTCCCTGAGCTCGGCTGCTCTCCACACTTGTGTTTCCACCAGCAGGGTACATGATGCTCCCCAAGTGGTCATCAGTCTTTCACTGTCTCTCTATTCATTCCTCATGCAAGGCTAACTTTTATCATTGAACTTAATTAAAATGATTACACAATGAAAATTATGACTGTATATACTAGATCTTCACTGAAAATACACCATGCTTCCTCACCAGAGAAAATAAAGCCTGTTGTTGATACAGCTTCAGCCTTGTGTCCTTTCTGGTTTAAGGTCAAAACAGTCAAGATTGTTGAAGGAAGTGAAGTATACGATTTCTCTTTCTGAGCATAAACTTTGTAACTAGCTTATATGAGTTCCAGTGAGGCAAAAACCAGCCAAAAGCACAGATGGTATATTGAAATAAGGAAACGTGAATCAGTCTAATCTATTCAGCATGCAGTTTGCCAGACAAACTGCAAACATTTAGTTTCAAACATCAAAACAACTGAATTCTAAATATAACATAAAGGTATTCCTAGTAACAGGATGAGTGTTAAGGATTAAAAATTACACCTATTTGTTTCCATGATCTATCCTTTTCTTTCTTCATTTTGAACAAGCACATATATTAACTTTGCCCTTAAATACTGATTCATCATATATACAGTGAAAAATACAAATTAGTAAGTTGACTTCCTGGACAGTAGCTGTCTGAACACACTGTGTACTCTAATAATAGAGATTTGAAACTGAAAGATAGCATTGAAAAGGTCCTTGAGAGATAAGAGACTTGAAGAGAAGGAGAAAAAACAGGGCCTTATAGAGGAAACAATAGCTGGGGCATTAGCAAGTACAGAGAGGTGTGAGGCAGTCATGGAAAAAAAAAAATAGCAATGTAGTAGATCTACTGAAGGAGCTGGCAAGGGTCTTCAAGGAATTAGTATTCACTTGGCTACTTCAAGCATTTGGGAAAAAACTGAACACACTCAAGTGCCATGGAGGAAGAGAACTGTTAAGACAAATACATACATACATACATATATATATATATATAAATACATACAGATATGTATAATCAGCCTTTTTCTCACATGAATGACAGTGCAAAACTTACTTATACACACCCTGATTTAGAGTTTGAGGCCTAAAAGAGTAAACATATCATTCACCAAGGAAATGTGTTATAGGCTAAGTTTTCCTTCTGAAATGGAATGATTTTTCTCATTTTAATAATTTCCTCTTTGTTCCTAATCCAGTTTGTGCCTCCAACCACTCCCACTAGAGATGGAATTCAAACCTGAATTCAAAATTTTTTGGAATTAACACAACATAACACCTGGCGTCTGACCATGAAGTCTGAAACTATTAGTGTTTGAGGCTGACTAATCAGTAACAGAAAATCCGCACCATTTTCATCTTGCATCTCTCATGACAAGACTTAAACTGCATTTACACTATGCTGCACAGCACTTTCAAGAGAGAAGAAAAATAAAAGCTTTGTTAATCTTAAAGAAAAATTATTTTACAATTCTATGCAAATTTTACAAATGTGTCACAGCATCAGAGGAGATACTGAAAAGCATCCTTTATTCACCTGTCAAAAAGGAAAGAATGAAAGACAGAGTGTGATCTCACTTTCTCACAACTATTCCCTTCTTTGGCAGAAATTAAACAACTTCTGCAATATTGAGATGGTAATTAAAGTCTGCAGAGTCTCTCAACAGCTTTAGTAAACTCTGCCAACTGTCCCACTGCTCCTAAAACGATGCTTTAAAAACACAATTTCACTCTTTCTTCTGGGCAATGTTCATCTTGGGAATCTCTAGAGGTAAAGACCAATTGTTTTAAACTACCACACCACAAAGTCTCCATCTGTAACACCTCAGTAGAAAGCAATCTTCGAATAATTACTTTTCTCAGATAAAACGCTATTGAATTTTTGAGTAGGCTTCCCAAAGATCTCAACCATCTCATTAAGAACAGCTTTGATCTTGATGGGAGAAAAATTGTTCATCTCTTTTTTTTTCCATTTCCCCATCACAATTTAGGGTTTGCATTTCACTGGAACATTTCTTTAACCCTATTGGGATTTAATTTCAATTTATGAATTACCTTCTGATCTCTTGACGCTCTTTGAGTACTGCTAATCCAAATAATTCAATTCACATCTTGTCTTCCCAGTTATTTTCCCATCTTTCCTCTCTAAGTCACATCTAGAACTTTTATCCAAAATACATGGACTTTCAAGCACATGAGTTCACACTTCTCTGTTTCATTACCCATGTCAAAGTGGCAGCCTATGACAAAGAGGGAAGAAATAAGATGCTCTCAAAATACCTGTTCAATCCTTAACCTGTCTGCTGGAGTTTCAATAATAATGTCAGAAGGCACTTAATATTTTTCAAACATTAATTTACCAATTACCCCTGTGAGACACGTAAGTGGTGTTAAATCTTTTCTGTGAAGAGAAAGAGGTACAACAAAGGTCAATGGCTTATTCAAAGCTACTAAGTGAATTACTGCCAGGGGCACAAGAACACTGAATGGTTCCCAGCTCCCAGGTCACTGGTGGCCATCAGACACCTAGTCGCAGCAATTCAGAGAGATCCTTTATAATGTACATGCCAGTGCTTCTACCCAAATTCTAACTCCAATCCTACACTCTAGTCTTTTTTTAAAAAGAGGTTTGGTAGGCTTTTCTTAAGGTTTTCTTAGAACAAGTTTGAAAAAGCATAACAGTGCCCAGACATCAACTGAATATCTGAGCACGAGGACATGCTATTTGAAAAACAACAATTTGGCTTGTTCTTTTAGAAAGATTTCTTGATTGAGAGCTTCACATTTGAATGAAACAGCTTTTTTTGTTGTTGTTTTGCATTAAATCTTGTATTTAAATTTTAAATTTTTGGGGAGAAGATATTCATAATTTATTTTTTTCAAGCCTTTTTCTCCATCGGATAAAATGCTGGAGGGAGTCCTTTGTGGTGACAGCAGAAAGTATGCAGGACTTCTGTTGTTGCAGGAAATTCAATATCCTGTGACTGCGTCAAGCTCTTAGACATGAACATCCTGACTGGCAGAGTTAGATCTTCAAACAGGAACCCAGCAACAAGGCATATGGAGGATTTGGTGGTGGTGGTGGCAGGGTTGACCTTTAGATTCTTGTGAACATCACTAATGATGACAAGCTCCCTTCTGCCAGACCTTGCCTGCCCATGGGCTGCTGCTATGACCTCCACCCCACTTCCACTTCTATTTATGGCCAGCCTCTCTCTCTGCCCTTTGCTTCTAATACCTGGCATTACCCATCTCTGTTATCTCCCTCCTCTTCGCCTCTGCTTTCTGTCTTGGCACACAAATACTACCAAGTGCTTGCTGACTCAGATCTATTGTCCAATCTGACTGTTTTTAGCCTCGTTGAACCAATTAAAAACAGAAGCATTGGGAGAATATCAAAAGAACAGAAAAACCAGAATAATAAGAGATCTCTACATTTGTACAGATTACTAAATCCTCAGTCCTTATCCAGAAACCATGTAAAATACATGCATGTGCCACTCAATCACAACAATTTCTGGATCAAGAAGATTTAACCCAACCTTATGGGGTAAAATAAAGAACATTTTAGTAATTCTCCAAAGGTTAACAATTGAGGGATATATGGCAAAAGAGACAGAACCTGTTGACCCCATACAACCTCTCAACTGCAGGATGATTTAATAAGACACTCCAGATAACAGATAAAATGAAATTCAATTTCTTTGTGCTTTATAAGCAACATGTGATATGACAGGTCAATATCAAGCCTCTTTGTAGAGATTATCTTCACTTACACAGAGATGGGAGTGAAAACAAAAGCCTTCACAGCTGCCAAAGCAGCAAGGTGAGAGCACGCATTTCCTCAGAACCTATTTTTAATGATAATACTTATTAGCCTACTGTCAATCAGAGAGAAGCAGATGTCCCAAAAGCTGTGAAAAAAACCCCATACAATGAGGCTAGCAAAGTGTGACATGTGCTGTGCTTTTGCTGCCTTTCCTCAGAAATCCTAAATATTGACTGCAAGACAGTTTAATTTCCATGTACCTGGCAGAGGTGGGAGAATTAGATCTTCTGACAAGAAACCAGAATGCACATTTGTTCACATGAAATGAAAAACAGACAAATTTTAAAGCACAAGCATTTCAGATAAAGATAGTGCTTCTCAAAAACCAGCATATCCTGTCTACACACTGTCTATGCATTCAATTCTTTAATTTGGGTTGCTGTTTGGATCCTTCCTCCCCCTTGAACTCTTTCTAGTCTGTCATTATACGGAGGAGCTGACTTCCAATTTCTGCTTTAACTACATTGACTGAAATTCATATCAAGTTTAAGAGTAACCCAGGTAGCCTTCATTGGTGACACAGGAGGTGAAAACAAACTGGACTTGGAAGGCGTGATAATGCACAAATTTGTGTACTTGAGGGAACTGCAGAGAGATGTGGGGCTTATGTTAAATATAAACTCTCACATAGAAAAGCAAATGTATGACCACTATTTAAAAAGTACAGGTAATAACCCCATAACTTAAAGCACAGTGTTTCTCAAAGAGGCTCCTTTGATTGTCTTGCCTTTTAAAACAAAAACTACATAGAAAAAAATAAGTCTTTATATTTCTGTTAATATTCTCAGTCTGAACAGCCACTGGAATTTCACAGACTTTTCTTTTACAAGAGCATAAATCTCCTTGTCCTGTGTCTTCTCCTGACCTTTCCAGGGTAACTCCTTGCTTGGCATGTGGGAAATAAAGGAGGATTATTCTAAGATGTCACTGTGGTTGTTGCTGCTTTCTTGGTTCATGCGAGGTCCTACAAAAACAAAATGTTCCCAAAAGTTACAGTCCTGTTGCTATAAAGAACTCTTCTGAAAGACCCCTGATAAGAAGCTGGAAGAAAGGTAAGAGTGAAGAAAGCCAAAGGAAGCACAGCCCAAAGCTGTCAGAAGCGCAGTAAGAAAACTGCAAAGGTTTCTTGGTTGCTTATTTCATCTGCATTACTCTCAGTTATTTTGCTATTAGTGAATAATGAATCAAGCATAAAGGTTTTTTATATAGATACTAAGTTCCTCAGATCATGAACTTAGTTAGGACTGCTGAATACAGAAGTGTATGACTCATTAAAAAGGACCAAGCTAGAATTAAACTTTTCAAGAGACAGCCACAGTCTAAGACCTATACACATCAACTGTGATTACTTCTGTACTTTTGGGGGTGACATGCTATTGTCAAAGGAGCAAACTGTAATTAAGTCATGTTATGAACAAAGCTAACAAAAATCCCTGGATAAGGTGAGCTGTATTAGTATATCCATGATGAAGCTCCTGTGTTCCAAGGATTATTAACCTACAAATCCAAAAGAATTTAGTTCAGATTAATTCCCAATAACTCCATTATTTAACAATATGATGATATTACAGGAAGATCCTTCAGACATCCCAAAAATGCCATGCATTTCAGTCTGTCTTTATGACCAGCCTGTCTTTATGACAGAATAATTCTTGCCAATTCTATTCAAGTTTCTTGTCTGTAACTGGTAGATTTTTTACCATTTCCAAGTAGAGTTAAAGACAGCTTTAAAGTAAAGGCATTAATCAATTATCAGCATCGGCCCCAATTCTTTAACAGCTACATAGTGATAGCTCATGAACTACTTATCTTCAGTCAGGGACTCTCTTTTACCTACTAAATGTGTATTCCAAGCCAAAAGCACACCACATTACATTACCAACTGGATCGATATGTCCTTCTCATATGTTATTGGAATAAAATATTACTCCACTGTTGGAGTACCTGAACTCCCTCATTCTCAGAATCTACAAAAACCAGGACACCTGCCATGTAGGTAAATGCAAACTGGAAAGTCTAATTGAGGTACTTGGTGGTAGGGTTTTTGTTTGGTTGGGTTGGTTTGTTTTGGAGTTTTTGTTTTTAGTGTTGGTTTGATTTATTTTTAATCTTGTTTCATGTCAGCAGTTAAGAGGCCTGATTTTAGGTGGCCACATTTGAAAACTCAAGCCTTCAACCTTTTTAAACCTAGAAGCATTGAGAAATAGTGAAGACCAAAGGAACAAAAGCTAAATGAAGTTGACAGAAGTAGTGCAATTTGAAGTCTTCTCTGCAGTCTGACAAGAAAGAAAATATTAACAGGTACATATTCCCACAATAAAAATCATAGGGATTGCTGTGCACCTCCCTTCTCAAATGTGTGACACATACAGAATACAAAACAAATATGGATGCAAACAAAAAGAATGAACTTCTTATGCATTAGTATATCCATCTGTTTGCCATGTGAAATATGAACCCAGAATAAATGAAACTATGGTATTTATACTGTGTTAACACTACCGATTTATTTTGGCGCAAACAAAGGCTATAATGCTACTGCATGAAAATCTATGAGTTTTTATCTTTTCACTTCATCTAGTGACTGATTTATTAGACCAGCTTACAAATTTCTTATTGACCACATACCTCAGGGAGCTGAAAAAAGCATTTGAATTATTACATAGATAATCAGCTCTACTACACTAGTTCCAGTAGCAACAAGGGGATATTCAATATATCTTAGGACGTATTTTTTGGATGCAAAATACAGTTCTCCCTGCATCCTAGGTGTAGTGAACAGATAACTATAACTGCGCCACCGACAATTATTTGCCCATTTTGTCTTGATAGTACGTTTATTCTGTTGCCTCCAACATGATTAACAGTTTATGCATCCGTAGCATGTAATCAATAGCTGCAAAGTCTTGTATTAGCTTGAGAGATTAGACATCCCTTGATAATAAATTCTATTGATTTCTCCAGTTTAGCTTAGCTGCAAAAATCCACTTTTTTTTTCTTTTTAAATCTGAGTTTAAATCAAAAGGAACTATATGATCTAGCAAAGGAGGGGAAAAGCTGGCATGACCTCTTTAATCTCATTCCTCCAAATGAACAAAACCTATCTAGTGGTGTAAAACACAAATCAGCATGTCAACAAGCATCCGACTGCAAGAGTAAACACAGGGGAAGCCTGACATTACAAAATGCCTAGGAAGCCTGTTCAAGACTACAGTTGTGCAGTTTAATTCTGTAAAGTCATTTACAAAACTATTAGGGATAGGAAAAAAAGTGAACCTTTGACTTTAAATATTAGTGGCCTGGTTATGTTAAAGCAGAATGGAAGATATCATCTAAAACAATAACAATTATAAAGAATATGTAGTGTGCATTTACACACACATGTATACACTTTTTACCCACCTTAACAGTGAACCTAACTATTCAATGCTATGAAGAAAGCATTTACAAACATTTATTTGAACATAAATCACCATTATTGCTTAGGTGATATATTGTTCATTTCTCTCTAATACACATTCATAAACATGTTTTTATGGTTTTGTTTACAAACTATATATTTGGGAGCTGAGGATGTAATGATTATTAAGCAAAATGACTAAGTTGGAGTAGTGTGAATAAGCTAAACAAGAATTTTCTATGGGTATCATTAATGCTTCAATTCCTTTCTCGTGTATATAAAACTTTCAGTCCTGCAAGTTAGGAAGCATAAATATCATCACATGAAATAAATGAAAAAATGTAGAATGCAGTCTATAATAAATAAATCGTAAGCACAGTACAAAGTGCAGACTAAGTGCAGATGTAGACTGTGAAAAAAGGCCACATTCACTTCTGATAACTAAGAATTGAAAATTGCAGGCAGTACTTTTGATATCCACTTAAAACCTGTACATACATATATGTGTGTGCATGTACACTGATAGACCTGTGCAGATATGTTCACTTCCCCACATGCAGATAAAACATCCATCAAAATTCATCCTGTCTGTCGCCACACACCTACTGAAATTGTCTCAATAAGATTTTCTTCTGTTTCCCTTTTGCTCCATTTGGCTCCTGCTGCCCCTGGGGCCTCAGTTGAAACCACCCACCCTCCATCCCACTGCCTGCAACACACAAAGCCTTGAATTTCTGCCTTGGTCACAGCCTACGAACTAACACATCCAATGTTGTGTTTGTATGGCAAAACCCAATAACAACTGTGTGTTGCACCTTATTCTAGCCCCTTTCACAAAATAAATAACACAAAACTACATATCACACAATATATATGTTGCCTAGTGACAGATATCTTTATATAATGCATATGATAAACCTTGGATGAAACACAGATTCATTAAGTGGTTTAAAACCAGACGTGACACTGTATCATACAATGTCTCTGCTGTATGTATTTTGTCCCATCAGTGAAACAATACAGGTAATTTATTTTCAAACGTTGAATGACCAAACCTGTAGCTGTACAGAAGAGTTTTCTCTAAGCAGTTGGAAATTTATTTAACAAATTGTCTTAATTTTCTTCATTGGTTCATACAAATTTAAGAACACAAACTGATAGTACAAGCAAGCTCGTTTTCTTCAGGCAAAAGAAATACAGAAGCAAAGAATTCCTCTAACATTAAAATCTTGAATAAGATCAGAAACCATTTTCAATGGTATGTAGAATTCTTAAAATGCTGGTAAGCAGACAAGGGGAAAATGATATTCTAAGGTGGATAATTGTTAACTATGAAATTTTACCATTTTTGAATTTCAATGAAATTTTCTTACTTAAGTCACACAGTCACCTGCCAAAGTTTGACTAAACATGAATAAGAAAACTCCTCAATCCATTGGTCAATCACCACTGCCAAGTGATTATCACAATCTAATACTTGTACCTGCATGAATAATCTTCTTAACACCTTAATTTGATATTTCTTTACAGATATTTTAAACAACTTTCTGTGCATTTTAGGTATTCCAATTTCAATTCAACTGTTCCTTGATGTGATGCACCTGTGAGAAAAAATTGCATTCCTGTGTCAGCAGGCAAAGCTCTGCCTATGAATTGTTAATGGAATGGTCATGAAATTTTCTTTAGAATGTACAGCCCTAAATTGATAATTTCCAGAGAGGAACTTTTTCTTTTTCTGAAAAGTTCTTCAAAACTTTGTTTTCAAAAAGAAAAGGATGATATGGAATATTTGTTTTTGATATTGATTTGCTGTCTGGACAAAATTGATATGGTATCAACTCTCTTTCCTAATACCATGTGGCTGCAAAATTTGCAAGGCTATTTTAGGAAATCGGACCTAATCCTGCAAAACTTTTGTTCCTGGAGCTCCCTCAGCATAAGCAGGGCTCTGCAGAAGTGAGCTCCCAAGCTCCTCTTAGCCACTGTGAAAGAAGGTCCTTGCAAAAAGAACACAAAAGCAACAAAAAAGCCTTGTTGAGAGGCACTAGCAAGCTGGGAAAGTGTTTTCTAAAATAGGCCATGAAATTCAAATAATACTTTTCCATTTAGCTGCATAAAATACTCTCAAGAAATTGCCCTGCTGCTTCACTTTCAGCCATCTAGTGTTCTGCCAAGCTATTCTTTCCTGTCTAAGCAGAAACTTGAAAAACATAAAATAATTCACCTACAGTAAAAGAAGGTAATGTATTTTAGAAACAATTTTCTCTTCGCAAACTTGGTCTGAACTCTTCTGGTTTATTCCATGATCCCAGAGACATAAAACTGTTCACGAAAAATGATCCTAGAGTATTTTCTGTCGACAGTAAAACTGGATGAGTGACAACAGGAAAAGGTGGCAAATCCAGCAAACGAAAAACAATCCTAGATGCTGTGGATAATAACTTATCCTCCTTTCAAAATCAGTTGTTTTTATAAAAATTTATTAATTAATGAGCAAACAATTTTACTTTATAAAGAACTGATGGTGCTTCTAAATGCAAAGCAAACAAACCTACTTTTCACTCACATGCATATGTAAAGTATAAGCTCTTTGCTTGCAGGAATCATCAACTTTTATTATGTGCTTTCTTGTTCTAGATACCCATCTAGAGAGCTATCTAGTTCAAGCTGTCAATCATATTCAATAATTTTACCACATTGTGGCTTTCAAAAAGATATTGTGCTAGAACAGTTGTCTTGGCTTCGCTGTTAGCGCAAAGCAAGTGCCAATGTGCTACCCCGACCAGCTCTGCTGCAGCAGTCACCCAAGAGAGTGTCAATCACGCCTGCTGAGTAAGTGGAGCATTAAATTATTTTTTTATGCCTGTGTTGTACATGCTGAATCACTGTCATCATACCCTCACAACAGAATGCAAAGAAGGAAAAGCAGCCAATTAGTCAAGTCAAGGCCACACAGGCGAATGCGGTATTAATTTGGAAGTGCAGGCTAATTGCTGGACACCAGCATTATGTCACTTAAATCAGATTTATTGCTGAGTCTAATAAATGTTTAAAAATAAATAGAAGAACAATCCCTTTGTCCCACCTTATTACTGAAAGACTTAAAAATTCTCCTGGGTGTCTGCAGACTTTTTTTTTTTTGGCACCCCATCTTGCTGCTAACCTTTTGGAGATCAACACAAAGAGCACACATCCAATCTACTACCATCCCCTCTTGTCACCAGAATCAAGCCACTAGCTCATAGCCTTAATCAACAATCATGATAATTTGCAGAATTAAGAATCTACAGTAGAATGCCTAAAAATATAAAATTCTTCAGAATTGTTTTGAAGGCTTTTATATACTAGCAGTGGAGTTTTCTTTTTAATTTACATTCCAAATCTATCTAATTATTGACAACTTCTGCACTACTTTTTGAGCTAATTTTATTCGTACCCGTATCCATTAATACCAGCTTGTAATGCCAGCCTTATTCTCCAGCTGGCCATATTCTCCATAACCACCTTCTCCCCCTCTCCTTGATTTGAACCTTGAAGTTATGGCAGCTCTTGCCTTCCAAATTTCACTTGCTACTTTAATATTTACACAAAATTACAGTATTACTATTAACTTGAGCTGTAACAAGGGCATGTGCTGACAGTCAAAAAAACCAACCACCAAAACCCCCCAAGCACATTTGCTTTTCCCAGCAACTCTTCACTTGTTGCTTTTGACTTGGCTATCTGGAAGGCAGATTAAATTACAGTATCATAGAAAATTCAGCATGGGGGGGACCTCTGAAGGTCATATAACACCATCGCCTCCTCAAAGCAATTGTATCAGATTGCTCAGGAACTTGTCCAGTCTATTTCTGGATATTCCCAACAACATAAATTCTACACCTCTCAGGAATAGTCATGGCAGATACATAGGAGATATAAATGTGACTTCAAGGCTTGATCTGATTTCCAAATATATGGTGAAAAGCAAAGAATTCCCTAAGAAAGAACAAGATTTTTTTTTTTTGTCTTGCTTCACGGCATCTGGCACTGATCTCTGTTAGATGGCAAGGCTCTTCACTCAAATTTCACCAAGCTTCGCTTTGTTTGACATGCAACTTTGCAGTTCACAGATACCAGAAGCATTTTTTCCTATTAAAAATACTATTTTTAACTGAAGTATTTAAGACAAATGTGCAAAATAAAGTTGAACGGAAGAATTCAGGTCTCGTCTTTGCAAACCATGTGAATGTGGCACTTTGGGCTGTGGTTTTTATGGTAGACTTTTATGGTAGACAGTGTTAGGTTTATGGTTGGACTCAAGGATCTTAAAGCTCTTTTTCAACCTAAATGATTCTATGATTTTATACTAGAGAACAAGACTGAGAAATTCACTGTACTTTAATCTGCATATTTTACACCACTATTTAAAGATACTTGGCAAGGGGCAGACATCTAAACAAAATGGGTTGGGGTTGTCCTGTTTAATAAACCTTAGGTTGTCATACATATCTACTAGAAATTTGTTGATGAGTGTTTTGTTTCATTTGTTTAGAGGGTTTGGGTCAGATTTTACTTCTATTGAACATTATAATAAAACCCAAGATCAGAAGTCAATCATCATAAGTGTTCAGTGATGCATCTAAGTACATTGCCTTTACTTCTTAATGAAATTATAGAAAAGAGAAAAGGCCAATAGTTATATGAATGTACATGGCATAGAGGCCCATTTTAACACCTAGAAAAAAATCAGGTATGTCGGAGTCATGGAAGAAACTGGCTAGCTAGTATAGTTTTGCAAGCTGTGCTGACTGCAATCACCAGTATGATTAATGAAATTTATGCTTTCAGTCTTTTCCCACTACTACCATGGTAGTGCAGTGCTTTTTCAACATTACAACAAAGTGACTAATCTGTATTAGTTGGTTTTGAGCAAAGGCTTTATACAGAGACTGAAGAGAGAAACAGAATATATGATTTTCACAGCTAAGCATCTAAATCAAGCCATTTACTGGGAGGGTGAACTAGTTTATTTAATAGTGAAATCTATCTGCCATGGGGTATTTTTGCCATGGCTGCAAGACTGGCTTATCCAAGTGACACATAGTCTGCAGGAAAGGAGACCATATACTCTGAAAAGAGAGAATTTCAAGCACAAATTCTGAATGGTTTCAGAGGAAAAAGTCACCACAGCCATAGGAATTTCCAAGCAAAGAATGTAATCCATGCTCTACTTGAAGCTTGGCTCCTCAGGAATGCATCCCTCAAGAAACAGTTCCAGTAGGCATTCAACCCAAAGGACAACAGACTGCTTGTCTTCTTTTGGACACAAACACTACTGCCTAATTAAGCAGTGTGTATAAAATGAAGTTTCCTTCAGTCGCTGGGGAGTTTGGCAAGTGTGTTTTTTTTCAAGCTGCTCTCCATTTAAATTCAGATATTTTGTTTCTTGACACAAAGATTCTCAAGGAAATTTATTTGAAATGTCTGGTTGATTTCTTTGTTGTTGCTGGCTCTGAAACCTCATTCTTGCTCAGCTGTTTTGATCAGGCCATGACTGAGTAGCTTGCTAGGAAAACTGCTATCTGTCTTAGAAAAGATCTACAATACTCTGAGTTGGTTTTAATTGTTTTTAGCAAGATTAATAGATCCTACCTAAATATAAAATATTGGAAGAGGAAGTTATGTATAGATTCATAAGAAATTAATTTAAATTATATAGTCCACAAAAAAAACCAGCTTTGTCATTAATAGAACTGGTTGGAAAAAAAGTTTTATGCAACCTACTGTTTTACAAGCTTCATTATAATAATCAGCATTTGGCATTTGAGAAGGACATTTAATAAAGCCAAAAGATACCAGATTATATTGACAGCAAAATGATACTGACTCTTTGCAAAAGTAAGTAAAGCTGTAAAATTTTTGTTATCCTCATTTCCGTCTGAGTATGAAAATCCAACAACTTTCATTTCCTTACCTTCCTTGAAAAAAGACAAGGGGATGAGAAACCACTTTAATGATACTGTTATGAAGTAAAAACAAATGATGGAGCTGTAGCTATGATTACAATTATGACTCTGCTTTGGCATCACACGACTGATAATATCCCAGCCTTACGTGGCTCGTGTTACTGCTTGAGTTCAATTTCCTTCAGCTAATGTATTTGGGTTCCATAATATGCCTCTTTGGTGAAACCAATAACTGAATCCTGTGGTAGTTCCTCAGGGAGTTATAATTTATGGCAATTGTCTGTTCCCACCACTTTTCTCAGTAATTTGTTCCAATGATTAATAGCTCCACTGTTAAAGACAAATAATTGTGCCTTACTTCTAATTTAAATGAGCCTGATCTCAGCATGCAGCCATTTGAGGTTCTTACATTTTACCTCCTCTAGAGGAAAGAGGTCTTTTGTACCCATAGTATTATTCCCCATACAAATACTGTATAATTACCTCCTTCTCTCTGATAGACATATATGATTGAGATCTTTAAGTCACCTTTTTCAATACAACATCTTAAGCCCTGACTCTCTTTGTGGTCCTTTTCTCCATTCCTCCCAAATCTGCATTTGTGTGTTGAAAGCATGGACACTAGATGTGCATTCAGTTATCAATACTGGTCATACTCAGAAAATCACATCTTTCCTCCTAGCTCTGACCCTGCTTTTTTGTCATTTTGTCACCACTACACAAAGAACTTTTGGTGACTGCTGGGCTCCATCCCCCAAAACTCTTTTTGTGTTTCTGTACTACTTCTTCCAAATGCATGTATTTATTTACATTCCTGTGTAGACAGTAAACTATACTATCTATTCTGTCTCTAAACTATCAGAGGAGGCAAAAAGGTAAAAATGAAGCTTCAAATGCAAATCTCAAAGCAAGTACAAAATTCTACAAGTATAACATCATAAATTTATAGTGAGCTATCTTGCCTTTGCAGATTCTCTCTTCACAGCTCAAAATTTTGATTGGATTTTGGAATCAAAAGATGCAAGAAAATTAGAGATAAATACAACTTTATCTGCAAACATATTTACTAATTCACTTTTCTCATCACTCAAAATAAAGACTATGTATACACACATTAGTCTGAATTAAAATATGACAATTATTTCATATTATCAGCTGCAGAGAAAAAGAAAACAGAACCAGAAAAGAATGCCAATACAGGGAGAAAGAGGGTTATGCCTTCTCCCTGTATAAACACCTCAAGAAATGCAGTCATGCTTGACTGCAAAATACAATGATACAATTTTTTCTTAAAGACCAGTGCCTTGCTGAAAGTCACTGAAGATTCCCCAAGGAGAACTTGAATTAGTCAGAGGCCAAACATAAAGACACCTCTCTGAAACCTAATCCTCTTGCCCATTTAAAATGCTCCTGCAGCTTCTGGTCAGAAAAACACACCACTGGGGTTGCACTGTCAGTTTTACTTGTTTTTCTTTAGTGTTTTCAACAAATAATTCAAATACCTGAACAAGTATCAACACAACTAAAATAAAAGCAGATAACCTTCTCCTTCTGCCACTCAATGTCAGATTGTTCCTCCCCTTCCGAAATACTATCTTCTGGCATTAGCAACATAAGGATGTATAAAAAACACGTAGGCATTCGAAATTTTAGTGTTACTTCTGTCAATTTATATGAAAGTTGATTGCTTTTCCACTGTCCTTTCAAGATGTTCCTGTACAGACACAGATTTAGGTACAAGAATGATGCCTGTGTCTTTTCAGTCTTAGGATGAGCCTGAAAGCATAGCACATTTGTTGACACTGGTACCCCTTCAAAAAGGCAAAGTCGTTCATAAATTAGCTACAAAGAAAAATTTAAGCAGTAAGTAATAAGAGCAAAGCAAGCATTTGTATGTTATCTGGATAAAATAAAAAAAAATTTCTTCATTCAGGAAACTTTTTTACTAGAGTTTTTGTCTGTCACAGAACAAGAACTCCTCAAGGTCTCTCTTGACAGATCTGACAGCTCACCAAGGTCTCCAGCAGGCTTTATGAACTGACATCTCTTTGCTTTCTCCATAGACACTCCTCTTCCCCCATCCCACCTGGCTCCCTTAGACCTTTAAACTCCAAACCACTCTATTTGAAAGCCTCAGGTGTGTTGGATACTCCTGCCACAGCTTGGAAAAATATTTTCCTGCTCTTTGTTTGATCTAACAATGTCATCGGCAACTCCAAATTCAGATACAGCAACATCAGATACTTGATTCCAGCACCCAGGAAAAAACACAAGATATTTTGCATTTTATTACTGGCAAACAAGAGATCCAAAACTAGGGCACTCACTCTGAACATAAAAGTGTCACAAAATGTGTTTATAGTCTTCAAATCAGAAAAGCATTTTAAAAGTCCGGATTAACCTTCTCTACACCAGTGCCAGAACCTGTACTACCTGCTGTTTTTCCTGGGCTTTGACCTAAATGGGGCATCTCTGAAGAGCTCAGGTTTTGTATGGACAAAAACAGATGGGATGCAACACCACCAAAGTTACAACTGGGCTGCCAGCTTCCCATTTCCCTCTCCCACCTCTCTTCCACATCATATCAAGTCACACTAACAGAGAGGAAACATCTTAGGTTCAGACAAACTTCGGCCTATGCTGTGTGAAGGAGGGGATTACCTTCTCATCCATTTTTCTTCTGTCTTGCAGTTGAATACTATAAATCAATAAACAAGCTGTTAAATTGATTTTTTTTTTGGTCAAGACATTAGATGCTGAATTAACTAAGCCTTAAATAAAACAGAATTCTAGCAGAGGAAATTTCACATCTGTATTGAATTAACACAGTCAAAAAAGTCTCTGAATTTTCACCCTCTTCAACTTTACTCTAGGAGATGGAGTCCAGGAAAATCAATACAACATCTGTAATAACAGCACACTAAAAACTTTCCAAACACCTCAGGGAAAATCCTTTAAGTTATGGTTATGGCTATTCATAACACAGCAAACACATATTTTAAACTATTCCTTGTACTTTATTCCCCCCACCCCAACATTAGAACTTCATTAGCTGATATACTGATAAACAACTAACCTTTAAAGCAGCTTTTATAATTCTTGTGTAAATAATCAGTATATCCAACACTTATTATCACATTTATTAATTATCACATTTCAGATTTAGCTGAGGTATGTATTTCCATCTGTATCTTTCATCTATTGAATAGATGTGTCTCCTGTCAAAATTATCAAATGTCCTGGAAAGCCTCCTCCAGCACACTTTGTATGTCACTGGCAACATCCCCCACTGTTTTGTGTACAAATATTACGCAGTTTTCTTCCTTCTCAGCTGTGCTATACACAGGGTAACTCAGCAAATAAGGAACATATCAGAATTACTTCCCACCCCCCCGCCGCAATCACACAGAACTAAATAATGCCTTGTAAAATAGTGTAAAAGCAATTATCGATTTTTTCAAAAAAGCAAGCAAGGTTAGAGGTGTTCTAAAATCAACAATGCACAGCATAGACATAGCAATCCATATTAAATAATTTTTACAGAAAATTAATTATTTCTTTGCAATAGTGCCAGAATTAATAAATCACTGTTAAAACCCTGATATAGCATTTCAAAACTGATTATGTTTTGCTAGGCAACTCTGTCTTTCCATACCAGCCCAGTAAACCCAAACGAGTAAAACGGTGAATGCTATTTTCAATTGCAAGGAATCCCTACCTGATTTTTTTTTTTTTAAATAATTGAAAACTACAGTCCATATGTGAAAAATGCTCCAATTCAGGATACACAGAATTCAAAATTAGCTTTCTAACCCTTAAAATGGGTTCATTAAACTGACTCAATATTCAAACTAGGGGAAACTACTGTCACTTAGCACTGAAATACACAACAATCCAAGTGGTTTAAACTAAGATTTAAGTGGTTAGCTCTCCTATGTACCTACTGCATACTGAACCACCTGCCCTTTCAGTATATCACTTGTGATAAAAAATGAATAAAATAAAAAAAATCCAAATATTTAATTTCATACCCTCCTAACAGAAAACAGATTAAAAAAGAGGAAAAGGGTGGGTGTCTTTTCCTGGACTGGAATACATCTAATATATTTTGTTTTAAATTAATCTCTTCAGTCTTTTCTTCTATTTAACATTGCCTTATACTTTCAAGATTTGCAGTACATAACACACAATTCCTTCCTTTTTCTCAAACATATGGGACTGCTACCACAGCATCATGCTATTTTCACATATATGACATTTCTGTAAGAAAACAGCAAAATCTCAACAATCCTGTTTGCCTCTAATGCACAACTGGTAAGTCAAGCAGCATTTGTCAAAACTGCTCCAAGAAGATCTAATTCTCTATTCTCAGGACAGACATTCAGTTTCAAAGTATGTCACATTATAAAACCATCTCAGCCTAGAACTTCTTTTCGCTGAAATGGTACATTTCCATACTCTTCCATCAGAATAAAAATTGAAAAAAAATTTTGAAGGTTATAAAAGAAAGAAATTATGATATAATCAAGTCATACTTGCAGAGACTTCCAAACTGTCAGATATACATAATCAGAGATGGAGGAGATGAGACATCTGCTGTGGCAATAGAGGGTCTCAAAATGATTGAGTGAGCAAAAGAAAAGTGAAAAAAAAATTAAACCCCTTGCATTCCTTTCACATAGCATTTGTTTTGCATTTGATATTTACTTCCCAGCCACTCCATTGAACTATTATTAAATAAAAGCCTTCACATTTGATATGCCATGAAGCTGCTACAATTATTCTCTGATAATCTTGACAGCTACCATTGACCTTTTGCCATTTGCTGCTATTTTGCATAACAAGAATAATGCGTGTGACATTTTTACTACAGGAAAACTTACAAAAGAGATAAACATTTTAATGATGAGGAATATTTCTTTGTGCTTCAGGTCTCAGTGTTTGAGAACCTATCAAGAAGGGCATGACCCATGCCATGCCTAGCACAGGCTGTGGAGCCCACTGCTGAAGTGCTGCACTCCACCCAGGCCCTCCCAACTCTTCCAAGCATCATAACAGGCTTTGATGCAGCTCAAAGGTGTATAACCTGTGCTTCAGCAGTCAGCCAGCAGTGCTTACAAACATTAATGTTTTCTATTCTCTTTAAGTTTGTATCTGAGAGAAGTCTCTAGACTCATTTCTTTCTGCTCCCTCGCCCCTAACATACGTCTGAAGAGGACAATTGCTGTGTTCCCTGACAAACACAGCTGAAAACCGTGACTAGAATCAGTGCAGGAACCACCATTGTGTATAAATATGACTCTCAATATGGACATATTTAGTGGAATCTAGTGTTTAAGCTGCCTAAATTGTTTAATAAATAGCAATCCTTGATGCCAAACAGGAGTAAACTAGACTACCTACTGAACAGCCTAAATCAAAATAATGCAATGCTGAAATAATAATAGTGAAACAAGTCTAATGTGTTGATAGCTCTAGATAACAATTATGAAGAAAGGTGAAAACTAAATATCAGCCTTTGCTCTTGATTGTATACCTTATCTCTTGCATCTATGGAAATGGTAATGGAAATTTTATTAATGTCCTATTTATCTACCAATGAAAATTATTTAATTTTCCATCAATTCTTTTAGCTCTTTTTGTTTAAATCAAGCGCCAAATGTAAGGCATAAAACAAAGAACCTTCAAAATTACAGTGTCTGTATTTTATATATGCAAGTTATCATCTTTGGCAACCTTACTGTATAAGACTTACAGCGAATAATCCCTTTTGGGTTCTATTAAAAAAAAACAGTTACAAAATGAGAATAAACTTACCACCTACTTATTCATTTTTGCTCTTCTGGCCACAGGTTATCACAATCTTTACTAAAATCTAATCCAAATGACATGCAATTCATAAGGGGAAGAAAAAGTAATTCGGAAAGAAAAACCAACCAAGGAGTTATTCCAGCAGATGTCTTTTCCTCCCTGAATGCATATTTGGACTTTGCATTTCTCAAGCATCAAACTGAATTTAAACCCATTGTATTGCTCAGTGACTTTTTTCACAAATCAGATTATGTAACAGCTGCTTGTCTCTTTCCTTCCGCTTTCTTAGGTTTGGTATCAGACTTAAGAGCTGAATTTAGCTTTCCAACATCACGTGCAAAAGGAGAGCCATTAACCTCCTTGTGAGTTCATAACCACAAGTCACTTTGCTGAGTACCTTCAGTGTTTAGAGACACCTTATTTCGTGATAAAGGACAGTTAACACCTGTAAGGCAATTATATCTACCAAATGTTGTTGGCCTGAAATATGAATATGTAATTGTTCCTGCCATCTGTTAATTATACTAGCTGAATCACTTATTTAATCATATACATTTACTTGACATCTACAAACTTTTTAATAGCTTTCACAAATGCTAACCTGGCTCTCAGGCAGAACTAAGGCACCATTTATGTGTCCCACAAGGAAATGACACCATTATACAAAAGACCAGATTTTGCAGCAGCTCAGCAAGATGAGAAGGCATTAGTGCCAGGCATCTCCCCAGCCTGTTCATGCTGGCTAACAGCCTCAGGGACCAAGGGGGGATATTACTACTTGAGGCAGGCTCATTGTTTGCCAGCAACAAGAATGACTGGATTGAAGACCGAGGGGAGAGGGGAGGAAGACGGTGGGTCAGGATGTGGAGGGAGTGACAGTACAACCTGATTTACTAAGAAAGCTGCGCAAATGTTCCTCAGGTTAATGAATGCTGCTTCTGAACATCTAAAGACAAGGAATCCGTGCTACCACACCACAGCTTTGGCACTGAGCTCGCTCTGTTTCCACTAGTACATCCTAAAGCACCTACATTCAGCTAAGGTTGCTTTAAACCATCACAGAACTGCAGGCAGAATTGACTTTTGCTGTTCTCCAAGGATAAGAGGACTTACAACTTGCGTTACTCTTGCTGTAGTGGTGGAGGGGGCATTTGGAGGCGATCTGTGATGAGAACCTCTCCCCCACCTCAGTGCTAAGCCCCTTAGCCCTCCTAGACCTTACTGACACGTGCATTCCCCAGCCCAAATTAGCTCCATCCTGCTGCCTTCTGAATCCCAACAGTACTAAAAGCATGAGCAGGGTAGCAGAAAGGAAAATTAAACTGTGACCTGTCTCCCTTAGTCTAAGAGGGAGAAAGGACAAGAATTTCCCCTCATTAATCCACCCAAACTCTCAGCCTTGGAAGGTAGCTGGACCAAAGGTGAGAACAAAGACAGTAAATCCACAACCACATCAGGTTTGCAGACCTTTTACCCAGCTTCCCACTGCCTGCAGCTGCAGCCACCTGGTTGCTAGCAAGTTCTGCCCAGCTGCAGCCAATCTAGGAAAAGTGAGATAAGGAAAATAAAACAACTTACTGAAACATGTAGCATGGTTTTCTTGGAAATTGCTTTAATAACAGCAATGGTATTAAATGGTGCTGTGCATGCATATTTTGGAGGTCAGCAGCCTAAACAACTCTGAAACTTTTGACGAAAATTTCAGTGTCTCCAAGATTACGTCTCTGAGTTTGTATTGCAAATACAGAGCCATCAAAATGCAAAACAAAACAGGGCTGCTAACCCAGCATTGCAAGAAAAGATGTCCCCAGGTTAAAAAAAAAGACCAAAATTTAGGGCAGGTTCTTATCATTTGCATATTTAAATGGCTATTTCATGCATCTGGACATACTCTCACTTCTTTCTATCGTGGAGAAAAAAACCTGAATTCTAATTAGGGAAAATTTAACTTTTTGAAATAAAACCCCTTTGTATCAGTATACATTTAAAACTAACAGTGGGTAAGAAGCATGCATAAAAATTCATAGAAAGGGGTAGCTGTCATCTCATAGAAATCAATTTATTACCTGGTACAATAAAGCAAGCCTCATCTTATCTCTCCACCTTCACAGTTTGTTGTATTCCACATTGCTCAGAACTGCTGACCTTTCCTAAAGATGCCAAAAACTTCCTCTGCTGCTTGAACATTAATCCAGAACTCACAGTCGAGCCCTGCTGGTGACCAAGTTCAAATAGCTGTAACGATGTTTCCAGCCCAACGTGGTGGTGGCAGGATGGCAGCTGCACAGGGAATATAACCTGGTTGGCCACAGAAGCCTGGGAAATGCTGGGAATGGTGGAACTTGTGGTCATCCCTACCCTATAAAATTGCATCTCTGCCTAACAGGGAAATAGTGAAATAACTGAGGTGTTCTTATAACATAAAAGTAGTTTTTTGTAACAATTCAATTCCAAATCCAAATAAATGAATTCAGAGAAATTTGCTCTCTAATTTGCAGCTACTTTGCATATCTGCTGGTTGACAAATTACATCTATTGAATCCTCTGAAGAGAAACCACAGTGAGTAACTTTATTGTCCCTAGTACCCAGAACTGGGCTACAAAATCCAGAACTTTGCTTAGATCAGAACTGTAAATGGACAGGCAAAAGCATGCAGTGCCCCTTTCATTTCTAGTGAAGATCCTGCATCTATCAAGCTGTCCCTGCTTCCCCTGGGAAGCAATTCACCATTGTGCTTTCCAGGCAGAAATGCACACCTGGGGCTGGAGCCAAGGGTCAGTTGAAACACACATCCAACCCTGCTCCAGGAAAAGGAAAAGGACTAGAAAAGGCAGGATGGCAGATGTTCTCTTTAAAAAAAGTCAACAAAAAGCTACCAGTAATCCCATCAGAGTGTTATGGGGTTTGGGGGCTGTCTTGGGTCTGGGAGCAGGAGGGAACTTCTGGGGAGGGCTGGGCAGAGCCTCACCGCTTGGATCCCTAAGTAAGTGAATACTATCCTTCTGCATACACCATACAGACCTCAGACACCTCCAGAAACTTCTTCAGATATGCAAACCATGTCTCTATAGGAATTAGGAGAAAATCAAGTATGCTTTATTTGAATCACTTATGGTTAACTCAAAGGTTGCAATTAATAAAGAGGCGAGCAAATAACTTAAAAAATATTTAAGTAATATGCAAAACAAAGCCCTAGACCATAGTTGTCTCTCCCCACTGCTCAGAGTTTCCTTATGTAAAGAAAACTTGCTCTAACATCAAAATTTCTCTGGAGAAATAAATAAATTGAAATCACATGCTGTGACTTTCCAGCAAGGATTAGAAAAATTAAGTGGATTTCATCAGGTATCACAAGTATATCACAAAGAGCTATGGGCTCAAGATCTAATGTTCTAGCTATGCCTGTATTGACCTCGCCATTTATTTTGATACTAGTTTTCCCTTTTTCTCCATCAAGTGTCACTTTAAAAGCATGTGAACAGTATTTGGTGAGGACAAGCACTGCTGGGCACTCTGCCAAGGACTATGAATGCTCAGAGGCAGCTGAGAAAGAGAAAAAGCTAATGGTCTGAACTATGATTCAAAAGGAGAAAAAAGAAAACTAGTCCAAAACTGGAGATTCAGGGAAGAAATTGGCAAAACTCAGTGTGGCATGGGTAGAGCCAAAGAATCTACTTAAATACATTTACAGTACACACAACCAGATCAAGTGAAAGCAGACGAGTTTTCCTTACCAATTACCATGGCAATACTTCATATTGTTAAAAACAATAAAACAGTAAATGAATTCAGGCAAAGTTATCAAATTTTGAATTGAACTGCATTCTCTGCTTAGACATCTTAGTAATTAATAGCTAAATTTGATGCTAAACTTCTTATTGCCTATTATTTATTTCCATATGCCAAAGCAGATAACTATGCATTATTTTCACATTTTCCAGTCACACAGGCACAAAACTTAACCACATCACAGGCACAAAACTAACCATATCAATAGTGCATTAAACAGACTGGAGCAAAAAATATTAATTTTCTCAGTCAAAAACTCCCTTTTCCCTAGCAGAGGCCTCCCTCACCCCTCACACAGGGGTATGCCTCTTAGCCAGCCTGGCAAGCTGCACACACAGTCCAGGGACTGTTCAGCAAACAGAGTCATTCATTCTCAGCATGAGCCCATATGCCCTAAAGTTTGCTTGCTTATTTTTCAGGTGTACCACTGGGTCTAATAAATTATATCATTTTCCCCCATACAGCTACCTTCTTGTATCATTGCCTGTCACAAATACAGCAGTGCTACTATTCCTAAATATTTTGCAGGGTAAATTACCACTGAATCCAGTTGTAGCTGAAAAAAATGAGCAGTTCTGTGGGTTGTTCTCCAGGACCCCAGTGCAGAGACCCAGATTAAATTCTATCAATAGCCATTTGTGAAAGAGTTGGTTTAATAAGACCTACCTAGAATTGCTCAAAAATTTCATGAGAATCCAGGTTTTTGAGAGTAGAGCTCAATTTCTTCCATCAAAAAAAGGTTTCTTTCTCTTCCTGAAGTCTTTTGCCATGTTTGACAATGAGTTCCAACTTTCTGGAAATCCAGTAAGGGTCTTACTGCCAAGAAACCCCTTTATAAAACACCTGATTCTTTATGAGACACCCCAGAGCACAATCATCCTCTTCACTGAATGAGCTAAAAATTACTGCTAATGAGACAATTGCACATTGTCTCGGCACACACCCTGAAGAAGAATAAATAAGAGACTGCACTGGCAGTCAAAATCTGGCATTTCCTAACTAATGAAGGCTTGACTTTGACACCTGTGTGCAACTTGCTTCACAGAACATTTTGTGCTATTATGCAGATATCTACCAGAATCATCAATAGCTTTTGAGCTTTCAAGTCCCCAGTGGAGACAACTGCAGCTTTGAGGCAATGGGGCAACAGGGAGGGATTGACAACCTAGTGACATGGGACATCATTTTGCAGGGATGACTTTGTTGTCAGCTCTGCAGCTTTATGCTGGTACTTAAAAAATAGTAAGATGCAGACTACATTTCAGGCTCACTTCTCAGCTTTCTCTAAATCTGATCCTTTCTTATCTATCCTGTAGGCTAACCATGACCCACATGTAATTTTCCCCTTACTTAACTCCCCTTGCCAGTATTACTTCTCACATATAGACTCTTTTGTTTTGTCACAGAATTACACAACAGCTCAGGTCAGAAGGCACATCTGGAGATAGTCTGGACCAACCTCTCTGGCTAAAGTGGGGTCAGCAACTACAGCAGGCTGCTGAGGGTACAGTCCAGTCAGGTGCTGAATATTTCCATTGAGGGTAATTCCAGAGTCCCTTGGGCAACCTTATGCAATGTTTGACCACCTTCTCAGTAAAGTTTCTTCTTATGTATTTCACATATTTCAGTTGTGCCCACTGCCTCTTCTGCTTTCAATAGGTATTTGTACATATGGATAATTTCCCTCTAAACCTTCTCTTCTCCAGACTAAACAGTGCCAGCTCTCTCAGTCTCTCCTCTTACGGCAGATATGCCAGTCTTTGTGGCACTAGTCATCCCACAAGCTTCCCCTTTCAAGTCCCATCTTTGCTGTCTGCCCCAGATCTAGAAGCCCTTTTTCTCCTAGTAGACCCTGCTCCCCCTGACTTCTGCCCAGCTATTTCGAGCCTCAATCCTTGTCTCCTCAGTATTGCAGCTTTCCAGCTCCTATTCAACCTACACTCTATTGAACTGACCTTCTATCTCTGTTCTCTCACACAGACTTTCTGCCAAGGTTTTTCCCATTTTGCAGGTTCACCTCTCTTTCCTTTTTTTCATTCCCTCCCTGTGATGCCAGGAAATTACCAGACTATGAAGAGCACAGGGACACACTCTTGTGTCCTACTCTGTTCTGTTGTCTAGATGGAAACGACTTTTAGCAGTCCAGCACAACAGCAGTAAAGATGTTCTCAACCTCTAACAGTACTGGTCAGTCGTGTTCTAAATAGTCAGAATCTATGGGGGGTTAGTCTTTGAAACCTTAACAAGTCTAGCAGGAGATGTGATTTTTTCAAAGGCTTACAACTCCAGTGGCATTCTCACAGGAATAGAAGAAGCTACTCCTCCCTTGACAGGAATTCCTTGTGAAGAGTCAAGTCCTTGCTTGAAAGCTTAGGCATATCATATTGCTTCTGTATTTTTGATGCAAACAAACATATAGCACTTAGTCCTTGCATCCAGAAATCTCCAAAGTCTTCCGGCTGATATTTTTTTCCCATGCAAGAGACAACTAAAACTCCTGGCAACTCAGAACAGGGCAAGCAATAAACAATTCTGTAACTAATGGTTAGTGGCAGCCAGCTTGGTAAACACAGCAAATCCCACAGAACTGCTCCTCCACAGTTTTAATCTTGTTAAGGAAACCGTTTCCACTTATAAAATTGAGTTTTATCTAGTTCTGACAAGACTTATGGGCGTTTTGGGCATGGATATTACCAAAACCAGTCATAAATTAAATTTCATTATCTTTAATAAAAGACTGAAATGCTAGGAAAAATCTGCTTTTTTTTTTTTTAGAATCTCTTACACCTCTTTTGCCCCCACCTCTCTTCCCTTTGGTATTTATGTTTTCTGATGCAAGACAAGTTAGTCAAACATGTTAATAAAGTTCACACTCTGAAAGGAGGAAAAAAACCACCATTCAAGGGAACCAATGAAGTATTTCTTCATATCATTTTATGTGTAAGAGTTTACTGAATGTCATCAGACAACTTCACGTCCAGAAAATTGTCATGCCAATCCTGAATATATAGCATGACACCAACTGCACTGTAAGAATTTGCAACAATTCAGTACTTATTTTTCACCATAGTGAAGTTTTTAACTTAATTTTAGGCAATAGGTTTCTAGAGTATATTTAGGATGGGAACTTTTTTTGTCTGTTTTTCATTGCCATTAAGGATCCATTTCTAACTAACTCACATCATAGCCTAGAACACTTCTTTCTGAGTATAATCTGATCAGTGGGAAGGTTCTTTCCAATATCCCCATTTAAGAAAGTGCAGAATGAATTATTCCACAAGTCACTTTCTTAATTTAGTGTCAGAATAAACAGCAAGCAAGGGAATGGAAGAAATTCAGAAGTGTGAGAATATATGCTTAAGATATAAAAGGTATTTATGAATGTTTGTCCTCTTATATAATCTCACAGATTCGTAATCTGTGTTATTCACAGGACTGTGGGTTGAAGCAGTGTTTAAGAATAGATGCTAAAGTAACTTTCATTTATCAACTTCTTTCAAACTTGCATAAATAAATCCATTTATACTTTTCACTAAAATGGATCTCAGTAGAATCTTACTCACTCAAGCTACATTTTTGGGGATTCAGTCCTAAAAATAATGAAACAGCAGAGGAAATTCATCATAAAATATACTGTTCTCACTGGACAGATATAGCATAGCTTTAAATTCCTAAGAAAGTTTGTGGCATATTTTAGAAGAGGCAGGAAACCTTGCAAAAATGGAAACTTTCATGTCAGTCATTCTCCTTTAAATCTTTGCTCAGAGGGAAGGACAGATTGCTACTCTGCATGGATAAATTAGGAAGTACAATGATGAGTAAGACCTCCTCCTCTTTGGAGAAAGTCCACGATACTTGAAAGTAGAATCTACAATGGATATGCCATGCAAAGGATGAGGCAATTACAGCAGCCTTTGTATAATTAAAAGCAGTTCTATTCTGGCATTCTGTCAAGCGCTGGAAAACAAGTAAGTGTTTGTAATTGTGGCAGTTTTCCAAATCCAAGATGTGCATGACAGGAGAAACTCCTTGCCTTGGTAACTAAACACGAACTGCTAATGGTGGTGCTTTGAAAGGAAATCTGACCTAAAGGAGATCAATAGGAAACTTTGGCAGATTAGGCATGCATTGTGCTCTGAGCCTGGACAGGGTGGAGAGACATTTAGATGCACAAAATGAAGTAATTAGAAATTGAAATTCACTGGTTTTCTCCAGAAATCTTCTTCCAACACTGACCTCTGTAATAGATCATAACAATAGCATTTCCATCTCATGGAAGCTGTAGTTGAAGAGCTTCCAGTTACTGAGAGATTTAAAAAAAAAAAAAAAAAAAAAAAAAAAAAATTGACAGGGAACACAATGTAATCCCTTAGGTACTGTTGTGTGATTGAAAACTCCTATACAGTGTATACATAAGAAATATGCATGAAAGTAACTGAATTTTATGACAGAGGTTTAACATCTGACAGTCTTAAACTGTTGCTCTCAAAGTCAAGACTGCATGGTTTTGAATATGGGTAAGGGAAGACAGAAAGGAATGCGGGTTAATTTTTATGTTCGCCTATTGGTTACACTCTATAAATGTGGTTTTCCTGGAAGTTAATATTTGATACCAGACCACTTTATGACTAATGAAGAAGAAACAAGTCTAGATGTGGACTCCAAGATGGGGAGCCAACACAACAAGAGTGTGCAGTGAAATGCCTGAAAAGCCTCTTGTTGATATATACAGTGCAAGTATAAGGAGTCCAGGGATGATGGATATGTAAAAATAGTATTCCTAATTATTCTGACCAGAGTGAACTTGCTATTCATTACCTCAACATTCTTGAGGAAAAAAAGGGCAAGTTTTTCGGGTTGTTTTTTTTTTTTGGTTGGTTGGTTGTTTTTTTTTTTTTTTTGGTTTGGTTGGTTGGTTTGTTTTTTTTTTTAAAGGGGCTATTTGATTTTTCACCTTGGACTTCCACTACTCAGCCAACAAACTGAATTATTACTAAAATAATATAGAGCTAGGATACAGGGATATTAAGCAACAGGTCATAAGAAAGATGGTAAGATTTGAACCCCTCCCTCTCCCTGTTTTTTAAGAGGCCGGTGTAGCATTAACATCCAAAGTGCCTGTGGAGCTTTCCCTTATGACAGAAAATATCAACAAACTATACAGCTCTGCTACACTTTGTGAAGGTGAAATGCAGCCTTCAAAGGTCTTGTAACAGAATGATACAAATACAGCTCTTTTTAGGGAAAATGTGACAACACAGAGAGAGAAACAATGTTTCCTTTATTAGCTTTCGTCTCACCAGGCAGAAAGATCTCTTTCAATATAAAACTGACTCCTCACAAAGCAGTCTATAAAATCTAGGTAAATGCTAGGCTTCTAAAAAAGTCTAATGTTGGACAGATTTCCATATATGTTCCAAAATTAGTCCCATTTTATTCAAATACCTGCCGCCTAAGTATGTTTGCTTTCCTGAGAGAAAACATCTTGTCTCTTCAGGGGATCAACATGAGCGCCTTGGGAAAAGCAGAAATCAGCCTGGCCCTTCACTTATGCACAGTGTTTTGCAGCAGGTCAGAGGGCAGATAACCTCTGATCAGGATTCTTGAATGTCGTGCCTGTGCAAATGCTACACACCTGCCTGCAGCTGCCATCTAGCACTGGCCTACCTGACTTGGGTTTGCTGATTTTAAGTTCACTCTCTCAAAAGCATTGTATTCCCAAAAAGGTGCTTTTGATTTTTCTTGAAGGCCACAAGTATTTTAGATTTCTTTTCAGTCTAGAAAAAAACCTCTGAGACATCTTACCTGCAGTTTGTGTCACATCCAATTTATTTTACAAACAGCTGTGCAATTTAATCCTCAAATTCTACAGATTTATTAGAAAGTGCAAGTCACAGGGCTCAGAAATTAAGACCTAATACATTTTCTTCCTAGTAATGTAAGGCATGGGATGCAACTAGCAGCCAGCAGCCAAAATGAAAATAGAAGGGAAAAGAAAGTATCAGTGAAGTCACACCATCACTGTGGACAGCTGGGAAAATCGCAATTCTGCCCACTTAATTTGTTTAACTTACTTTGGAGAGTGTTTCCTTTTATAAACATGTTTAAATGCAGAGTGCATAACTGTAAGCAAATCCTATAACCACTCTACTTTTCTTTCAGGCATGCTACAATTCTGTCTAATCAGGATAAACAATTCACTCTAATGAAACTTAAATATATTAGTGACAGTTGAACATGTTTTGCATTATATAGCTAGGAAAATTACATATCTCTCCCATATAGAAATTAACTTCAGTAACCCCATGAACAATAATTACAATCAACTAACATGAAAACACAACACGACAAAATGCACCCTGCAATTTATCTCCTCAACAAAATTACACTGTACAGAAGAGAAGGTATTCCATCACTTAACTCGGTACTGGTGCACTAAATGGCTAATGAAGTTTCTTCACTGTCTGCAGATTGCTCCAAATCCCTAGCCAGCTAAGATGAAACAGATGCCATACACATAGATTCTTTTAGATATTAACACGAATAGAGTCCAGCTAATCACTATACTATGATATTTTTCTTTTTATTTTCTGCATTGAAAAAGGAAAACCTAGAACAAGATAGCTCTTCCTCGCACCTCAAATAGAATGGTATGGGTTTCAAATGTGAAGGAAAATAAAGAAATCCAATCACACCTCTGAACAAATTATTAGGATCAGGGTTAAAACAACAAGAAATATACATAAACTTTCAAGAAGTAAAATTTAAAAGGGCAACATCAAATGGGTTAACATTTCATTAATATCATTGGCTTTCATCTTTACATACCAAAAAAAGGAAGAATATCACTGGTATCATATGTAAGTGTATCCATGACTCTAAACCATTTTAAATCACTGAAAGAGACATCATTTGAGCACTATAATGAAAAAGAAGGAAAACATATGAAATTTAGATGGAAAACCCAAGGCTACATCCATAACAGATAAAATCTGGGGTCAAGAAACAAAAGCACTGTGTTAGAATTTCTAATAATTATCAAGAAATGCCTTTCTTCTGCATTTCCAGCAAGAACAAGTAGCATTAATTACATTAATTCCAATAAAAATACAGTAAAGTTACACTTCATGAAAAATACCTTAGGTCATAGTCAGATCTGTATTTAATAAGAGTTTTAGATGTATTAAGAAATAAATATAGGTAATATAAAAACAAAAATATATTTCAAAATACAGGATATGCTGTTTGATGATACTGGAAATATGAAGCCATGAATTTTTCAGTGTTAAAACATACTGGACAGAATATTTGAAGATAAAAATCACTTCTGCTTAAATGGAGAAGCAATTATCTCTTCCTCTGTGTTTCATCAATTCCCCATTAAAAGAACAGGATGATAACTACACACATTTGATTTTCATTGTATATATTCTCCCTGCTTCACTCTGCCCATCGTTTTATAGAGTGACTCTTAAAGAGAGATTATAAAAATGTATTTTATGACAAGAGAAATCAAAAGAAGGGGCTAAAGAAAATTTTCTACTTCAACATCATCCTGCTTTACATGACTCACAATTTTTGTAGGAAGAAAGGCATCCTCTAGTCCACATGAGGAACAGAAGTTTGAAAATACTTCTTTTGATATTGAAAGTGTGGTGGGACATTGGCACAAGTTCCCCAGAGAAACTGTAGAGGCCCCAGCCCTGGAAGTCTTAAAGTTCAGGTTGGCTGGAGCTCCGAGCAACCTGACATACCACAGAATCGTATCACAGAATTGATCGGTTGATCTCCAAATCAGATGTGTGAACCACTTGGTAGACAAGGAATTGGCTGGACAGTTGCACTCAAAGAATTGGGGTCAAGGGCTCGATATCCAAGTAGACCCCATTGTCTGATGGCATTCCTCAGGGGTTGGTGTTGGGACCAGTGTTGTTTAACATCTTTGTTGGTGATATGAACAGTGGGATTGAGCACTTGCTCAAAAATTTTGCTGCTGACAGCAGCCTGAGCGATGTAGACAACACACTGGAGGGAAGGGATTCACAGGCTTGAGGGGTGGTCTGTGCGAACCTTATGAAGTTCAAGATGGCCAAGTGCAGGGTCCTGCCCCTGGATCAGGACAATTCCAAGCACAAACACAGGCTGGGTGGAGAATAGTGATAGAACAAGGAATAAGAACTTTAAACTGAAAGAGGGTGGGTCTAGATTAGACGCCAGGAAGAAATTCTTTCCTGTGAAGATGGTAGGGCACTAGCACAGGTCACCCAGACAAGTGTCCCATCCCTGGAAGTGTTCAAGGCCAGGTTGGATGGGGCCCCAAGCAACCTGGTCTAGTGGAAGTTGTCGCTGCTCATGACAGGTAATCTATAAGGTCCCTTCCCACGTAAACCATTCTATGATTCCATATTTTGATGATTATTAGCTTGAGTGTATTGTGGTACACTGACAAGTTAAAAGAAATTAATGCATTTGTAAGTTGAAATAGACTCAATTTAAAAAATCTGATATTATCAAGACTTTAGGTGTGCATCATAAAGAAGATTCAGTAACTCAGGTATCAATAGGCATTTCAATGATATTCAACAACTTCTTAAACACCTACCTGCCTTGGAATCCATGTGTGAGTTAACAATTTGTCTTACAGGATGATGAAGTTGAATCATTTATATGAACATTATTTATACACTTGGGCCTGGACTTTGAGTCTATCTAAAATAAAAAGTACCAGTTGTTCTTGTTCTCCCTGATGTCTTTATCCTAGCCAACAAATCTCAGACATTCTCATAAGGAGAAAGAGCTGGAGAAGTGCAGAAATAATAATAGTAGAAGTAGCTTCTGATCAGAATGAAGTCATAAACCCTTCAGTCAAAATCAACAACACCCTGCAAGCTTGATATCCCCCAGTTATCACACCACTAGGAGGGTGCAAGGGTATCTCTGTGAGAAGCTGAAGAAGCAGCACAAATTCATTCATTTTCAGTTTTAAAATTCAAATTGAGCTGCCTGCAGAGAAGCTGATAAGCTCTCTAGTAGAGTATAAAGTGTACACAGACCTTAAGATCCAGCACAGGTGGATTATGTGTAATGAAGTAAAAGGAATAAATATCATCTAGGGTGAACAAATCCATCACAACCGTTATCCATGCAAGCAAAACAAAGCACAAAATGCAGCCAGAGTTATGAATATAAATATCTAGAAGAGTATATAAATGTTACATTTACTAAAATGTGCCTTGGGCTTTCCAGTAAAGTGAACTTCCATGGTACACATTATATTTTTAGGTGAAGATAAAGCAGAAGGTAGGGAGCTTTCTTCTTCAACTGTTGGGTTAACAAAGAGTGGTCAGAAGCAGAAAGGAAATTTTTAAAAGGAGTTTCCTTCAAGCTAACAAAAAGACTTCATCCCACTCTCGCTTGAATAAATGCTTATTTATTTCAACTCATGTACGTATTGAAGGTTGTTATTCACTGTCTTTCATGTTCACCTCCATCTCTGATGGGGCCACAGCTGTGAAGCAGGTAAGTGTTACCCAAGTTCGTGGGTGCTTTCTTCTGCTGGGTCTGGGCCAGTTTCCTTTCCTCCTTATTCCTTATCTAAAATCTCTCCTGATAACAATGCCTCAAAAAAACCCCAAAAAACCAAACCAAACCAAAAACCCCAAAAAACCAAAACAACAAAACAAACCCATTAATGTGAAGTGGCTAAGCCAATAATGCCCCATCTTTCCTTGAGCCTTGTTTCTGTCAGTCTCCTGTTTTAACTTTTTCTTCTAACTTATTTACAGCAAGGACCAATTTTTTTCCCTTCAGACATGTACTGGGTCTATCAGAGAAGAACCTTATGCTATTTCAGAGGAAAATGGATGATCTTCTGCAGCAGAGATAATTTTTAAATTTCCTAACACTGGAAGTAAATGAGTTAAAAAAACAGAAAAGTGTATAACTACTTGGAATAAACATTAGTGAATGTTGTTCACCGTGGTAATTCACAGCCTATTAGCAAATATTCTAAAGCATTTTGATACTCAAACCATTTTGAAAATAGGAATATATTTCAGGAAAAAATTACATGGTAAGTGAGCCAGAGCGCAAATTAGTATTGGCTGTAATTCTGTTCCATTTAATTTGTTAGTTTGGGCTCACTACATGTGGGCAAACTCTCAGAAAAAGAGTGCTTCTTTACTGCTCCATTTGCAAATGTGTACTGGGGCAGTGACAAGTTGTAGAATTAATACTTTAATATTCTTTCTTGAGCGTTTTTTTTCTTAGTTTCATATCTTGTTTGCAAACTCTACACACAGTGCACAATTGCTTCAAATATGAACATTTTTCCAATATAAATGAACAGCCTAAAAAGCATACACCACAGGGGCACAGTGGAAACATTCTCCCTGGTTTGTTATAATTAGCAAATCATTTACTTTAGGTCAGTACCATTGTTAACTTTTGAGACATAGCATCTACATTCCTTCCATCTAAACCGAATTTTAACTCTTGCACACAAATGAGCAAACACACCAGGAGATCACTGAAAGATTTGGTTTTCAGACTCTCAGCTCTGAACTAATTCTGTTTTATCATATATTCACAATTTTCATTCCCCTCATCAACTCCCCACTCCAGATTAAACATAATTTATTGGAAAGGTATTGATGATATTTAAAAATACCTGTTCTAATATTAAAAACCCTACATTAAGAACAGCCAATTACAAGATTCAAAGGCCAAATACTAAATACGGAAAAAAAAAAAAACAAAACAGCAATAAATACCAAGATAATACTGGTATTGGAAAGCAAAATGTTGGTGAATATTATAGAAGAGAGAGTTTCAGAATTTGAAGTTGTGGATGAAAGATTAAGGTGGTGAAATTTCTTTCAGGGTCTTAGGTTATCTAATCTGTTTTCACATAAAGCACTGATGAGTACTCACTTTTATTTGAAAGCTCAGATGACATCCATGCCACAGTAAACCATGTGATGCTGCTTGGCTACATCCTGGTTTTGTGTCAGCAGCACAGGCACCTATGTAGGGCCAGAGATGAGGCAGCACTGATCTCAGAGACAGACAGGGGCTCTCTGAGCTTGTTCAGGTATCTAGGTAGTTTTTTTGGCTTTTGCAGTGCTCTCTGCTCCCTTAGCAATACTCCTACCAGTAGCTTAAGATGGTTAGTTTAAAACTTGTCCAGGTTTACACACGTTTCAAGATTTGACTACATGACTTGCATGTGTGCCAGGCAGATAGAGCCTGATTAGGAAGTTGGAAGTAAATCCCTGACTTCCACTTAAGTATGTTATTACTTAATCATGCTTTAGCAAAGCATTCATTTTAGCATGTTATAGATACCTTTACTATGAAGGTTAAGAACTTCCCTCTACTTAACAGTCTCTAAGAGAGCCTGAAGGTTTGGGAATGCTTAAGTTACCCTGAAATATGGTGTGGTCAGTAGGGGCACATACTCTGCCTTGGATCCAGCCCTACCCTTTCTCTTCTCTCCCAGTGAGTTCAGTGCTCTAATTTTTGGGGGTTTTTTCCTCCATAAAATTTTGGCTTAACTAATAGCTTTAGTCATGGTGAATACAGCTCTGCAGCTCACTCAGCAAGCACATCCATCCCCTTTGGCAAAGCAGATGACTTGCAGGTGCCTGTATTCTGCAGAGGGGCATTGGGGTTGTGCTGACAACCTGGCAGCATTTCTCCCTGATTTCTGAGAACAGAGATCCATCATGCCCTTTCCTTGCAGGACAGCTCTGGACTCCTACCTCCACATACTACATGGGGGTCAGGACATCCCAAATACTACTCGCAGCCATAAGCTCTGCTTTGCACCGGCTGCCTGTATGTGACACCTCATTCTCCCTAAAGTAACCCCAGTCTTGGTTTCTGATTTCCCTGAAGAGTCCAAATATGAAGGTACTGATAAAATATCTTAAAATGTAAACCTGAGACTCAGGTGACACAAAACTAGCAGAGTCACCAGCCCTGGGTGTGAGGCAAGACATAGGCATTTCAGAGACTAAGGTGATTGGAAATCTGTGTTGGCCAACAGCAACAGACCATGGAAGCCTTGGCCAAAGCTGGGCTATGTGGTGCTCTGAGCTGCCATGCATAACTGGCTGAGGTTACTTATACACAGCCATGCAGAAAACTGTAGTTTACAATTTAGGAAGGAAAAAGAAAGGATGCTAGCCATCCCATAATTATTTAGTTGCTCCCCAAATGTTATAAACTTAACAAAAGAGGAGAACATAGGCTTCTGCTGTGGAAAGGCTGTATTTTGCAAGGGATAATGTGAGGAAAAAAGGAGAGCCTACCCCATCTCAGATCTTTTGCAGTTGTAATAATCATAATGAAAAACATCAACACTTCTGTACAAAGACTATGCCTGATTCCTCCCTGTGGACCTGTTTGCAACTGCAGTCCGAAGCATGACCATAAACTGTATTCCAAGACAGCAAAGTGCAGGAGGGAAGAGGCAATCAAATTACAGATCTCTGATTAAGACAGAGAATATTCTCAGCAGTCAATCAACAAAATAGGTTAAATAATGTAAATATTCATTAAGTTCCATACTTCTTTCCCTCTTATTATTTTTGCTCTCTTAGCAGACAAATCAGAAAAGTAGATGTAAAACATAATGTTAAAATCCTTTGTATAATGTATTTTTCTGTGCCCAGTGGTATCTGAATTCACTCAAATGGCATACTCAGTAACAACTGTACATATTAAAAAGCTAGTTTAGGTTTCTGGAAAACTATAATTCAATCCTTTATGGATCATCCAACCCCCCCATAACAAGAAAATTCATTCTGTTTTGAACTCTACTGGACCAGAAACAAAAAAAATGAACCTTAAGCCTGATCTACAGGACTGTTAAACTGTAACGTGTAACCCAGCTCAGGCATGACTCCAGCACAGGAAGCTCAGACTTCCCTTGGGTCTCATTTCCTCCCCTCTTGCCACAACAGAAGCAGCTTGCTCATTCTCTTGACTCACTTCACAGACTCATTAGCCTATTAACCTGGATCTGAGAAGCAGGCTCCAAAACTATGAAAAAGCCAAGGGCACTCTGAAGCAGGGAGATATGGTTTCACCTTGTCCCTGGCAGTAGCCCTGCAGCACAGCTTTTCCAAATATCCAGTGGAAAGGACAAGGGGCACTGTGGAATGGATTCTGGACAGGCTGAACAGACCAGAGGGGAGTTTCCCTCCCAACCCCACACTCAGTACAGTCCCTGCAAAGCCTGACACTGATACTTCAAATTTACCTGGGCTACTTCAACCAATTTAAGAATAACAGCTCAAAAGACATTTTAAAGCACCAACAAGCCATGTAATTTGGGGCAGAGGGGAAAGAAGGGAGCATGCTCTAATTTTCACTTCTGACAAGCTATGCATAATATTATACTTTGCATCTTTTATACTTTCAAAACTTTATTTTATCCCTTAGAGGGTTTAAAGATAATACTGAAATACCACAAAAATGAAATTAATACCATGAAAATATTGGCAAGCTCAGAAAATCCCCTCATCTCCTTTTCCCATGAAAACCTCAGTAGACATGTTCTGTCCTCTGGTAGTAGCAGCACAGGAGAAAATGCAAGGGAGTATTCCCGTAGGCTGCTCCTGACCCTCTGAGGCAGACTGCCCTGTCTCTCAAATACAACCCACTGTAATGAAGATTGTTGGGGTACTTTAAGAAAGTAGCATCACAAAACACGTCTGGTGGAAGATGATCTTGGTTAGTCACCATTTTAGGTAACTTCAGTCATCATTTCATGTGCAAAGCAGAACGGTGAATAAACTTGTCTGTTTGGCATGTAGGGGTGCCCAAGGAACAGAACAAAAAGGTAATGCTGCAGCATGAAAAACAGATTAGGAGCTAACTACTAGTATCTACCCTTTCTTCTTTTCTCTTGTTAACCATGTCCATATTTTATTCTTCTTTATCCAGGTTGTCATTCAGACAATCCTGACAGGATCCTAAAAGGAGGTTTACCCTTTCAGAATCCATTTCTCAGTCCATAAAAACCTCCCTTCAATATGACTAGAAACATCTTTGGCCTCTTTGGTCTTAACCTTGCATGCAAACACAGTTCAGCCAAATTGCTCTAATTCTGCTGGGACTAGTCAAGTCAATAGTTAAAGACATTTTTATTTGCAGGGCTAGAATGGAATGATAATGCCACCTGAATTTTTAGAGTGATCAGAGCCAACACCAGAGAAATTCTGACAAACGTGAAAAAATATTTCAAAAGCAGTTCAGACATTTTGGGCTTTGGAGTCACTAAGGGTTTTTTTCAGCTATCCTACAGCTTTTGTATTAAATTCTGTACTTTTTTTTTATATGACAAAGACCACATCAAAGTTGCCCGCACCGTGAAAAACAGGATCAGTTAGCGACGGCTGAGGTATTCAGTAACAAACAACACAAGAGAGATGTCACATCCCTGTAGTCTGTATCACATTCTAATAGAGGATTTGCAATGACTTTTTTGCAATATTCTTCAGAAGGCTGTCAAAAACACCACCCACTCAAGCTAACTGTTCATAATTAAGAAACATGGAGTAAAATACCTTGTGAAATACATCAGCTATCCTAGTTTCTCTAATATCAGCAGACATTCAAAACACACTCAAGCCTTACTGTTAGTAGCCTTAGAAGCTGCCCATGAGAGCCAAATAAATTACAAAGAGGTCTTAAAATCCCATTCAAAATCCTGCTAAAGGCATTACAACTTTTGACACTTCAGTAATATCTTTTTGGTTTTGCTGGGGTTTTTTTTTGGTGTGGGTTTTTGGGGCATTCTCTATCTCTTTTTTTTTTTTTTTTAATTAAAAACTATTTATGTATTCTGCCTTATGCCATGGTTTTTCAATGTCTCCTCAAAAGGTTCAACAGAAAGGTGTTACACATCTTTGTACCTCTAAAAGTTTGACTGCTCAGCCAGAAGGGGAGCCAGAAGCAAGGAGTTACAGGGCAATCACCCTTAACAAAGTTACTGATGGAAAGGCAACAGAAGCCTGTTAGAAAATGAACAGTCACAGAAAGATTTGTAATTTAATTTGTTCAGGGATTTTAAGGGTTTGAAATAGCTGACAACCTGATGGAAGAATCTATCAATAGGTCAAGATTTAAAAGTAAAAAACAACTTTTTAATTTTTACAAGGAGAAATTGAAGAGAGTGAAAGCAGCCCATACTCACATTCCAACAAAATCCAAAGACTTAATAAGGATGGAGAACACATTATAATTTTGAAAGACCATTTGTTTCTAGGATCAGATTGCGTGTATTGCAAATCACACAACAGGATATAATTAAGCAATAACACATGCCAGGCATAAGCTTCTGAGCAGTCAGAAAACACTATAGATTCCAGTGAAAAAAAACCAAAAAACAAACCAAAGCAAAAAACCCCCACAGTTTACTTGTTACTTATCACAGTTTGTGCAGCTTTCCTACTGCTGCACTCGGCATGCACAATGTATATATTCACTCTGCTGCACAGACCCATGAAACTGTGTCCAATCATGTCTTATAAATCCTTAATTACTTCTTATTTATAAATCAAGGCCACTTCTGAAGACAATACAAAAGGCAGAATCTTCTCTGCTGAGATCCCTGTAATCCTTTTATTAAGTGCTATGGGTGATAAAAGTTAACCTTAGCATGTGCTGGCACACTTTTATGGTGGAGAAGTCCTCTGTCCCAGCCTGTAATCATTTTGTTATTCTCCTAATAGCAGATGGCCAGCTGACCATGCCACACACAGGGAAAAATACCAGTGTTTTCTCTATAGGTCTAACTTTAAAGATGAAAACAGTAAGATCTTTTCTTCCTAAAGTGTGCTCAGTGTTATGCCTTGGAGCTTCATTTGTTACTAGTGAGGAGCAATTTTTCATTATAACTCAACCAGTTTATATTCATCTGTAAAGTTGTTACTCTGCGTGTTGCAATTTAGATTTAAGCTTTCATAGCTCTGGCATCTTCCTTGAGAAAAGTAACTTCTAAGCAAACTGAGATCAAGCAGCAGCAACAGTGCAACAACAGTTGAAAACATGCTTGTAAGTGAGATCACACTGCTCTCAGAAAAAGGACCTCTGAATAAAACAAGAAAAGAAAATAGTTTTGTATACAGTTTCACTAGCATTTTGGTAAATAATTGCTCTGCAGGGATGTACTAACAGTCCATTGTGCAGCTCACTCTGAAGTCTTCACTCTCCTGAAAAAGGCACCAAGAGATATCCACTCCAGGAGCACTGCTTCCAGAATAGGTGATGAACCCCTTAAAACACACCAGACATCACAACAAGCTATAGGTGGAAAAACTGATTCTTTATTTGCTCACAAGAAAGACCTATCTGTTGACTTATAGCTCTCCACCTGAGTTTGCCTATTCTACAGCAGAAATACAGGACTCCATTTCAATCTCAGGACAGAGTATTACAGTCAGGATGATGGAGAAATAGCTTCAGTTCTGTTGGGTGGAAATTTGCACAGATATCACAGGGGCCTGAAAGCAGCACTAGTTTTACCTCCCCCTCGGCTGTCCTATTCCTACTGCTTCAGCCTTCACACTCTCACCATCCCCCAACAAAGTTTACCTGTGTTTGTAGAATGGTTTCCAAGCTTAAAAACCCTTCACAACCACCATCTAAGGGGACTAATGCCTTGCAAATATAGAAGATTTCTCAAAAAAAAGTCACAATAGTATGCTTTATGGACTAAATATACAAGACTTACTGCAGCACTTATGTTCCATCCAACATATCTGATATTGTACAACATGGGCTGAAAAGTCTCTAAAAATAAAGAATACTTTTATAATGTTGCCAGTCAAAATGGTATTTAAACCACTGGCTGGTCCCTAAATTCTGTTCCTAGAAATCTTGTTTCCTGAAAAACAGAACGCCATCAACATTTTGCAGACTTGTCAATAAATGCTTGGATCACTCTATCAAGAAAATAATCACTGAAGATGTAACTGCAATGTATGGTAAAGGAAACAAATTTTCTACTTCTGATTTCTTCAGCAGCTTGCAACAATATAAAGTGAGTACCAACTGGTTTGAAGTCCAATCTCCTTTGGCAGGGGCAGAATTCCAATGAAATTTAGTGACAAACATTGAAAATAGACTGTGTTGACAACTTTAAATTGTTAATTATTTAGCTGTGCCATAACTGGTCCCAGTATATGCTACTAACACAAATCAGTTTCATAAAACTTCATCTGCTTTAAAAGAAACCAACTGCATATGCAGGTCCCCCTTCCCCTCAGAGGAGGGATGAGCCCTGGAAGACCTCAAGCCAATTCCACTTGGACAAGCACATGAAGCCCTGAGCAACTGACATGCCTTTGATCCTGGCTGATGCTTAGGCAAGTTGCTTTCCTCCTGCTCAAAGTCAGGGATTTCAGGGGCAACTACCCATGGAGGGGACACCTATCAGACCATTCAAATAATTATCTACATCTCAAGAATCTGTTGGAAGCAGTTAAGCTGAAAACTTCAGAATAATCAGTTAAGGGAACAGCACATGCCTATTCAGAAATTACAAAGCCACTTCAAATGACTATGGCTGGGAGCCAGAAACTCACCACAAGCTTTCCTTTGCTCAGCTCAAAATCAGCAGCCTTCCAAATATGATACATACTATTTATTAATAAACCTCTCAGTTCCACAAGGGAACCTCAGAACCAAAAATATTAAGCTGCAGGAAAGACACAACCTCGCCCTCCCTCCCAGAAATATGGGTTACAGTAATTGCTCTTCTGCAAACAATATGGGGCGCCTGCTAGCTATAAAACAATTTTAATAGCGGCACTCTGGTCTTAACTGATTTGAAGAATGGCTGCTTGCTGCTGCTCCATCAAATATGTTGTTCATATGCATATGAAATACACAGTGTGCCAAATGTTTGTGGCAGGACTAGGAAAAGAAACTGTATTCTATGTCTGGCTGATACATATTTTGCAGCAAGTGATTTTCATTTCCCTCCTTCCCCCCTCCCACCCCCTGCAACCCCTTCCCTCCAAATGAGGAAAAGTTTTCATACACATATGCTTTGGTCAAAAGCAATCAAACCTATGAGGACTTTTTTTTAGAAAGAGGAAAGGCAAAGGACTCCAAATTCCCCTGTCCAGCCAGGCATGGCTGCAATTCCCAAAGTACCCATTGTAGATTGTGATCTATGGATGAAAGATAACATCCACTTGCCAAGTTCTATTTTGATCTGTGTTTTTATGTTAGAAACTTGCTTGAAGCTCAATTTCTTCTACATTTAGCCTTTATGTATCTTCACTGAATAAGGAAAGAGGCAGGAAATACATACTTGAGATTTCTAAAAAAAAGCAGCAGATTTCTACACTGTATCATCTCTGACCTTGCAAGTTCCCTACATATATCTTATTCCTCAGGGCAGACATTTAGAGTAGAGCTCTGAAACCCAATACATTCAGTGTTGGAAAGAAGAAGCAACAGCACAGTCAAAATAGCACTTTTCCAAGACTTAGTAATGGTAGTTTACAGAAGGGCTATATTCCAGTCCTACTCAGTTTTAGAACTGAGCAATAAAGGAAAGAAAAAAAAATTTAAAAAAGAAAAGAAGAAAAAAAACCATCCCCAAACCCCAAAGGAAATAAAGGAGAAAAATAAAAGATTAAAATGAAATAATAAAAAATAATCTGAGGCAGCCTCAGCATTCTGTATGGCAACCCTGCCTTCTTACTCAAGAAAAGGATAAGTCATTGTCACAAAATTCTCCTTCAAATACTGGTTGTGCCTCCACCCACATGTCATTCACATTCACTTTTCAGGACAGAAGGTAGTTTTCCATTATCTCTCTTTATTTACACAGAGCATCTCTTGTGGGCAGAGCAAATTAGGTTCTCTTCTCTTATGATCTTTTGTTCACAGCAATTCCCTCTCTGGATAGCAAGCAGGATACACAATAATAAAAAGAACGAGACCTCACAAACAGCACAAGACAAGCACTGGCTAGGAATGAAACAGCTTACTGAATGAAATCAGCTTGGGAACAGGTGCTGGCTCAGGAATATGTGCATCCAAAAAATCACCACCCAGATGTCTTCTACACAATACTAATATCCCAGTGAAGGTAGCTGCTAAGGATTTATTTATCTCTTTAGAAGTTAGTGCTAACATACATCTTGTGAGGATATCACACCAAAAGCAGCTTCCCACAACATACAGATTATCCCAGAAATTCCTGACTGTGGACATGGCCTGAAGAAATGATCAGCAACTATTTGAGAGCCTGTCTGTCTGCCTTTCTCTGGAGTTTAACTGCCTTAGTTTTTTTCTAGCACTCACCACCAGAGCTTTATTCTCTGCAAGTTTTGGGTCCACTCACAGTATCCTATTTTATTTGACACATTTGCTGTTTTATCTGGAGTTAATTGCAAGTCTTGCAATAGTTTACCCATGTAAACTGTCCGTGGTCTGTGGTTTCTATTCAAAGCCCTTTTTCCACCTGCGATATTCCTTTCCACAGGAAAAGAAAAAAGTAAACAGCCAAGTACAGCCAAATTCACCATGCTTTTACCTCTCTCCTGAGCTCTCTTTTGGAGATGCAACATTTTGACGTGAGTGCTGTGTAGTTCATATTTCCTCCATAATTCTCTGGCATTTTTACAACCATTTTCTCCTGCAGTTCTTTACTGCAGTTAAACAAAATTCTGGAGATGTCCCCATTTCCATTAGCTTTCCCCTGGGCTGGATTTCTAAGATTTGAATTCTTCTGTTCCTAGCACTGGATTAGTTCATTCATATTTCCCATTCTAGTCAAACAATGGGGGAGAAATAGGCATCATTTAATGCTGAAGTTTAACTGAAGACCTGTCTAACATATGACATTTTATAACATGACTAGTTCTAGCTAGTTATCTTAAAAGCCAAACATCATTACAAGCCATTAATGATTCTGCTGACTCAAATGCTGAATAGCAGTCAAATGCACTAGCAAAGTAGTTAATCATGTATTAGAAGTCACAAAGGGATCCACATTTAATGCTGAAATTCCTCTATCAGCTCATGTTAAGAATATATTTTAAAATAGTTAGAACTGGTATTATACGGAACACAAAAATCAAATGTAGAATCCAAATGCAATGAACATTTTAAGAATTAAAAATAGCCATCCTAAACCAACACTTTTGACAATGTCTTTTTCCCTCCTTCTTTATCAAGGATGTTTTGGGGTTTTTTTTCACCTTTTCTCCCTTCTGAATCTGTCAACAAATGCATAAAGCAAGAATTTCTGGAATAACCTTCATTTCCATAGCAATAGATTGAGAGATCAAACACAAGACTTTCAATTACCAGCAAAATTTATACAGTAGAAGAGACCAGAGTACTCAAAAACCCCAAACCAAACAAAAACACACAAAAATAATTTAAAACTAATCCACAAGTCCCCTTACTCAGATTCTGCATTGGGGAAAAGCAGGATAAAACCACAAAGACTATGATAATCTAATCAACTTCTGATTTTCCTTTTCTGTGTGCATGAGCAGTAGGTCTTATGATAAAAGCTTTCTTTTGAAGGCTGACAATTGGTATGATATATTTTAGAAAGTCCCAGTTTGTAAAGAAATGCAAGCAAAAAATATTTTTCACAGTTCTCACTCACCCTACTTCTCCACGTATGCCTACGAGATAATTATGTGTTTTATGATTATAGCAGGAAGTAATTTAAAACACAACTATACTTGAATTTTTATTTAAAATTATATCGTGTCCTCATTGCTTACTGGGGTGTGTTATAATTATTTAGCTTAGTACCAGCCATTAAAAAAGTAGATCTATCACTTATTGAATGACATGAGACAGATGTTTGTTTGTTAAATACTGTTTCTAACTTCCTTTTTTGTTTGTTTTCGTGCTCACTGTCGTATTGCTCTCAAACACCAAAGTGTTTGTCTAAGCACCAAACAATACAGACTGAGGAGCCTGGCACTATAATTCACATTAATGTATGTCTTCCTAGATAATAAGCAGATTTCCCCAAACTTTCATAACTTCACATAACAAAAAGCTTTAAATGAACATACTAGAAAGCACTTTTTAAATAGGCCTTTAGAAGCCTTCAAGAAGTAGTCAATAATGTGATACATACTGCTTAAAAACACAGAATTTTTTTTTTTTTCAATTTGACGCAGTGGCAATTTTTGAAGAAATCAATGACTAGGCAAAAGCAGATTTGAGACTTATGGCACAAATTTCATTTCAGATGACTACAACTCTGAAAATGGGCTTCGACTGTTCTAGGTTCACATGACTTTTTTTAGAATCTGTTAAAATAATAGCACTTAAAAATATGGCTTCTTTCTAGCAGGCAACAGTCCTTCACAACAATTTAAAGTTGTAAAACTTCAGAGAAATTAATTCATACTCAGAGGATGTCGGATGAAGCTACCAATTAATTATCATGGAGAAAGTGATACTAGATCTTTGTGGAAGCACCAACTTTATACTACCAGCTAAAGAGTGGTTTGGTAGTCAGAAGCCACTGATGGAGCATCTCCACCGAGCTGGCCTGCATGCAATGTCTGGGACTGCAGTAAGCTTTACAAACATAGAACAGTGAGGAAAATGGGTTGGTTGAGTAACATTTTAAATGCATAAGCTGAATGCCTCAGTCTGTATGCACCTTTCCTCTGGGTACAGGGCCTCTGGTGCTGAAAAACCTTTTAAGCTATAGAATCCCCAAAATTTCCCCTTCCTGCTGCCCCAGGGTCTTTCTTTTCCCACCACAAGCCTCAAAATTCAGTTTCATATAGGTACAAGCAGTGCCCTGGAGCACATGGCAACAGCAGAGGCAAACGTCATGTGACTCCACAGGCAAGCTCAAGAGTTCAAGGCCAAATCTCAATTTCCCAGCCACAAAAAAAAGGTGTTCAAGAGGGACCGACTAACTGGAAGAGCTGTTCTTCACTGGCAAGGTTTCCCAGGAGAATAAACCTCACAGAGCTCATGGCGAAATTATTCAGGCACAAGCAAAATGTTGAATCTGAGGTGGAAGCCAACAGACTTGCGTAGCATTCCATTCGATTTTTTTTGGAAACACAATAGGTGATTTCTCTGTTTCCTTTCAAAAAAAACCAAAAAGCCCTTCTTCATACAAATATCTGCATTTGATCTATGTAGGGCCTTTGACAGCAAGTGTCAGGTGACATCTTCAATCAGAAACATGGAGGTCTGGGTCCTGAATGAGAGGAGAAGGCTTACCCCAGAGAAAAGTGCTCATTCTCCTCCTCTGTATTTTCAGGTCCCCTGAAAATTATCAGTGGCAGTAAACTGTTCCCTGGCTGTGAAACACAAGGGAAGGAAACAAGGTACTGAAATGTAAAATGAAACAATTCTTTCTATGACCCCAAGGAATGCTTACATACAGAGCTGTAAGGTATTTTCAGTTCAGAACAAATATAGTAAGGAAAAAGAAGAAAAAGAAAAAAGATGGGAAGGAAAATAGAAAAAGGAAAAATTATTTCAGTAAAACTGAAGAAAACTTTTTCTCTGGTTGTCTCAATATAATTGTTGCCAGGTAGTTTTTTTCCTTTTTACAAACCAGCTTAGCTCAATTTGAAAAAAAGCACTGTGTCAAAATCAAAGAGGAGCCATTTCATTTTGAAACCACTGAAATGAAATATTTAAGCTCCCAATACTTCTCCTCAGCAGAAACTACTGGATGAATTGCATCAAAAGAAGAAAATAGCTTTGATCAATACCACGCCATGTCTTCCAGTTAATATACTATTTGCATAAACAATTTCATCAGGTATTACCACAAGTGCAATTGGGACCACAGAAATAAGTCAACCTACCTACTGGGTAAATTGCTGTGGGATGCAAGCTATGCCATTGCTTACAGTCAAGGCCAGTAGATGGAGTAGCCAAAGAGAAAATTGTATTCCCACAGGTTCCCCCACACCTTTCCTCAACCAGTGATGTGGCACTGCCACATGTCTGCTGAAACAGCAGGAGAGTTTTTATGATAAAATATTTGGGATGTATCTACTTTTCCTTCCCAGACAAGGACAGAGCTAGAACCATCACATATGGGTGGATGGTCCTGTTACTGAAGACTGCCCAGACTAGTCATGAGGATCAAGGATAGGAGCACATTGTCAGCTAGGAAGGGTTGAAAAGGCACAAAGCCACAATGTGTGCAAATCCCTGGAAGTATAACCCAACCTAAAACTGCATCATTACTTTCCTGTCCCATGGTCAGTTTTGCATTCCTTCCCTTGGGAAAAGCATTAACCCCAAGGGACCACGTGAATCCAGATGAAGCCTGGTGAGGCAGCAGGGTTGTTTGCCAGCTGCACCACATGGGTTGAGTTTCTGCAGCCAGTCAGCCACAGCTTAATGGAAACAAATGCTGGGATGCAACTATGTGACCACTTGCCATGAGAAGTAATTTCATTTCACGTGGAAAACGACTTCACTTGAAAGTAACACAACGAGCTCTTGCTCCCCGCAGACATGCGAGAGGATCCTGTGCACCTGCCCCGGCATGGCAAGCAAGAGGTGTGGTGCTCAGGTGCCTGAGTCCTGGACCAAGTGAAATTGTTTTGAATCATTTGGTTTCTGGCTTAAAATTTCTGCAGAATAACAAATGGAGGTTGGCCTCATAATTAAAAATTTCAGGGGCCTTCTAGAATATTAATCGGAAGGAAGCAAAATTTGAATATTGCATTAGGGAGAGTTCACATTCTTGTAGCCCTATGTGCACTGTCAGTGTGCATTCCAGTAGCTCGTTATGATTTATCTTCATCTCATCAGCCATAGGCTGAAATTACCAGACTCCAATTACTTTGCTTCCCATGTTCAAGAGAAAGAAAAAAAAATTATGTCAGGCTTTCCACAGGAGATGGTTTAAAATGCCCGAGGTAAAGAAAGTAATCTACTGTTCTCTGACATTTGCTGCCTGAAAGTCATTCACATTAACAACCATTCAAACTTGTTTAGTGCAAAGCAATTGCTTCTATTTTCCTCTTGTCAGTAACATTAGCTTCAATTCAAATTTAACTCTTCAAAGATTTCAAAATGTAAAATGAAATTCAGCGAGGCTTGTCAGGGACATGTAAGGGTCTTGACAGAACATACTGACACTGAATTTGTCTTCCTTAATCTGTTAATTTTGAAATTTCTATTTTCAAAGGAAAAAACCCTGATGAGCAGCACTTCTTTTACTGTCTCAGGGTAGGCAAGAGATTTATGATTATGTTTACCAGACTCACATTTTAATACCACTCCTAACATAACAAGGACTACAGAGGCAGAAAAATAGATGCGCTCAATTTAAACTAACAAATTAAGCGATTATTTATGAGAACAACTCGAGGTTTAGTTACATAGCAAAATACATTTTATAACTTAATATCCCATCACCATGAGTAGACTTGTATAACAGGCCATTAACTTCTAAAGACTTTGTGCTTATAAGGTTAATATCTACAGTGAGAAGGGGAAGTAGGTTAGATGGTTAAACAATAGCAGCTGTCACAGACAGCTCAGATAGACAGTGAGGACACCGGCTTTCACCAACATTCTTTCTTCATATGACACCCACTCAAAAAATGCTTTTTTAGTTTCACTTATAGTTAAATAAAATAAACACAGAACCCTGCAAGGCATACACAGAGCCTCACATTTTTAGTATAGTGTTTTTAAGAAAAAAATACTTTAAAGTTGTATTACTGATGTGTCTTCTAAACATACTCATTCATATTGGTTGGGGAGGTGGAGACTGCAAGATCAGAGGGGAAAATTAATTTTTATTTTATTTTCTGTTTGTGAAATCAGACAGAAAATAAACCTGCATGCAAGTTTGTGCTGGCTGCGATAAATTCAACCACATTTCAAGCAAATTAGTACTGTTACAGTTCTTTATGGTAAAGCATATTTCAACCCAAGAAAAAGCCAAATAATTCCTTACATGCTAGAAAATGAAAGTAATAAAGTTCAGTATTACATAGTTGATTGTTTCTAAGCACTGTACATTCATTATTTTTAAATGAGCAGTAAAATAATTACAGACAATAATTAACTTTGAGCACTTTGGGGTCAGTAGCTGGTTTACAGACTAAATCAGATGGGTTAATATGAGCCTGATGTCTACAACTTACACATCAGATTAGACATTACATAAATATGGCATTTCTTTACTCAGTCAATTCTCTGGGCTTTGCAGTGCATGTCAAGACACCAGCTCCCCTGGGAAGACTGAGCAGTTACCTGAAGGTGGGAGACCTCACCATAACACATCAAGACCCCAACACGTTAGTTAATTGTTTTGAAAGAGTTTGACCTACTGCCTTATATTAACAGTAATAGCACTATCTTTACTGAGGAATTCAGCATGAAACTGGAAACAGGTAGCTTGACTTATAACTCCAGTTTTAGTGATTGTGCCAGCTGGCCTATGTCACTCTCTCTAGACATTTTAATCAGAGGCATCTTAAAGTACTCACATTTCATGATCTAGGCAGAATAGACTTTTGCAGATATATGTCCAAAGAAAGGACAGAGAGATAATCAAAATCCTGGTCCTGCCCTGAAAGCGCTAGCAGTGCAGCAGTTAGTTAATTAATGCCTGTCTGCCAGCACTTCTCTCCCCCAAAATCTCCACCAGTACATTTTCTATAGTGGAAAAGTCAAGCAGCTCCAATTAAATTGGCAACAAGGGGGACTCACAGTTATGTGCACGGCTGGCTTTGTGTGGCAATAGGCAGAGGGGCCTTGTGTGATCTTTTCCACTCTCCCTGGTAAAGGGAAGCCAAGATGGTAACATCCAGGAGATACGCAATAAGAAGACAAAGGACAACAATGCCTCAAGCCATCTATATGTAAAGCAATGTTTGCAGCCAGCGCATACAAAAAAAATTAGGAAGAATTATTGGAAGGATGCTAAGTAATGCAAAACCTGGTTTGGTTTTAAGGAATGAACTCGCCAGTACTTGGAACAATATTCTGCGATAAAAACATGTATAGGGATGCAATGGTATTTTCTGAAGTTTTAAGACAGATAATTCTAATCATGTCCATACAACTGATGTACCTTCAGATTTCTGGGGAAAAAAAATCATCACACTGGAGGTATCTAGAATGATTTTATTTTCTTGTTCTTCTGAGTTAGTCTTTCTCAAGCACTTGTGTGACAAATCCCACATTACTTCTTGCATTAGAAAACTCAGGGACCATTTTAGGCGACATAGATCACTCTGCTGTCATAAAGCTTTGCAAGCGCTCTAGCTTTTTTGGGATTGGAAATGGAGAAAATAAAAAGAAAATACTGTTGATTAGAAAACTCAGAATATTAGACTATTTAAGTTTTCAGACATCAGATACATTGGTATAATAATACAATGCAGTATATTGCTGATTTCCCACTCATTCTAGGGCATCAAATATTATCATTATTTCTTACACAGTGGTAATACCTTGCAAGTTGATTATTCCAATTAATTTATTTTTATGATTCTTGATAGTATAATTTTTTTTTCATTTTTGACAAAAAAAGGAGTAAGAATCAAAGATGTTATTTAATTTTTGCTATTTTCACATTTCAGTAGAATAAGCAAACTCTGTCTTTCAAAAGGAAGATTTATTACATGGGAAATGATTGCATTCATTTATTAGCTATATCACATTTATAGTAACTCAACCTGTTCTCTTTCAATTAATCTGCATTGTTAGTTTCTTGAGATAACTGAGCTTTAATTTTGTTCTATACTCTTGTTTTAGTTCTTATTTTCTGTGGGAATTGCACTGTAGCTATAGGAAATTAAGAAAAAACAAACTACCTAGCTTCGTGGTTTTCCTTCAACTACCTGAACTGAGCTATTTAGAAAGGCAAAAATAGCTTTTTGGAACTCATCAACTTTACACAAAGATTTTACAATTATAAGCAGCAGAGCCAATGTTTTTTCAGAAGAAAACTTTGTCGTAGTGTTTATATGGAAACAACGCAGAAGTAAAATTCATACCACTACAGAGTATCTTCTTTCTAACAGAAAACATAGGATAATACCATTCTAGAATAATTCTGGTGGTGCAGACTCTGTGTTTTAAGAATGTATGCAATTTCCTGACCTCAGGTTTGCATGCTGAAAGCTGAACTGCTGAACATTTTTCAATACTAAGTAGTAAACTCAAAGTATCAGCTGAATCTTCTACCTAAGGAATGCAATATTCTGCAAATACTGAGTTTTCTAGCTAGTCCAAATAAAATGAGAATGTGTTTAAACTTTATTTATAAATACCAGTGGGTCATACCCGATGGCACTCTTATGCACTGAGGTCATCCCAATCAGCTAGAGCTTTGGTTACACCAAGAATTCTGTGGCCACTGCAGAGCATAAAGTGTCTAACAGGCTTGTGTCAAATTTTAAGGTGAGCATGTTGTTTCATTCTATCAATGTTTAAAGCAAAGGATGAAAATTAAAAAAAAAAACCTGCCAAAAGCTCGGAAACTTGTGACTTGGGAAGCCCCTTCTCTTTAGTTTCAACAAGTGCTGAACACGTCCTTTAAAAATCAGGCACGACTTAACAACATTCCATAATAAACTGAAACAGTAAATCACTGCTCATTGTTTTACTTTGGATATGGCAATTTCTGTGTTTCTTTTGCATCAAGAATTCATGAACAAGAAATGAAAGGGTTGAATTCCCATCTTCTTCCAACAGTTTGGTTCTTTCTGCCTTGTGATCAGAGGGCAAAAACCATATAAAACCAAAAAAACCAAGCCCGTATGATTTTAGGTATTGCTAAGGCAGTTTGGGATTAGTGTTACAGAGAAGAGTGACTACAAGAGGAATAAAAGCAGACACTGATGCTTACAGGACAGAAGTACAGCCTTCCTTTGATTCACAGTAGTTCACATCTATAGACGTATTTAAATTTCCAAGTCCAGTATCTGATACTTAACTGGAAATTGAAATCCTGATACAACAGAAAGGTGGAAAGTGAATACCCAGGGGTTGGAGAGTTGATGAGAAAAACAAGTGAAGTGGTAAAGCACATCCAATTCATTGCCATCAACACTAGGGAAAATGGTTGAAAGGAATAAAATCAGGAAAGTCTCCTTGCATCCTCTGCCATGTTTTGTATTTTCTGAACAATACTAAATATACAACTTCCCTCCAAAATCCACCAATCCATCCATCACAAAACACCTTAACTTATATCTTTCAGAAAAAAAAAGAGACAAATGACTGGAAGCTGGAGAAAAGACCTTGACATACTTCCATAACTTACTTCTAAATCTCAAAGCTAAATTTATGAAGTGAATAAAATTACTACTAAAAGAAAAAGGACAATTGAGTATGAGGAAAAGGCTGAGTGGTAACATAAATGCTTGAGAGGAGTATAGGGTGAAACAAAGCACAGATGGTTTTATCTTACATCCTTTCACTTTGGACCAGCTGAAGTTGAGAACTGTTTCAAATGTGGATATCCACAATATTGTAATTAAAATTACAGCAACAAGGAAAAAATCTATACAGAATTACTTCTGCTTAATAATAAAACATGTAAAGCTAAATTTTTTTTTAGTGTCAATTATATTGGCATGCTTGGTAGCCAACATTTTTAAATTAAATGAGCTTTTCAACTTAAACAGTAACTGCAAGAGTGTAAAAAAATGCATCCTTATGGGCTGTCATAAGAAATACCTCGAAGTTAGCACTTTACTTAATTATACAAATGCATAATATAAAATCGATTTCTTGTGCACTGTATGAGTGCCTTGCTTATTGCAAAATACTTTTGTACTGCTTTTGTCAACATAAATTAGACTTAAACAATTTTTTCTAACACTGTTAAATTAAATTATGTGCTTTGCAAGTATAATATTAAACCAATGAATTAAGCTTCTAAATTCCATTAAACCATTGTATTTCCTTTATATTCTATAATGGAACTTTAAAAATCAAAATAGTTCTTAACAGATACCTTCAATAAATCGCAACTGAGCTATCAATTTGAAATAAAAAAAAATTAAAAGGGGAAATTTGCATCACATCTATAAGAACTTTAAAATTTGCAGCAATTCTTTATTCATTAAAAATCAAACGGCAGAGAAAATGATACCAGCAATTAATTTTCGGCCTGGCTTGCATTATCATTTCAAGGTCAGGTTTCATTGGCCATGCCTCAGTGGGAGCTTGGTTTTGAGATCACTAAACACTGCTCGCAAGGGAAACATCATTAAACATGTACTTGGAAAAGTGAAATCACTTGCAATAGCAACAGCTGAAAAACTCTTCTACCCTGCCTTGACCCATTTACCCTCCAGAGAGAAACAGGTGTCTTTCAGCAAGCATTCATGAGCTGACAGATATTTACCTCTGATGGAATACCTGAGTCTACCCTTACAAACAGTTTGACCTGACCACAGATCCAAAGACTGGTCCAGTCGCGATGATACCAGATGAAAACACAAAACCAGTGACCAATACTTTCAGGAAGGGTTAAAAGTAGAACACCTTAGAGGCAAATTATGCACCAAGGGGGCTGGAGGGAAAAGAAAGAGCAGTCGCTCTTGGCCCCAGCAGAGATCAGCAGCAATCTTGACACACAAGATTACTACACTGCATGCATCACACAAGGAAGTCCAACCTCTTCAATATCAGTGGCTGGGATACTCAAACATTCATGCCGCAAGTAAAATTTCCATTTCTAACAATTCTTCTATGTTTTCTCCAAAGTCCTAACTTTAACAATATCTTAAAAAACCCACCCAAAACCCCCAACAACAAAAAATCCGTAATAAGTTTCCCTCACCATCTTCAACTGGAAAAACAAATCTTTTTACTTCTCGGCTGTTTGTAATTTTTTTCCAACTTTCAAACTGCCTTTATTTATAATTTATATTGCTTTTTTATCATTATTTTCTCTTTACCCCAACTTAATTCCTTGACACAACTGTTAAGATTAAGTAGTGCTTTCTCTCATCATAATCCATCCTTCCAATGCAGGGAGTTCCAAATGGTATGGTGAATTCCAGTTGCTGCAGACATCCAGGTAGCTGGTATCATTTATGTACACCTCTTAAATGACTGATTGAGATAAAAAACTACTATGATGACAATGTAGAAAAATGTACTGAAAATAAGTGGCTGCTTCTTTGCAAATGACAGCGGGCAGGAACATACAGTTTTGTCTATTTTTTCAAATTCAGAAAATACAAGAGGTATGGATTTTTTCTCCTTCATATCTATTGTAATACACTGGGGGAGAGAAAAATACTTCTAACCATCTGCCTAGTTATTAAAGATGTTACAACAACTTACAGAAAAATGTTTCAGTATGTTGAAACCTTTTTTTTACAAAGCTATCAGAATATTTTTCTTGAAATTGATATTTATTTCAACACATCTATGTGTTTAGGTGCATATACACACTTTCATATCTCAGAACAAAGGCTTCTCTATTTCTTTGAAATACTTTTTCTGAAAATACTGCCAGCAACACCTATGAATGGTGATGGACATTCACAAGCAATTTCTGGAAGCAATCAGGGACTGCAAGGTTTCAATTCAGTGCTGTAGTCCAAACAAGCTAGATCTTTTCCTGTCCTTGAACACAACAGAGAATATCAGTCTGCTTTTCTTCTTTTTCCTTTTTTTTTTGTTTCTTTCTTTTTTCTTTTTCCTTTGTAAGGCAAGCAAGACAGATGGATTTTGAAGCATGTATTTCACCATGACTCTTTCAGGAACTGTTGACGTTGGTTCTTCATCTATGCCTAAAAATACAAAAGGTAGATGAGAAGACATGCCATCCCTCATTGTCCCATGCTGTTCTCTGACCCCAGACTTCAAGGATGGGTCCCTTGCCTACTTCGGCCCCTTAGTTACAGCGGTGCATGCCAGACTTTCAACAGCAGAAGTGCAGCAGGGATTTGCAAGGGACAGGTTGGTCCTCATGTCCTGCAGTGCCTCGATCTCTTCCCTTCTTCTTTTACAGTACATTAGATCTAAACTGCTAAATTGGTGTCTTACCATTTCCATCTCCTCTGGTCCCTCAAACCCATGGGAGAATGTACCCTATGCATCCTGGGGGACACAGGAAGCCAGGAACTGCCTCTGCAGGTTAGCAGCCTCATGGAGGAAGAAAGAAAGAGAGTGCACCACCTTCCAGGCAAAGTGAGCTGAACTGCGTGGCCTAGAGACAGCTGGGAAACTAGAGCACCAGTAGCTATTGTGATGGTAAAGTTCATCAACTAGTTCATTCCTAAGAAAATCTAAGGCAGCAGAGAGCATTTCAAGACCTCTCTTGCTCTCCCCTACATTTTATTTTAAAATAGGAAATGCTGTCCTCTTGCATAAGGACTTCAGCTGATTCTCTGCAGTAGAGGATGGGGTAAAGGGGCTTTGGTAAGCAAATGCTGGCTTCACCACTTCTGGGATTTTCTCTGTCACTGTGTAACTGTCAAGGGAGCAGAAGAATCCTTCAGAAAAACCAAAAGGCCTGAGGGCCAGCAGCTAGAGAGGACTCAGTCAGTTAACTCTAGGCACACACAGAGCAGTACCACAAATACAAATCCAGAAGTTACAGAGTGTTAGAAAGAAATTGATTTACAGATGTTCCATGAACACCACAAAAACAGCAACAAAAAATGTAGGGATCAGTGAAATGGACAGTGACTACACAAGCCCAAAAGATAAGAAGCCCCAGGGAAACAAACTTGGTCATGTCTGGCTTTACAGCCAAGATCTTAAATGGAAGGGGAAAGACATTAGATGACAAACAAAATTCTGTAGCCTTCTGAAGGGATGAAAGGCTATTTCTTCTATTGCAATTAGCTTGGGAAACAAAGGTGAAGCTTGCTACAGAGAAACCTGCTACACATGCAGGTTTAAAGAACGTCAGAGTAATGCTCTAAAATGTGCAAACTCAAGCAATTTAAGAGTTTGCATCTTTCATGCATTTTAAGGGAAATAATTCTCTTTTAAATGTCAAACCACATTTTTTATTAATTTTCTTTTTCTCTCTGCCAGAAGAAACTTTCAAGTGAAAGAACTTGAAGGATCTTCATATCTGCTGTAGTTGTTCACAGCAAATTATATGCACAAAAGCTATATTGCAGTAAAAGAGCAAAATAAAGTATTTAAAAGTTAAGAAATGCCACCTTTGAGATATCAGTAACAACCTTCATTCAGTTTCCTTATGCATATGCATTATATTATTATTGTCCTTGAGGCAAGATGGAAAAATCTATACATAAAAATACAATGTCAACTAATGTAGATGGCGTAGGCTAAAAAAAGCAATAAACACAATGGTGTATATGTTTTTCCTGTATTCCTTGCATACAGCTTTTAAATAATCAACTAGATTGCAAAAGGTGTAACAAAGAATACACCTTACTGACAGCTGTCGGCACAAGTAAGTTCTGCAGCACTGGTGCACGAGCCCTCACACATATTTTGTACACAGAAGCACATGGTCCACCAGGCATTCATCAGAGAACATCTTGAAAGGTTTGCCTGGCCTGTAAGCTACTCATATTTGTCAGAATATGAGTTTAACAACCTACCATATGATCCAGAATATGGTAGGGAAGTTTATCACTTTTCTGTACTGATGCAGTCAGCTAAGAAAAAACATACTTGATTGCTTTAAAATTAGAAAAACAGAAACAGAGGCATACTAAATAGATATTGGGTTATTTGGAAAGTTATTCTGAATATGCATAAAAAATTGAATATTTAAAATTTTCTTTTATCTGACTCAAATCGAGTATTTTAAATTTTAAAATATTTCAAATATGGAATTAGTGGGTTGTCCACTACACCACAGGGTAAGATAAACCAGCAGATTCCAGGATGGTACTGACTATTAATGGAGGATGTTATATAGTTCCCTCATTTTTATACATAATCGCTTAATTTCTCCTTATAAGAATTCTAACAGTTGCAACATAGTATTTATCCATTCAGAATTAAAACAAGTTTACCATAAAATATATTTCACCAATGTGCAGAATACCATAATGACAGTGGATACTGTCATTGACAGGCAGGAGCTGACTGATACAAAAAATGTAGAGACTCTATCTCCTACTGCAAATGCAGGTTCCCACTGAGAAAAAAGAAACAAAGAAAAAGAAGCACAAAATCCTGCCATAAAACCCAGCATGCACCGGAGTTCCACACTACTGGGAAGACAGTGGAAAAAGAATGATTGCCTCTCTCCCAGGTATTATGGGAATTAATACACAGCTAACAGTGTACTTGGATCAGACTGGAAAGGGACTGCAAAAGAGGAACCAATTTGAAGAACTGCTTGTGGTTTCACTGATTTTCTAACTGGCAATAACTTACAGGGTACAAGAAACAAAGCCTCTCTCTTCTAGCACATCCTCAGCACCTCTGCAGCCAGCATCAAAGGAATCTTGATAACTATTTCCCCATTTCAGTCAGTATACAAAGCCCATTCACTATACATCAGCTGAGCTCCAGAAGAGAAACAACTTGACAAGACAAGCTGAAGCAATATGTGTCAAAGAGATTGAATTCCACTTTCATATTTGTACAGAAGAAGACAGTGCATGATTATTGCTTGGAGCGTGTGGTTGTTTAGGGGATAATGGTAGTACCTTAACACTGAGAAGTAATGGAAATTGTCTGTCTTGTTCTCATTCTTTCTGAGACAGTCACTTGTGATATGTCTTGTTGCACTGCCAGGTCATTTCTCTCTTCAGGCTCCTTAAATATCACCTGTCCAAGTTGACAATGCATCTCTCCAATGATGGCATTATGCTTTGTCCCTTGCTAAATTGCTAGACACTTGCTTTACCAAGGATGAAAAGTCACACTTTACTTGCAGAAATTAAAATATTAGAGGCTGGACACTATAATAGAGCTCTGCTTCCCAATGCTGCCTGTTTGCAAGGATGCTCAGACCTCAGTATCAAGGCATCTTATTGTGCCCAGGCCCATGTCCTCCTTTATGATCTTATTCATCATAAAGCAGACTACTCCTAATGTTGCTAAATTCAAAGAAATGGATTCAATTATTAAATTTTCAAACAACAAAAAGGTATATACAATGACTTTCACATTTTTTAAATGCAATCATGTTCACTGAGAGGTTCACTGGAAGATGCAGTGCTTCCAGTACCCCATTTTTTCACACCAGCAATTGATCTGTGTGGAAAACAGCTCTGCAAACCCTGCTCCAAAAAACAGACCTTTAGCACCAGAGACAAAAGAGTTTCTTCATGAGCTGTCAGTGCTTTATTTAACCCCCACTACAAGTCCATATCAGATGGAGTAAGGCATAGCACGAAACAGAGAAAGAAGGATGGTGAGAATATCAGTAGGAAATTTAAAGGCAGATTTTTTGCAATTCAAGACTGTAAAAAACAGATTGTAAATACTACTGTTTTTTTTTTTTTTGCACTTGTTCTTTACTACAGTTGCTGCACATTTGTTTCCTAGCATGTGTGATGGTCTAGACAGGCAGAAAGAAGCCTGCCCATCATATCTCAGCACCTTATACAGAATTACCCGTACAGGATGGCTGCTCTCGAGGTGGATAAAACACACATTGGCACATGTGTCTACTGAGAAAATAATGTAAAGTGTCCAAGAGATTTGTTTTAGGACAACAAAATGCATAACAGGAGCATCTGATATTTTCTAGTTTAAGTCTGCCCACAAGGTAGACTTTCAGAGTGCGCTGAAAGGTTGGCCGCAGAACCCTGACCCTGGGAGGCAGCAGCCCAGTTGAAGCCTCACTCATGGGAACCCACAGCATATCTATTTCTAAAAGATCTTTAAATCACTTAGAGTCATCACAGAAATTATTGTACAGACTCAGAATTCCCACCTTAAACCATAAAACCTTAAACGTGCAAATTCTTTCTTAAACACAGAGACAGAAAGCTGATTTGTGAAAGCAATATTGAAGAGTGATAGCACATTTTTCCTCACTGTGGGACCAGAGCAAATTAACACAGGAGAAAAAAACCCTATATTTGTGAACTGCCTTAATTTAATGCACATGACAACTAGTAAATTCAGGACTAAATAATTCACAGTAAGGCATAAGCATCACGATTTATTGATTTCTACACAATCCGATTGTTACATCTATTTTTTTCTCGTTGTATAGAGTATGCGCATATGCTCTGAAAATGCCCATCAGTAAAGTGACAATGAAAAATGTTTACCATCTTAACTTGCCTTTCAAGTCCACATCCCTCACCTTTTCCAATTACTGCTAGGCAAGATAAGCCACATCTCTAAAACTTTTTATTTTTTTTTTTTCTCTAGAGGTTCTTATACTATATTCATCACCATATGAACTGCAAACCTACAAGCATATTATGCAATATGAATTATTTCTACAACATATTATTTGTTCCCTCATCCATTGTTTAGACAGAAGCATCCATATTTGCTTTAAACTTTTAAATTCTATTTCTAGGCTGAATGGAAGGAATAGCTGGGATTGAAGGGGGACATATGGTTGTGTTAAAATAAAAAAAGGAAAAAGAAAAATCAAACACAAAAAACTGAGCATCAGAAAACTTAGTAATGGCAACCTAAGAAGTCTTCGAGGTGAAGTCGCAGACATACAAAGAAAAGAAGAACAGCTCAACTTGCATGATCCTTAATTATGGCTATTCGGAAGATAATAGGCAAGGGCTAAGCCCCCCAAAAAAAAGAAACGTTCAGGAATAAATTAATCTCCACTGATTTCTATGCAGTATGTTAGCTGCATTCTTCCTGCACTCCCCATCCACCCCTTATTATATCAAGTTAACACCAAAAGTCAACTCTACATGGACAAATACAAAGAACTCTTGGTCACACTGAGAGCTGAATGCAGAGCGGTTGTGCGTCTTTATTTTCATGGAGAGGGTCTGTCTACAAGACCACAAAATTTACATCAGTTATAAAACCTGTCACTGAATGAATTAAAATTTCACCCCTTATATATGATCTTCATTGTATAAGATTCTCATTGCAAAATATTTAGCATTCAGACAAATAAATCCAAGATCTCATTGCAGCCAGCACAACAAAAGTAAGAAAAGCGCTTGCTCTGAAAAAAATAAATAATAAAGTCATGCGAGGTAAATAAATTTGAGAAAAATTGCTGGGGAAACACTCATAGTCACCCCTGCTTTCCAAATAGCAATGAGACACCAAAGTGAAGTGATTTGTCAAAGGTGATGCCAAAGGCCATAAGCAGAGAGCAGGTTTCTTGAATTGCAGTTCTGTGCTGTCTTCAAAGGCCATTACTTTAAGGAAACACGGTACTACTCAACCAGCTTATTTATTTCTAATCATCTAAGCTGCTACAGGTTGTGAATTGTGAATAGAGCACATCATATTCCCAGTGGGTGCTCATGCTCTGAAATTTCAGCCTAATTGTTAGAGTTCATTTTGCAGACAAAAGAAGGTACATTGTCAAATATATTTTCACCAGTCCCTCTTGTTGAGCACAATTTCTCTAAAATAAAGGTAATAAACTGCAAAATATGTACTTATGGTACCGATATAGTATCTGAAATGTTTAATTATCTGAATGATAATTTAGCATGTTGATACTTCCAAGGGTAATGAAATAGCTTTTAGCAATTAATGACCTGAAAAACAAAATGCATAAAATGAAATAGTTCTCAAAGGTAACCTGAAATGAAAAATACTAGTATACAAAGGAATAAAAGGCTTATGCAGTTGAGGTGGAGATGTGAAACATGGAAAATAAGTTCTTAACCCATGAGAAATCACTGTCTAAATCATGTCTGTATCTCTAAACTCAGTATTAATTCTGGTCACATCACGCATAAACAACACGATTTTGTTTCCAGATTCCAACTTTCTGCAAGATTTTTTTTTTTATTTTGGTTTCCTAATCCTCCTGACAACAAACTCTTGCACAATGCCATACCTTTAATTCTGTAGAAAAGGATGCTATACAGATTTGGAGAGCGGTTGGAGAGATGGGGATAAAAGACTCGGGTTAGAAGAAAACTAATTTGGTATGCAATTTCAAGAATACACCTTCAAAAGCTTTAAAACATTCTCCTATACTAAAAAAAAAAAAGTGAGAAATTTTGCTCTGGTTTACAAGCCAAGGACTACAGGACTTCTTCTAGTTCCAGTGCCTAGGCATCATCCCTAATGGTCCATCACTCTCAGGTCTCTTTTCCCACTCTGTATATATGGCCTACTTTGTTTTTATTATACTGCAAATGTTATACTTGAAACATAGATTAGAATCACCCAATTAATACCACTGTGAATTAGAACTCAAGTCTTTATTCAAGAGGCTTCTTTTTCTACCAGTTTCATAATATTCTGTAACTTGCCAGCTTTATCATAGTTACATTTTCTTTATAAATTTGCATGGAACTGTTCCTGATAGGGCCCAAACAGAAATGTTTATTCAATTAATCCATAAAACCAGTTTTAGCTATATAAACCAGTTCTTCTCCATTTGACTTGATTTTATTCTGGTTTCTTAATCAAAATGCCTTATATAAAATTAAATGCATTAGAGAAGAACAATATCAGCTTTATTAACCAAATCTGTAATTTAATTTTTAAAAAATCAAGTTATTCTGACAAGAGCATTCTATAAATCTGTTGATTGTCTCTAATTATATTACTTCCTTAATTCTTTATTAATCAAGCTTGCTATTGGCTCTTCCATTATTCTGTTCAGAATTAAAGTCAAGATGACAAGCTTTTAATTAATTGGGTGATCCTGCGCCTTCATGTCACTATTTTTAACATTTGTTTTTCAAGTGATCTGGAGCTTTCCAGGATTACTCCAGATTTTTGTTTGAAAACAGCAAGCAAAACCAGGTAACATTAAGAGCCTTGACAAGTCATTCTTAGGTTTCTAGACCTACTGATCACCTGAGGTGCAACTTGACATCAGTTGCTACTTAATATGCTCCTCAACTCATTGTTAAAAAGGAGGCTATTTCATTATCATTCCATACAAAAGCACCACATGGTCCATTCCCCCTCTAAGCACCAGCAGGAGGATTTACTGAGAAATAAGGTGAAGAGAGTGAAATTCACTCAGTTCTGCTTCATACAGTCTAGATTCAAATTAGGTGAAAGAATTATGCTGCTCACTATTAAAATGAAACAAGGTTAAAATAATTAAAAAGCAAACAAGAATTAAATGAAAACCAAATATTTATCTAGCAGAAGAAAGTCCAAAGAATTGATGCCTGTCAGAACCAGTGCTTTTGGGAAGACATGATATCTCTTTGTAATGGCTTTGGAGAAAGACATATTGGGGTGAGAGAAAAAATATTGAATGCATTTGGTAAATCTCATCAACATCTCCTACCCCAGCACACGCTGCTGGTACTGCTTTCCTCTTCTGCCCTTCCACTCCTGCTACTCACAGCCCTCCGTATCTAATCCACACTACTCTGCCAGAAGCACCAAAATAACTGAAAAATTAGTATGCTGCCAAAACATTTTAGTGCTGCAATGATCAGAGCAACTTAAAAAACCTTATTAAAATTTTCCCTGATTAATTTTTAATAGACTGATAAATGAAAATACAATAAAAGTCAGTCCTTTAAAAATTTGTTTTATTTACGTACTTACCAATTCTCAAACGCCATAAAATTAATATTGCATTCCTGAACAGTTGAGAGACCTTAATTATGAAACCAAACTAAAGCATCAAACACACTAATCAATCATGCTAAAAAAAATTTATTTCAGCTGAAATTAAAAATAGAAGTCTCTGTTCAAAAAAAGAGCTCCAGTCTTCTAAAAGGGAAAGATTATCTCAACCTGCAGCCATGTTTTTAAGAAGCAGACACAGACAAAAAATCTGTGAACATCAGTCCCCCAACTTTGGAGAAGCTCTAATCAGGCTGTGAGTTATCTGGCCTGGGTGCACCCACAGCACTTTCAAGCGCTGCAATATGAATTATTGTCCACATCCATTCTTTTACAGCTGGAATGGGCACCATGGATTAATGCACTGCAATATATTTTCTTGCCACAGACAGTGCTCCTCTCAGAAGTGTGATCTATTGACTAGTTACATGCACTTTGGATAAATCATGACAGTCTCAGTGTGCTGTGGCATGCTCTGCCCTGGGAAAAGCCGCCAAACAAACCAAGCTGAGATGAGATGGAGAAATTGCTGAGACACAGGGGAGATCTGTGTGATGTTGGCAGCTGTTCCCTTTCCTCCCCCTGCCTCTACCACACAGTGAAGGCGTATCCTGACCTAGTGTCCTTCATCAGAAAGAGAACCAGTAACTCTAACCAAAGTCTTTGCACCAAAACCTTGACTGACCAGCGTGTCAAGTGCCAATGACCACAACCATGTCTTGCTGCAGGTAACTCATCCCCCCCTGCCCACTGGTAGACACTTCAGAAAGAAGGCAGAAGAGGCCACTGCACACAACAGAGGCTTTGAAATGTGGGTGGCCATGCTAGAGGAGCCCACGTGCCTAGGTCTGCTACCCTAATTCTAAGTGAAGAGCATCACAGTGACTTACTGCTGATTATGACACTCTACTATAAAAAACTAGCCACAAACAAAACTCTTCTGAAAAATAAAGCATGAGAGAATTCAGGGCACCCATGCCTCATTGTATAACATGGCACTCGCAATGTTGCAGGAAGAAAGTTTCCAGTTAGTGCAGAGGGAACTTGCAGCTGCAAGTACCATATAAATGATACTAAGCTTGCCTGAATACAGCGAACAAAAAAAAGTTGAAAACTAATTTAGGGGAGGTCAGTGTCTGAACTTGCAGTTTACTGCCAATTCAACTGAGTCATCAGCATCACGCTCCTTTGAAAAAGAGGATACCATGCCTAATTTACACAATCTGACAAGAACTTGGCTGGGCAGTCTGCCTGGTCTCTTGCTAGGTAAGTCAGCTGCACTACAGTCCTTTCTTATGGATATAAGCATCATTAGGATTCTATATGTGGTATGGGTATCTCAGCAATGGCAAGCAGCACAATAAACAGAGCATGGTTGTGGGTGCCAGATGATGGTCCAAATCAGGTGGCTCTTCTACAGGATGCCTTCTCAATAACAATTTTAGTATTCAGTCTTAAAGGGAATATGATGAAGTTCCTTAGTCCAGACTTCTTCCATTGTCTTAATATCTCCACCCCCCCCGTATCATAACCAACCGGTAAACCTATATGGAACAAGGCTCTGGCGCATTTGGAATCAGATATCGAGATCTTAAATGGTTCCAATTAGAACCTGGCCAAAAGCCCAGAAACAGTCACAAGTGCCAAACACATTTGTAGAAACAACAGCAACTTATAAATATTGGTGTAATGAGTCCTCTTCCGGAATGACAAATGTAAAGTAATTTTTAGAAGTATCATATTCATTTCATTTCAAGTTGTTCATCTTTAGTTGATTCTTAAAATGTGTTCAAACTGTAAATAACAAAAATATGAGCAATAAAAACATGTAATTTAAGCACTCAAAATGTATTCATGTTCCCCTTGAAGCTATAGTCTAAGTTCATAATAATACCTACTTTGAGGGAAACAAGGTAAAATTCTGCTTGAAACATGAAGACAGCTCTTTTTCTTTAAAGGTAAATATTTCTCTCTGTCCCCTTTAAAAAAAAATAACAGTTGAAAATTACGCATTTATCTGTATTTTTATTAGTTTTCAAAGTTTTAAACAATTGCAGTTGCACTACTGCAAGGGACACAAATGAAGACCACAACTTATCCATTCAGTGCTGTATATTCCAGGAGCCTCCTGTGATGTTGACTCTACCCAATTTTATAAAACCTTTGTCTCATATATCAACATCCTAAATTCTCATGTACAGCACAAAGTAAAACCTGTAAACCCAGGTCCCCTGCCATCACTCTGCAAGTGTAAAAGGCAACAAATGCTGCGTGCAGTAGCACTGTACACGTCCCACATCAGCGCATGCAGATTCCATACTGCAATGTCCCCCTCACTCCACTCATTTGAAAAATCATTTACAATTTTTATGTAACCACAACAACATTTTAGTTCCCCAGGCAGTCATGCAGGGTCACTTTCTTGATGGCAACATCACTGGGGTCCCTCTGTTATAAACCCCAAGACAATGATCAAAAGCCTTTGAGCTTGCTTTTGTTTTTCAATATTTCCCATGTGCTGCTTTTTTTGTTCGTTAGAGGAGAATTCAGCAGTATCCTGTACTCCGTGCATATTGTTTTCGAAATTAACATACATGGAAACTGTACATAAATATTCTGCACTTCAAAAAGGCAGCAGAAAGCAGCCCAGCTCCCAAGCCTTCAATTGCAGGGGATCATGTGCCAGCACTGCATCACTGAACCAGCATCTCCTGCTCTTATGCCTTGAGGCTGACTGTTATCAATAGCAGGTCTCTGTGATGGATAATGCTTTTGAACAATGAAATAACAGTAATAACAATAGCAATAATAATAATATCATTGATAAATATTTTTTGTTTCTCAGCTCTGCTAAAGCTATAAAGATTTCCCCCCTGCCCTTGTTCATTTCATTATCAAAACAAAGAAAAAAAAAAAAATGAAGACACACAGGACTGTTTTCTCCAACTGCTTTACAATTCTTCATGCTTTTCTGAAAAATCACACCCTTGTGCTAGACTTCAGTAAAGTAGAAGCGAGCAATTCCACCATGTACATATATTAAGCTCTGGACAGGCTGAACTATTGACCTCCTTTGCTGCTAAAAAATCAGTTAATCATAAAACTGAGCTGTGAGCTGTTACTCAGAAGCAGCAGCCAATATAAGAGAACAACTTCTAATTTGCAGTTGAAAAGGCAGGCTAAGTGGACAAGTTTAGATTATCACGTATTTTCTACACCCTGTCCCTCTCCCTCCACTCCCCCAAGGAAAGAAAGGCAATCACAACTCAGAGGATACACTCAGAAGGACAACACACTCCAAAGCCACAGAAAACAGCCCTGAGGATTACTTCTGGATGAAGTGTTACCCTCTACCTTTTGTTTTGGTGTTAAAACCCAGAGAAGCGAATAATCTGAGCAATGACACCAGGCAAGAGGTGAAGTCATAATGAAATAAAGCTCAAGTGCCCTGTGAGGACTGAGGGGGAGGCAGTACCCTTCAGCATCAGCAGCTGGGAACACAATGCCGTGATCATGTCATCATCAGCGGTGCTTAGAAAAAGAAATAACAAAGCATACACCTGGCTCTTACAGAGGATAATGTCAGAAAATAGTGTTTTCTTCAGATGTTTCAGACTTCAGCCACTTAAAAACACTCAGTGGTTTCATATATTTGATTGCTCAGCACTATCTTTAATCAGAGACTGATAAAACAACATATCTAGCAAAATGCCTTCACTTCAGCACAGGAAAGATTACCTGGGAAATGCCGGGTGGACAAATAGGCTGTCAGAGGACTTAACTAGTGGAAGAATTATTTCTTCATTAAAGAACAATTTTGTTTAGCATTAGTGGAAACATTTAGTAAATGAGTCACCAGACAGTAGTTTTGCTATGAGGAAGACATAAATTGATCTAAATACTTAATAATAAAAGTGCACATATGACTATGAGGAAAGTACGATCATCACTCAAATCGCTAAAGAGTAGAGTATATCTCCAGCAAAGCAGAGAACAACTGATTAATAATACATTATTTAAAAATAGCATGAAATTATAAATACTGAATGAATTATGGGGAAAAAATACTTTAAACTTCATTTGAAAATAATGCTGATATTTGCTTAAGCACTAAATAAACAAAGAGCAGAACCCTAGCTTATTCTCATTATTTTTCAGTGAGTTTGCTGTTGCTGCTACTTGGAATGTAAACTTCAATCCTTACAATCTCATCAGATCAACATTCTCTAATGCACACTTTTTAATCTGTATAGAGAGTAGTCAAACTTCATGTTAAAAATTCATTTATTTCCCACCATTCCATCTGATATCGAGCAGATAATCAATTAGAACTAGTTTCAGAATTCGAACTGAGTATCTGGCTGAAAAAAAAAGTGATCTTGTCAGAAATGAGAATTGGGAATAATTGAAGAAAATCCAGAAAGAAGATACTGCTGCAGAGATATAATCTAATATAGCACAGTCAATCACCTGCCAGTCGCCTGTACAATACAAACAGCAGCAGGGACTGCAGGGTGAGATATTCCATTATTACCTTTACCTTTTCTTACAAATCTTCTCTTTGGAAGAGACTAATTTTTATGTTTATAATTTGCTTTTTACAAGCAAAATATATGTATATCCAGACAAAAAAATCATATTGACTTGGACTTGCAGTTATCTATCAGAAGCCTTGGGAGAACACTGCAGAAAAGGAAGGTCTCTCATTTTCCAGACAGGTGAGGAGGCAGCAGGGCGACCTGCTGTTCAAGCTGGTTCTGTTCTGACTCATCCCTGGTGCTGGGGACCATATTTCAGTCTTCACAAACCCTTGCTGACACACCTTCTTCTAACTGAAACTAGCTAATGGTAAAAATTATTTGCCTTCATTTTCATGGAATAGGAAGAATCAGTCTTGCTACAAGATAAACAACTTGAACTTTTATAATTATTAAAATAATACTGTCACAGAAGTTCAGAACTTTCTTCTCAAGTGTTTCTTTAATCTGCTTAATTTCATAGTGGATTAAATTGAGTTGAAATTTTTTCTCAAGCCAGACTAGATTTTGGAGCCTTACATGTGAGTGCTATGCTTAAAAAAATTTAAAAATAAACCCACACTCAAAATAACATTGTTTTCCCTAACTGGCTTCTAAAAACATGTCACATAAATCATTACTTACTTTCTTTTCCTTTCCCATTAAAAATCTTTACTCTGTCACAACCTGAGTAAATTAAAGTTACATTTTTTTCAAATGCTAGGAAAACAGCCTGAACATTTGGATTTCTTAGTCTCGGCTTTAAAACAGAAGCTGTTTTCCAATTCCTACTTTTTCAGAAGAATGTCTAAACCAATTCCGTGCAATAAACCAATACTTTAACCTTACTTAGATCTCAAAGACTGACATCTTAACTGAGATAGACACATAGATCTTTTTGCTTCACTGGAAAGAAAGACTAAATTATAAAAATGATCACAAACTCCAAAAGATGCCTTCAGTTTAGTCTTACTCCAGATTTGTGCCTCAGCTTCTGACCATACCATTCCCAATTTTAAAAAGAATTCTCTAATTTTCTGGATTTCATACCCACTGAGCTAATCTGCTAGAATTCCTGGCTTCTGATCCAGACCCTGACACTCTTCCTTAAGTAAACAAAATGAGTGGTCATCCATCAGAGATGTCACCAACTTGTGAAAAAACTATTCATATTTCTGATTCTCATATGCACGTATATACATGACACATGGAAACCTGACACTCTGGTTTGTTGTTCTGATTACTTTACTGCAATTTTGAATAGATGGTTATCAGCACACTTTGCTAAATCTAATACTGTGCCAACTTTAAAATACCATCAGGCCCTAGAAGTCCTGAGACTAGGAGAGGAAAACCCACAATTTAGTTTTGCTTATTTTCCTCACAGTCTGAGATTCAAATCTATAATTATTTTCCCCTGCAACTATGAGACATAGGCATTATCTTTCTTCTTGAGAAAGCTGAGATTAAAATAACTTTAAGAAGCTTTAGAAGGAACAGCATATAACACAAGTTGGCAGTGCTTTGTCTTCATGGTGCTGGCCACGCAGGGGCACTCTAAGAAACAGGAAGCAGACTGCAGGGCTCAGCAGCACATGATTTTGGTGATAGCAGTCAAAATTGGAGAAAACACTCCATTAATATTTTCAATTGTATTTTACAATTTAGAGAATCATACAATATTCTGAGTTGTAAGGGACCCACAAGAATCATTGAGTTTTATTCCCCATCCTGCACAGGAGAGACCCAAGAGTCACACCATGTGCCTGAGACCGCAGTCCAAACGCTTCTTGAACTCTGGCAAGCTTGGTTCTGTGATCACTTCCCTTGGGAACAGTCATAGCTGGAGATTTTAGTATTCATATTTTAGTTCTTGGAGGCTCTGTCAGGCCATGCGTAACTGCTTGGGAAAAGACAAATTATGCAGAAGTACACTACACTTTTTTTTGCAAGGCTCTATTTCTTAAACATATCCTTTTTTCTCATGCAATTTCCTCTATGTGCAAGTTTACTTAAAATGCATTTGAAAATATCAAGGTGAAGAAGCAAGGAGGTCAGTACTTTCCAGAAATCAAGTTCCATTCCTTGCCTGAGGAAGAGTAAAATGTTTTCTTGGATTTCTAACTTCCCGCCTCCTAACCTAGCCTCCAAGGGTTACCAACCTAGACAATGACCAGGGAAAGAAGAGGACGAAGCAAAACCTTACTGATCCAGAAACTTGGGGATCCTGTGGGCGTGAAGTGAATCCTTAAGTCCTGATAGAAGTTAATTGGAGCCAACACGCCTGCCAATCAATTAAACCATAAAGTAAAAGATTTTGGGTTTTTGTTAATTTTCCAGAGGAACACTCACCAGCACACTTGGTCCTGGTGATGAGTGGTGGTCCTGGCTGCCCTGTCCCACCTTCGCCCGGTCTGGTGAGCAGGACCCGAATCTCATATTCGGTGTCAGGGTCCAGGTGCCAGAGCTTGTACGTTGGTGCGTTGACTGCATGGGTCTCAGTCCAGGTCCCGGACGTCATCCGGTACTCCACTTCTTTCAGGATAATGGGGCCGTCGCCAATGATCGAGTTGGCATTCAGCTGGATGAGCAAGTATGTAGGCCCAACGCCCAGCAGCTGCGGGGGTGCTATTGGCCGAGGTGGCTCTGCAGGGGAGACAAAAAATAAGCCAGCGGTAAAACAAAAGCTGGAAAAAGCCCTCCTCCCACTAAGAGGAGGGCTCTCTACACAGAAAGTTGTCAGAGTTTGGTCAGCGAAAATTCCAAACCTCAGAAGCAAATTCAAACTGACATCAATGAAGAAGAGCTGAGGAGAATTTCAGCTGATGGGAGTGAGTGGTGCACTACTGGCATCTGCTCAATGCTATTTTTTCCTGTTAAAAAGCTCAGCTGGAGACCACAAAATCCTGATTTATATATTGCTGCTGCTTGAGATTTTTTTCTGAAAAAAACTATGCTCATTTATATAATTTACTACTACCAATAACTTGAGGTTTTTTTTATTGACTGAAACCATGTTTGTACTTTCCTTATAGAAAGAGCTGCAAGAGATGATACACTACCCCTGCACAGAATATTCTTAAAAATGAGTATCACTGCAGCTAATCTGAAACCCACCGGATGTAGTTAGGGAAAAGGATATAGATGCCTATTACAGGCATTCAGAATATTCAGAACTGAGCAAAGCTGCCAGGAGAATGACAAAATAAAGACATATGGCAACAACATACAGTATTTTATTCTTTAGTAAGTTATTAACTGATTTTGAAACTTGAACAATAGGATGTGTGTTGCCTTTTGTCATCCCCTCTTCTCATCAGCTTTTGCCTGCCTAAATATTTCAATGCAGCTGCACAGTGAAAAAGGTAATGACAGACCAAACAGGAAGGGGTGGTCCTCCTTACTCTGAGAAATGTTAACATAGAAACATTGCCTCAACATGATTTATTTTAAGAAACAAATCACAAGCAACAGGTATTTTTCTAATAAAATGAATTCACTGATAAACATGGAGGGTTCATTTTCATTCCAGATGGCTTATATTTCAACTAATTTGTTTCAGTTAATTAGGCAACGATGCTAGATTCAGTGCACACAGGGGTTTCACACAGCAGCAATGCAGAACTTACAAATCAGCAACTCTGAGCAGGTAGAGGGGATCTCATGGCCAGTACATTAAAAATAACTTTTGACCCCAGACCATAAGATTTCCCTAGCAGGGGACCCTTGCACCACTTCCCCCACATTCCACACAACCAAGTTAAGACACAGATGCATTCCACGTGTTCTGCCACCCAGGGATGATCCCATCAGTGTCAGTGACAGAAAATGTGATGGGGAGTGGTGGACTTCCTTTGATGTCCCATCTTCCCTGCATGCTGACGTTCAGCTAATGACTCCCTGGTTCTGTCTGCTTCTCTATTTCCAGCAGCAAAGCTTCCCTTCCAGATACCACAGCTTGTTCCAAACAGTATATTCACCAGCTCTATAAGCAACCAGGTTTCCCAGATTTTGGCACTTATCTTGCAGACCTTTTTCTAAATTAACTGCTTCTCAAGACACTCAGTTTGCAGACCAGGGAGTCTGTAGCCTTGTCATAGTGGCTGTAATGGGAGCTGATTTTTTCCTCCCAGAGTGAAAAAGTGCTCCAAAGTGTTTCCATTTCTGCTTCGGGATATACAAAACTATAGAAAATATCTCAAGCAATTATTAACATTTTACCATGTTTTGGCAATAAATGTGCATATGAATTAATTTAGATCCCTTACCTGCATCAAAGCTCAGAAATGCAGCTGGGCATAATGAGGGCAGTTTGTTTGCTTTGGAGCTAACATTTTAAATGTCAAACTAATGTATGCTAAGGTCAGTGTATATTATAGCAGAAAACATCCTCATTGATGATCATGATGCACTGCCAACTCCAAGTTATAAACTTCTAAAACATATGGCTATGTTTAGAAGTATACACTTTGATTAAGAGCATGATTATCACAAATAAAACCTCACATTAATGAGACTAACATACCATTGCCTATTAAGTTTTTATGTTAAGAAGTAAAGCACATTCTTATATTAGCATACGCATTTTGTTTTTAAGCTCTTGAGGCCAAGGAGACTTATTTATAAAGTCTCTCCCAGTTCCAATAAATTATGCATGAATTTTAATCAGTTAGCAAATGAACAAGTAATTGTTCTGCAGCATTATTAATATTCTTCATAATACAATATACTATCAGAACCAGAGGTGAGGTGCAACCAGAAATCCCAAAAGTACACTAAGTATCAACTGAAGCATGCAATCCCAATATACCAGAATAAACTTTTCTGATGTTACCCAATTAACTTTCTATTAATTATTCCCATTCATTATTCTATAACCACATCCACATTTATAATTTGAAATCACAATTTCCTTTTGTATATACAGCAACCTGGAACTTTTACAGTTTAAAAATTGCCATTGATAGCTAAAAAGACAGAACAAAGCCATCATTAATGTTTTGGTTGCTATTCCCATAGCAAATATCACACATATTAACAATACTTTTCTTTCAGTGAGTTTTAAAACACAATTTACATCCTTCAAGGAAGTGTATATTGCTGGTTTTTTACCCCAGCAATCTGGGTCCACCTGTAGTAAATAATCCACTTGCAGAGTGCCCTGAGAAGACAGTCTGCCAAAAATGAAAAACCTCTTACATAAGGCACGAAAAATAAAAGGAGATATGTGAAAAAGTACCCTAAAGAAAATCAGCCTCTCAGAAGTTTGTTCTGGCTTTTAAACAACATAAAAACTCAGCTTCAGCCAAGCCAGGTGATGGTTTAGATGTTCAGAGCCTGGGTTAGAGAATTGCAGGAAACTGAGGCTCACCAGACCCAAAGCCACGTGGGGCAGCACGGTGACCTCCCTCCACCTTCTCACTGCCCTGATCACTGCAACCCAACTGGAGAACTGTGCCCTTTATTTCTGCCAAAAAGAACCCACCTTCCCCAAATATTATGAGGAGATATGGCTAAGACACACAGTATTCCTACACTCAGTTTGCAGACCAGGGAGTCTGTAGCCTTGTCATAGTGGCTGTAATGGGAGCTGATTTTTTCCTCCCAGAGTGAAAAGGTGAATGCTCCAAAGTGTTTCCATTTCTGCTTCGGGATATACAAAACTATAGAAAATATCTCAAGCAATTATTAACATTTTACCATGTTTTGGCAATAAATGTGCATATGAATTAATTTAGATCCCTTACCTGCATCAAAGCTCAGAAATGCAGCTGGGCATAATGAGGGCAGTTTGTTTGCTTTGGAGCTAACATTTTAAATGTCAAACTAATGTATGCTAAGGTCAGTGTATATTATAGCAGAAAACATCCTCATTGATGATCATGATGCACTGCCAACTCCAAGTTATAAACTTCTAAAACATATGGCTATGTTTAGAAGTATACACTTTGATTAAGAGCATGATTATCACAAATAAAACCTCACATTAATGAGACTAACATACCATTGCCTATTAAGTTTTTATGTTAAGAAGTAAAGCACATTCTTATATTAGCATACGCATTTTGTTTTTAAGCTCTTGAGGCCAAGGAGACTTATTTATAAAGTCTCTCCCAGTTCCAATAAATTATGCATGAATTTTAATCAGTTAGCAAATGAACAAGTAATTGTTCTGCAGCATTATTAATATTCTTCATAATACAATATACTATCAGAACCAGAGGTGAGGTGCAACCAGAAATCCCAAAAGTACACTAAGTATCAACTGAAGCATGCAATCCCAATATACCAGAATAAACTTTTCTGATGTTACCCAATTAACTTTCTATTAATTATTCCCATTCATTATTCTATAACCACATCCACATTTATAATTTGAAATCACAATTTCCTTTTGTATATACAGCAACCTGGAACTTTTACAGTTTAAAAATTGCCATTGATAGCTAAAAAGACAGAACAAAGCCATTATTAATGTTTTGGTTGCTATTCCCATAGCAAATATCACACATATTAACAATACTTTTCTTTCAGTGAGTTTTAAAACACAATTTACATCCTTCAAGGAAGTGTATATTGCTGGCTTTTTACCCCAGCAATCTGGGTCCACCTGTAGTAAATAATCCACTTGCAGAGTGCCCTGAGAAGACAGTCTGCCAAAAATGAAAAACCTCTTACATAAGGCACGAAAAATAAAAGGAGATATGTGAAAAAGTACCCTAAAGAAAATCAGCCTCTCAGAAGTTTGTTCTGGCTTTTAAACAACATAAAAACTCAGCTTCAGCCAAGCCAGGTGATGGTTTAGATGTTCAGAGCCTGGGTTAGAGAATTGCAGGAAACTGAGGCTCACCAGACCCAAAGCCACGTGGGGCAGCACGGTGACCTCCCTCCACCTTCTCACTGCCCTGATCACTGCAACCCAACTGGAGAACTGTGCCCTTTATTTCTGCCAAAAAGAACCCACCTTCCCCAAATATTATGAGGAGATATGGCTAAGACACACAGTATTCCTAGCAGTCAATTTTCCTTGAGCTTCGTTCCCTTTTTCTCAGCCATGAGCCCTCTGTGAAGAGCCATAAAGTTACAAACAATAATTTATGAAAAAATATTTCAACCCATGGACAGTTTAACTCATCAGTAGAATGGACTTTGATAGATATTTGAGATACACTTAACAATTTGATCAAAGACCCTGAATGATGAGTTTCGTTTCTTCCTTTGCTAAGCACAAAATTTAAGATTCCTTTTCCAATGTAACTAGTTTAATTACTGACTCATTTTCTGCCTGTATTTTTAGCTAGTGCTTAAAGGTGTTAAATCTGATGAAATCCCTTACTATTTTCATGGCCACTAACATCTCAGAAAGACTATATTAAAAGACCACTTGTACATCTTCAAGACATTAAATAAATGAAAGTGTTTTCATGCATTGCATTTTGCAGTATTTGGTCAGCTCTGGTTTTGACATAAAATGCCCACAGCTAAGGTAATAAAAAATTAAGACTGACATTTCATCAGTACTAAGTTCCCATTCTGCTGAGCTACTAGCAGTACATTATGCTCACATCAGTATGTATATGACATTGTATATTAAATGTAGTATTATATTTAGGCACCAATGACTAGAATAAGCATGCAGCATCAACCTCCACTACCAGTCTTCCTACAGTTAAGTGGTTGTGTCATATCTTCAATATTAAACATTGTATGCAAATAATTATGCTTTCACAGACAGAAAAAAACAACCAGAAAAGGTCATTAGTGTTATTATTATAGTAACTAATATGCATAAAACTTCCAATATTCTCAAGTAATATATGCATACTATACCATGTTGCCTTCCAAGATTAAATACTTCCTAAGTTTAAAACAAAGGAAGGTGGTTTAATTAGTATCTTACTGGCAATCATACTGTTAATGATCAGTTCAAAGAAAAAATAAAAATAAAACTAAAGCAGAATTCTACATATTGTTCCATTTTGGAGGAAAAGCTGATACTGGATGATACGTGCCTGATAAAATATTACTTATATGCAAGAGTCATGTTTTTCTGAGCATAACATGTACCAGACACAAGAGACTCTTGCTACACAGCAGAAGGGTTTGAAGAGCCGGGGAGGAGAGGGCTGGTCACCACAGAGCCTGAGCACACAGAGCAGGTGCATGCCTTCATCCACTCTATCCCACTCGTGCCTTGTACAGCCCCTGCACACATTAACACTGTGCAGTAATAGCCTGCGAGTCCCCTCCACTCACGCACACACTGTGCCTTCCCTCTGGTGACAGCATGGTCAGCTTGTTCTGTGAAATATCTCACACCAAGCCATACACTTGATATGCTGAGTATTAACTATTTAACCCAATACACACAAGAGGGGCAATCATAAAAATCCTAATTTTTACAAGTATAACAAAACATTCATTTATTAAAAGAATGCCCAACATCAGCCTCACCTCCCCAGAAATTAAAGTGGATGTTTTAATTACACCATACACTATCAAGAAAGTAGGTCAACCAAAAGAATACAAAGTTCCTTTAAAATTTGTCATAATTCAAAGAAACAAAAATATAAAGTCATGTAAATACAGCTAATACTGGATGTTCTAGGGAGTATAGCAAAGATGCCTCCACAAATGATTCAAGACTGACTCAGCTCCCACTTACATCAAACTCATTTCCTCTTCTAGGGAAATTTCTCGCAAAGCTGTTTAAGTATGTCTGCATATTTCTTACAAGCTCTCTGGTTTTCTAGTTGAATTCAGTTGAGGTTCAGTGCCTGACCACACTGGCTATGCAGTCTGAGATACCCAAGGCGTATAGGGGCAAGAGTTACACTACTTCAGTACTCCTCGTGTACTGGAAGATTACATACTGCTCTAGAGATTCTAGTTTTAAAAAGTATTGAAAACCAGAAGAGGTAGAAATATTGTTTGAAATTTGGAGAACATGAATGACATTTAGAAGAAAAAGTTATGGCAGTCAAGTACTAGCAGGGAAACATTCAAAAAACATGAAAAATTCTTGGTCTTAAAAGCTAGTCAATACCATGGAAAAAAAGAATTAACCAGAAGTAGTGACTGAAAACTTAAATGCAGATAGAGTATTAAGCTACAAATGTAACAATGAGAATATTAAGTGAACGACAATAACAGTAAGAAATTCTGCATTTCCTTAATTGTAAGTTGGGGGAATACCTACAGCTCCAAAGAAGTATAAATGAAAGAAATTAAGTGGTCATGAAGGTGGTGACAAAATGAATTATGAACAGTTTGAAAATAAAAACAAACCATGGAGGCTTTCCAAACACTGTTTTTTTTTTTTTAATTTTTGCAAAAATCATTCTGCATGTGGCATATCTTTAATAGGAAGTACTGCTCTGAGAGGAAAAAAAAAAATCAATCAGATTTTAAGACAAATAAGTTTATTTTGGACTCGGTCTGTCTGCAAGGACACCTGGCTGTCTTCTACTCTGACAAGACCTGCCACACCTCAGCACCAATACAAGGTGTATTAACACAAACAGGGGACTTTGCCAGCTAAGGGGGAAGCATTACAGAAAACAGAACTTGCCTAATGAGAAATTCTTCTACTCAGTCAAAAAGCAAGTTAATGCAGAGGACTGAGGGATGCCAAGCTGAAAGCACAGACTTGATGAACAGCAGAGGTATCATGAACCTTGAAGTCACAGGAAGCCTCTGCAGTTTATTTTTAAATTTCCAACAAGGTCTCAAGTTTTCTCTTTCTGTGCATGTCAGACTACACTCACAGCTGAGTCTGTCACCCTATATGCTCCATCTCTAGTGAGTAGTTTGGTCCTTAGTGGTTTTGCTGAATAACACATGGAAGATGAATAAAAAAATCCCAAAAGCCTATGCATCAAATAGATTGTGCAGCACATTGAGGGCAGTTCAGTAATGGGAACTGAGCACTCTCCTTGGCTTCTGAAAACAAGGAAATGCAAAAAGACTGAAAAAAAACCCCAAACCAAAAAACCTACAAGAACATGGCATATTTTCCTTTTCAGCATTATTAAAAACATACCTCTAGGTCTAGGTTGCTCCAAGACCTTCCAACCACTAATCAGACTTCACATGGGAAGTCCAATAAAATTACATCAGGACAATATTAACTACCCAATTCATAGGTGCAGACACACACCCAGTCTCAAGTGAGAAATGCTGCCATTATGGATTTAGCTCATGGGATTCTTGCTTGCACACCACATAGTGGTACTTGCTTTTCTCACCTGAGCTGCCCACCTTATTCTTGTCACAAAGGAGAAGAACAAGTGCAAGCTTATTCTTAGCCAGACATACTATACATCAGCTACACAGATTACTCCTGCCCAAAAGACACAATGCATCTGAAAAATGTCAGAATAAAGGAGGATGAGCTTGACTGCAGGGCAGGGCACATTGCAGAGGCTGCAGGAAGGCACACTTGCTTAAACCAGCTGCAATGCTCAAAATAACTCCCCTCAGAGAAATTTTACAATTATGTCCACTACCGCAAGACCAAATGCTACTGAGAAATTAACACAATAAAAACCCAACCAGCTGCAAGTCCTTTGGAGCTCTCACAAGCCTTGGCCAGTTAATTAATAATTCCCCAAGCTATTGCTTGGCTTTTCTATTTGTTCATAAACTCATTTACCATTTTCTTAATAAATTTGTTTCATCTTTTTTTTTTTTTTTTCTCCCAATGGACAAAAATGTCTCTCTGCTTGTCAAGTTTAACTCATTTTAACAGGTGCTTAATTTTTCTACGTTGTTAACAATTGTACATTTTTAATTTTTTTTTCTGATGGGAAAGTTTCTGTTGATCTCATCTTTGTCTTCTACAGGTAGCTTGGGGAAGGCACTGTACTGATGAGAAGGCAGCAAAGATGTTTTCATAAAAATAACTAACTTTGACATATCATACCATAGAATGACTTCTTCATGTAGAAATCAGTAGGCTTTTAAAGTTAAATATTCCATATAGCTACAAGCCTACTTTTATTTAAAAAAAAAAATCCAAAACAAAACAACAAAAAAAAACCCCCAAAGCCAAAACCAAACAAAACTCCAACACAATCAAAAACTAATTCTGACTTATCTCAACTGCTGTCCTGTGACCATAAGTGATGATGGCTGCATGGAGAAACTTGAACAGCTCATGATCTACAATTCTGCTACAAAGGTTTTTCTCAAACCTGTTTTTTCTTTTCAATTCCACTTACGCAGACTTTATTTCTGTGACTTCAGAAAATTGTTTCTGTGACTATAAAAAAGAATTTATCACAACTGCACAGTATCTGGCACTAGCTGCTAGTCCAGAGGTTGAGACAGAATACTTACAAAATGTTATATTTTAATTAAGAGAGTTAGTTGTCTGGAACAAAAGAACTCATTGTAAGTAATGGATTAGTGACCAGGTGGTGTCAAGTGATTTATCCAACTCTCTTCAGAGAGTTTGCAAGACCATTTTCATTGTCTTTTATTACTTGAAATGGAAAAACAGAAAGAATCAATTTTAAATAAACATTAAAAATAAATATCTATAACAGTGAAATTCAGGTAACTACCTAGAGAATCAGTCACTGGAGAGAAAACAGCAACAAACAGAAATGGCAAATTGAACAGTGAGATCACGATACTGGCTTAGGTAGGGTACTGACATATTTCACCATAATGTCTCTAATTTGGGGTCTGCCAACAGGAATAGTAAGTCACAAGCTCACTTCAAGCTACTGTTTTAGCTTTGAGCAGCTAATACATAAAGTTTGTGTCATAGGTACAAAAAAGTCTGCAAGCTCATGCAGCTAAAACGTATTTAATTTAGGTGACGTGGCAGTTACTGACCACCTAAAATGCTGAAATAGGAATTATTTCAACAGTGAAAACTGCTAACTTCTGCATAGTGATGTTATATCCTATGCATCACCGTGGCATTTTATTCACCTTGATTTGAAACACCACTATGTTCATTTTATTATCTTCCTTTAAAATAAAGGAACAGTGTGCAGCTTTAGCATTGTCAGCAGAAACTGTAAACAAGGTTAAGAACATGCCCAGCTTACATGTAAAAAAAAAAGTCTAAATAAAAATTGGACTATGTCATCTCTCTACACAATTTATGATCAGTACACATGCTTATTTTTTGAATGATAGTAGGCTATGTTACTATGGGAATCAATTAGAAGATTATGACACATTTTGTCAAAAAGATTGCATTGTGTTAAAGGCATTTATGCAGCACAATCCTAGAGGAAAAATGAATAAATGTAAGAAAAGGAGGTGCCTGTAATGAGAAGTCATTCAAATTTTAAATAAAAAAAATAAAAAAATCAGTCAGCATAAATGAGTCAGTTATAGAAATGTCTCCAGCAAAGACTTGATCACAATGACTTCATTACCCACATGTATCAGTAATGCCCTTGAGATGTCAATGTTGAGATTACTGTTGGAAAGAAATGTTTTATCTGCTTCATTGTCAGGAACCAGCAGGTTGAGAAGAAAATTGAATGCCTTCTTCAAAATTGGTACTTCCCAAGAAAGGATTACCCTCAACTCTACAAGGCTCTGCAATTTGACGATACTGCATTCTGCATGCACATCCACATGCTGTCAATGATGAAAAGGAATAAAACTAAAGATTACAGAAAGAATGCCTGAAAAAGAACAAAATATTGCTTTAGAGACTCCAGAATTTTCTTTTACATGCTTATGTAATGCATGTTTTTTACATGCAATGTGTGATGGGAATATATTTATTTTCTAAGTACTTTCATTATTTTTGTTTTTATTTCATTTTAAGTCCGAACTGGTCCAGTAAAATGAGATTGTGAAGATTTTTCCATTATTCTTATATCTGTTGATGCTGAGTAGTCATGTAGTCAGTAGTCACTCACACACTCAGTTTACTGCCTAAACAACCCAAATATAGAAACGTTCTGATGGACAGAAGTTACAGTGACATATTTATAATCAAACTCAAAAAATTCAAACACCTGCAACAAAATCAGAGCATTTCAATAGAATTCAGTTAAACAAAAATAAATAAATAAATAAATAAATAAATAAAAAAAAAAAGAAAGGGGGGGGGGAAAAAGAAAAATAAAAAAAACAAAACCAACCAAACAAAAAAACCCAAGCAAAAACAAAAACAAAAAAAGAAAAAAAAAACAAACAGAAAACTCCAAAACAAAACAAAAAAAACCCGAAAAACAAACAAACAAAACCCCAAATCTAATAGAGATTTATACCTCACTAGCTCTACCTAACTATAAAACTTGAAAGCTAAAAAAATTCACCCAGATAGCACTCCTGCCTGTCCTGGAATTCTCCTGTATGCCATATTTTGGAAGTCACATGATAACCTGCCAACACTAACACAAATTTTTATCACCAGCTCTCCTGCATGCCTTTTGAATGATGGAGAAAAATGTGCCATGTGCTGTTGGAACAGTATCATCGTGAGGTAGAATTCAAAACAGTATCATGCTCTATAAATGCAGCGAGCTGTACACATCCTTGTACCAGAAGGTTACTGAACTCTAAAGTACCTGCAGATGACAGGAATAGCTGGCATGGCTTTAGCTTCCAAGCATTTACATCTGTATTTAATAACAATTACAGAAATTTAACCACGTAAGAGGTGAGACTGATTTTACTGTAACTATTAACCTAAACCATGGGTTAAATCATGGATGCACAGAGGTGGAGGAAGGAAGAAAGGCAAGCAGGTCACACACTTATTATTAAGGCAAGACCTTACAAATGCACAGGGGGCAGAGATTAACAGAAAACCTTCCCCTTTGGACTTGCAAGGCATTCTGCAAAGTTCTTCCTAAGGTATCCCATTTCACTGATGTTAAAGGCTTTCTGTCAGCACTTTAATACTACCACCAAAGGAAAAAATGATACAAGGCAATATAAGGGTTACACATTAATGAATATCTAGAGAGATTTCGTGTGTGCTCAGCCTATGCAAATCTATGGGGGGGAAATGACAGAATCCATTGCCACTTTTGAGCAAATTTATTTTTGAGGGGCTGTTTTCTTGCTCAAATCCCTCTATTTCTATTCATAATCTTTTCTAAGACGCATATAGATGTTCCCACCAGCAATGTCTTCACATGTCTTATTACAGTGTGTCCAAATATTTCTTGCCAAAAATGCCAGAAGGCAGCCCACTGGAATGACAGAGAAGGGGACTAATTTTAGGAAGCACTGAGACACTTCCCTCAATCTATGCAATGAACCAACAGAAACCAAAATGGTTTTTACACCACAGTTTTACATCACAGATGTGAAATACACATCATCTAACATGCACCTCACAGGGCAACCCTACTCCTTCACTTCCCACCATCAATGTTGCTTGCAGTGTCACTCATCCACACTACATTCATGATGGTTTAGGTTTAAAACTGCTCTTGCAGAGGTGTACATGGAAGTTCCCTGCTTTCCTGGGCCCCTGCAGAAACTTACAGTGGTTTCAGACAAGAGCCAGTGTCAGTACAGAAACAGAAGCACAAGTTCAGGTTCTTGAGACAGGGGAAAAGAGAAGGCAAAGATTGAGACTGCCTTTTAAGAAGGTGCTGGCTAGTACATCTGTTTTCACCATGAAAGCCACCCTCAGAAAGGGGTAGGGGGATAGAAGCGGCCAAAAGGAGCCACCATCCTTGCCACAGCACCTGGACAGGTGTTAAGAAATACCTATGAAATGAAGGTAACAAAGCAGCTGCCATCCACCCCACTGCCAAATGGATTCTGAGTGTGATGAAAAGCCTGAAAGAACTTTCTAGAAAAACAAATCAGAACAGAAAACCCCACCAGTTCTGCATACTAATGAATTTTTTATGAGATATTATGATTTTAGATGAGTTGATAAAAACATGTTGCCTTTGTTTTGTTGCAAAAAGGGTTCAACGTATCAATATGACTCTGGAATAGAAATTCCCAGAGTACAGTAAAAGAGTCTAAATTTTGCATCTGATTTCAGCTGACACAAACATTTACTGTTATGTAGTATTATTTACATGGTTAATGTGACTGCTTACACTGGGAGAAATCCGACTAGGAAGTCACCAACTGTCTTTCTGGTCTCACAAGAAATAGACCCATCCAATCATAGTCCAACTGGACAGTCAGTAAAAGCTAGCTCAATTGTACCGAGATCTACAGCACGACTAATCCACAGTGCCACTCACCTGAGAGGCAGCAGCTTTTGCACTCAAATTTGTAAAAATGTTCCCTCAGAACCACATGATGGTGGACCACCAACTAATCAGACAACCACCAGGCTCACCACCACTGATGGAAGGAATCTGATGTTGAGATGGTATCAGGGGAAATGTCATGAATGTTTATTAAGCTCTTCCCCCTCTCCAGAAGTCCTTCTCCAGTCACTGCTTAAGAATCCTGATTGTGCTGGATCCTTGGTTTGTGATTGCTGCCTGTTGTGCTCCTGATTTCTGTTAATCTCTCTCTATTTAAATTCTGGAGTTTTGATATTTAATGGTTAAACTGAAGACAGGGATATCAAATGGGGCAAGATAAATGAAATTCTTATACACTGCCCTAATTCAGGCAACTGAGCCAATTCCGACCTCATCACAGCTTTAAAATCTGAAATAAATAATGCTTTTTTAATAATAAAAAAATTATTTTTTCTATATCATTTTAACCATTCTAAGTTATCTTATTAATTTTTTGATGAGCAAACTTAAGAATACATTATTCTATTACTGCATGTTTTAATTTTTGAATATGATACTAATCAACATCTACTGAACCTGGGCTGGTACACTGAAAGTTCTGTAACCAGCCTCGTGTATTCACATATGAAAGGCAAACAAAATCAACAACTCTACAGAAATAATAAGAGAAGAAATTATTAGGGTAGAAATTGTACAGTACAGCTTTCCTCTTCAAATACAAGATCCACTGGTAATAATATGCACCATCGTGGTAATTGCTGCTTTCAAAGATTGCACAAGCAAACTACTTTGTTTATTTATGCCCCAAAATTTAAATGGCCTGTGTGTAATGGGCATTTTGTTGAAGACTGGTTTTTTTTGGTTCTGCATGTTGAACCAAGCACCTAAGAGCACATTAAAAAAGACTCAGAGACAAAAATAAATCGGTTGTCACCATATTACCAGTTAAACAGACAGTAACAATACTTTAAAGCAGCCCTTACATTTTACATGAGTGCTGGTAACAAAAACATGCCATCATGGGGAAAAAAATTTGTGCAATTTTACCAGCAAGCTCTGTTGTCCCCAGTACACAAAGCTAGGAGTACTTTTTCAGAAATTTTAAGTACTGTTTTTCATGAAGACAAGGAAAATCACTACTCTTCCTGACGAATTCCAAAGTTCTGCCTCAAACTTTTAATGTATGAGTGTTCTTTGAAGAATTTGGCTGGTTTGTTTCCTTCTAAATAACTGCAAGCACCAGGAAACTTCTCTCATGGGACTTTCTATCCTTCTGATAAATGTGAGTTTGGGGCATAAAAAAAGCAGTTTTGTCAACACTGTCAGAGGGCTGGTGAAGCTGCCCCACTTAACTCTATTTAGGCTTCTACCTCTCAATACACATCATCTTTCCTGCTCTCAAGAAAGCCTTCACCTGTTATTCACCTTCCTCCCCAATGTGTAATGGGAAAGGCAAACTGGACTCACAGAAACATTCAGAATAGATGCACATAACTTTTTTCCAAGCATAAGAAGCCACAACACAGCATTTTGACATTTTAAAAAATCCCTTAAACCTTCCTCTTTTCATTTAACATAGTTTTTTTCTTTCCAAAATTCACTAGAGTTTTACTTTAAGAAGTTCTTGGTCACTGGACAGAGAAGTCAGCGATCAGCAAGATTTGTATATCTAAGTTCTCCCCACTTGGCATAGCCTCTTTTCCCAAATTCTGTGGCACATTCTCAGGGTGCAAATCCTTCTCCTTAGTACCCACATTCAGGCAGTGAAAACTCAGGGGCTAGGCAATCTGAGCACGAAGCTGATTCTGGCATTTTTCCAGTCTTCAAATAATCCCTTTATCAGGGCCACACAAGTACAGGAAACCTGTTTTATAGTTAACTTTGGTTACAGTCAAGAATATAGAGGTACCACAAACTAGTCTCATGCACATATTTTTTATACCTTCCTAAGTGCAGTGACTTAGAAATTGAAAACAGAATAACTCCATACACACCAAAAAACCCCAACTTTCTCCTTTGGAATGCAATGGGCTAGAGAGGCTGAAGTTGGGGTTGCATTTCTTAGTGAAGAGGAAAGAGTGGGTGTGTATGTGTGCAGCAAAACAATAAAAGATGAGAGGGTTAAGATAAAAGAGTTCATCCAAATTCAGAAAATAGCTGCAAGAAAAACATTTACATTAGCATTTCCAAAATGACGTTTTGATTTTTCAGCCTAGTTGCAGGTGAGGCACTAGATAATAAAAAGGGGCATTCAGAACATAGTGCAGACTTATAGAGAAGTCACTTATTCAATCTCTCAGCATAAGGGCATTCCACATACATTCCTCTTGTCTGACTGGAGTCAGAATTTGTGCAGAGACTTTCCATTTCCAATGATAGCACCTTACCTTACAGGTTCAGAGATTCCCAGAGGAGTCTCTACAACCCTCCTTTTGAGGCTGAACCATTTTCCTCGACACATTCATTAAGTCATATGTCTACCTACAATGTCAGTAAGAAAACATAGATTTTAGTCACGGCTCCAATTAAAGCAGCAACAGCCTTATCTTCAGCCTTATCTTACAGCTGCTGGTATTTTGAGAATAGCCACACCCAGCTTTTCTTGTTTTCCTTAAGATACTGAAGAATTAAGAAATAAAATGTAAAATAAAGTCAAAGCTGATAAATACAAAGCAGTGCAGTGAGATTTATGAATCCCTTATGGACTCTAAATCAGTATAATCACACAGGAATAAAATTTCTGTTGGGAATTTCAAGACCACGTCACTTCAATTCAGACAAAAAGATAAGAGATCAGTGATTATTAGGAACCAAACACAAAGAAAGCATAATATCTTGTGCTACTGTGTAAACTCATAATGTTATCTAAAATAAATTATATAGATCTGGTCTTCCTACCTCCTGCCAGATGAGCTAGAAGACAAGATGTAGAAAAGGCCAAATAGAAGTTATTGAAGATGTAGTACAGCTTCCTATGTGGAGACATTTAATCAATCTGCAACACTCAACAGGAAAGAATGATGATTGAAGGAATACATGCTAGATGTTTATGAAATGACAAGTGGCATGAAACTGATTAATATGGAAAGACTTGCTATTTCTTGAGTGAAAATAGATGGCAACTTTGCAGGGAAGTACTTTTTTCTGTGGGTAACTTGAGCTAATTGTGGGAACTTATTGCTCCCAACTGGGCAAAAACACAAGTTCAGAAATTATTTGACAAATTTGTAGAAGGCTTGTCATTGATATTACACACATGATACATTGATATAGTCCCTGGCTTGGTAAGTCTTAAGCTATAGATTGCTAGATGCTCAATGATGTATGAAGGGAGTGGATCACTGTGTGCCTCTCTCATTCTTGCATCTTTCCCTAAGCCTATACACTGAACTAAGAAGATCTTGGCCCAGTAGCAATATTTTCTGAACTCACTATCATGCTCTCTAGAAGCAAAAAAAGCTACCAAACTGCTGCTAGCTGTCAAGCTACTCATTGACTATTGGACAATACTGGAAATAACCCATAGGCTTCAATCCATGTAATGCATTATAGGTGAGTGCCCTCTCCATACATCTACTAATGTTCCAACTATCCTCTTCCTTCAGAGTGTGGATAGCCCATGACTGTGTGGTCACATTTCCTTCACATTTAATTATAAATTATCAAAGTTTCTTTTTTTTTGTTCTGATGCTTGAATGGAGAGCTCTAGATTTTAAAACAAAAGCTACTTTGCAGAGCCAAAGCAATATAAGCTAGCCAACTGAAAAGAGATCAGTTTTCTGTTGATTTACATCCCTGAATGGTTAACGTAATATAGACGTAGTAAGACGACCATAATTATGTTGTACCTTCGCTAAGTCATTCCACATACATCTTAGGACGTTTTTTTTCCTATCCCATCATCGCTTCAACGTGTGGGGAAAATGAACAACAAAGGTAAACAAAGTCAGCAAGTAAAATAGCTTGCTTGAACTCCCCTGCAGGCCCATCCATGAGCAATATTGGGGCTTATAACTGCTAAAATACCTTAAAAGAACATAAAACTACCACTTGTCTACACAGCCTGTCCTGCCAAAGCAAAATGTTTTGCCCTGCTGTCCACCATTGTTTCACAGGTAGTTTAAGTAGTTCCCGTGTAGGTGAGTATTCTAACTCGGTGATATTTATACTTTTCTTGGCCTGAATTATTTATCATTTCTTTCTCTACAACACAAAAAATGGGTAACAGAAGCAGGCCAGTAACACTGCTGAAGCTCAAAATACCCTTTGAAAGCACTAAAGAGACCAAAACATTTTCCCTTTGATATGTTGCCTAATTTTTCTCAAGTTATTCAATGAAGCATTTCTGTTCATGCCCCGTTTACATCATATATTAGTCAATTATTAAAAAGCCACAAAACACCTGTTATTCCACCTATGAGTCTTCATGGCATTTTTCTCACCCAAGTTCATAATCCTTTACTCTTCAGCATACTATTTTTGCCTTTGTATTGCCTTCTCTCTTCTATGAATTATGAACACCTTACAGTGCCCTCCCTCTTTTTAAATGTCCTTTTGAGAAATTTGAATTACTTCTAATATTGCAATCAGTCACTTTTTCTTCAGTAGAAGAATATTTTTAATTTAGATTCAACAAATCCTTTGACTAGAATGCATTTTTCCCCCATTTTTTTCCTTTGGGTGAAAATTTCAAATATGTTTCAGAGCAGCACAGTGATATGTGCATAGTTGTCTATCTTATTATTCATTGAATACTACTGATAAAACAACTACACAGTTATGTTTGCTTTTCTATGCTTTAATTACATCTATACAAACCATAATAGCTTACTTCATTAGTATATTGTTGAAAAGCCACTCCAAATGTTATTGTATTTATGTATTTAAATGGCCTGAAGAGCATTCTGAAATTAAACTGAATGTCCAGTTCAAGAGAAATATTTTACTTATCTTTCTTTTCCTTTTTATTTACCGTTTCTTTTCCTGGTCAATTTCTTCCTCTTCCATAGCAACTCCACCAGTTCTTTTCCGTAACAACACAAAGATGAGGTTTACTATGGGGTTTTTCTATTCAGGCCCATTACATTAAGGCCTGTCATTCTGGTATCTGGTTATCTCTGCAGCTATGACAAGATAGTGTGGGCTTGAGGGAACATACTTGCATCTCTTGTCAGCCCCCTTCTGCTATATCAGCTTCTCTAAGGGCATGTTCATACAAGGAAGCTGCTACCAAATAAAACCCCTGAGACAACAGTGTTTATCTCAGGAACAATTCCCACACCACAATTCTCTGTGGGCACCAAGATTTTTGCAGCACAGCATAATCCACCCACAAAGCAGGCTGAGGATGCAGTTTAACATTATATCTAAGCCAACCCAAAACAACAACATCATTGTGGGGAGTGAACTACCACCTCTTTTCTGGTCTTTCCATCTTTTCCAGACTAGTGGTTCTACTACAAGTAAACTAGTCTGACACAAAAACGTCCACTTCTTTCTGCAGTGTCAGGAGTTTTTCAAATTTAGCTCCCCAGTCAGCTCACTGGACAGAGGGACAAGCATGCTTCTGATGTAAAAGAAGCAGAAATGGGGAGTCGGAGAGAAAAGAGAGGTAGGACCATGCCTTTTGTTGCCTCTACTGTAATATCAGATACTGATGCACAAACAGACATTGCCCATGCCTACATATATATCTTTAAGGAAGGGTCTAACAAATAAATAAACAAATAAATAATTGGTGTATAAATCTGTTCATGGGGCACAGAATCAGTCAAAAACAGAGTATGCAAGAAATTCCCTCACAGATTAGGAAGCTTCATAAATTATGGCAATATGGAGATGGCTTTTTCAGAAATGAGGCTGAAATCAGACCAAACAGTAAGTGACAGGTTTCAGCTCTTTACTCAGTGAAAGTCCCTCTGGAAGTCTCCCTCTGTAACACTATGCTGTGAGTCAAAACTGGTTTCTTGTCATGAAAGAATTGCTTCAATTATTCCCACTCAATCGATTAAAATTCTAGAATCCTGTGAAATTTCTAATCCCCCACAGGAATCCTGTGAGCTTTGCTAAGCAGGTGATAAATCCCAGCAAATTTCAATAAGGAAACCTCAGGTGCTAAACCCCTGAAAGTCATCTGAGCTGAAAGTGCAGGAAGGGCAAGGACACTGAACTGACAGCCACAGGAAACAGACTGTATGTACCTGGTCCATTAATTTCTGTTAATTGCCTGAGAACTCTACTTAGCTTCATTTGCTTCCACTTGGCATCTGCTTAGTCAGTTGGCCAGAAGGCTTTCTCCATACTGAAGTATAGTTTATCTTAATTATCAGAAGTCCTAATGATGCAAATGTCTTGGGGGATAGTCTCCTTAATAAGGTGACTGTTTGCACGTACTGTTCGGCACACATGTTCCCGTGCCTGTCCCCTCCATTTTTTATAATGTAAGCAATAGCACCCATACAAAACATTCTGCTTCAGAGCAAGAACATTGTCTTCCTTCCACGACACGTCTTAAAAATTCTTTGTTACAGCCTGGAAGTACTGACATACCATTCAATTCCTAATTTAGAGCTTCTTTTGGTTTTATGTAAAGGGCAGCAAAATCTGGACAAAACAAAACATCAGTTAAACTGCTCTTATCTGTCTGCAACTCCAGAAAGTTGCTTGGTGAACTTCTTGAAACCATCACTTGATTTGGCCTGAATGAAAAGCCAGCCTGTGTTCTCTCTATCAGTTCTTTGACCTCTTATAATATTATTCAAAGCTGTATACTAAAGCTGTTCCTGGAACAATTGAAAGTAAAAAAACAAGGATAATTTTGTTTCTAATTGTGAAAATGTCACTGATAATGACAGTAATTTGGAGGGGAAAAAAGTGTCCCTAGGGCACAATTCTTTGTGTTGCATAGTCCACATACCTAATTAGAGGTCAAGTAGGTATTGGAGGTGTTCCCAGGAAAAATAAAACTCATTAAATATTTCTTTAGGCAGCCGTGTTGAAGGAAAAATGCAAGAGGAAGGTCAAACAGATTCCTGAAATGGCATTAGGAGGTGGCTGAAGGTAAAGAACTTTAGCAACAAAAAGTAAATATTAAAAGGTGGAGGCAATTTCTCACATAAAACAAAGACAAATCTCAAGAAAGATGTCTGTAAGCCTAAACTCAAAATACATCTTAAACATGTCTGCAGCCAGCCAGAAAATAGACACAGTCCAATCTTTTTCTTGAAGTGTCCAATTACATTACCTTTACAAAACCTTTTGGAAAAGGAGCTATTCTTTCTAGTAAAACAGACTTTTTTTATCACCTTTCAATTACATCATTGTCATTTATTGCCACATTCAACCTGACAGCATTTTCTCTGTTCCACTGATAGAAGTAGCAACCAACAGGTAGAGGACAAAAATGGCAGACTTAAATCACATTGCAGAAAGTCCAGAGGTGCAAAATAGGGAAAAAGACCAAAACAGAAAAGGCATTGGCAAAAGTGAGGATTGCAGCATGCCATACTTGTGCAAACTTGCAGATCTCTTCAGTGCACTAAGGTGGCCAAGTGCCATGCTGTACACATTCAAAGAAGGAACTGTGCCTCAACATCACATATTAAAAAAACAAAACAAAACAACAAACCACCCTGCAACCGTACCCTGAAAGTATCCAGCTGCCAAGCTTCATACACTGCCAAACAGCTGCTCCTTTCTATCTCCAATAAAAAGAAGGGGAAAATATTCCCATGGCTGGTGATGCAGCCCATAGATCACAAACTTGATCACACTAAATGTAGCTTGTTTTTTCTAGGCTATGCAAGTCATCCAGTCTAAGAGAAGTGGAAAGTTGAAGAATAAATCATTAGTCAAGACATTTCCAACTGCTGTCAACATCATTCAAAGTCAGAGTAAAGTTGAAAGCAAGCATTAAAAGTCATGAGACTTCAATCTCAATTTTTAAGCCATAGAAAAACATCTAGTTTACCCCCTCTCCCTTCAAAATCAGTAGCCTTTATATCTCCAGTTGTTTAAAAATACAACTTACATTACCATGAGGATGTCAACATAAGAATAAAGCTGAGATTTTCACATAAACTCAGAACTCCAATTTCAGGTAAAAAAAGAAAAAGAAAAAAAATATTTTTAGACTTAATCTTTACTGGATGGTGAAAAAGATCAGGAAATCAATATAATATTCTTGATTTTCTCAGGAAATGAGTAAGCCAGCTTACTAACGTAAGACAGCTTTACTAAAAACACATATGGCATTGACACTTTGTAGTATTCTTCCTTGTGTCCACAAACAGGTACAGTTCCATATGGCTTACAGGATCTACTACAAGACAGGCACAAGGAGCAAAGAGCTACTACAAATATCAAAAAAGTTAATAAAAGATTAATCTAGGTTCCACAAACTATAAGATGCTTGGTACATTCAAATAAAGTTCAAATTCATTTGCCTTATGATCCATTTATTTATGGAAATATCCAGAGAAAAACTCTAAATTGAGCAAAGTATTTTTGCTGGTATTTATTCATTCGAATTAAGTAATTCACACAAAGTTAGGACTATCATTCTTAATAAACCTGGAACCTATCAAAAGTTCTCCCTGCTTTATAACTAACACTATGCAGTATCTATGTCTTTCAGATCACACTCATTAAGGATTGTGATCAGAGAAGGGCAACCAGGTTCATGAAAGGTCAAGAAAACGTGTCTTATAAGGATCAGCTGAGGGAGCTGGGTTTGTTTAGGCTGGAGAAGAGGAAGCTCATGGGAAACCTCATCACTCTCTACAATGCCCTGAAAGGAGGTTGCAGTGAGGTGGGGACTGATCTCTCCTGCTGTGTCTGCAGTGAGACAATCAAAGAGAAAGGCCTTAAGCTGAGATAGGGGAGGTTCAGATTAGATATTCAAAAAAATTTTTTCACTGTTCAGGTGGTCAGGCATTGGAATAGGTTGCCTGGGAAGGAGGTGGAGTCACCATCCCTGGAGGTGTTTAAGAGGTGTCTGGATCTTGCACTGGGTGATGGTTTGGTGGTTTAGGGGTTACAATGGTACTGCCAAGTTGACGGTTGGACTTGATGATCTTAAAGGTCTCTTCCAACCTTGACAATTCTATCATTCTGTGTTATTTTGTACTTTCATCCTCCTTTCTTGAAGGAAAAAGGTAACTCTTGTAAATTTGACTGTTGAGAGGCTTTTCCCTACCATCCCTACTGACCATTCTTATTAGTCTGTAAGGTTTCTAATATAAGTAAATTCCTAAGCAAGTTTTGATTCCTAAGAAGGTGCTCTCACTTTTTTCTAACACTGTTCACTGTGTTTTTTCTCTGTTTAGTCCCCAAACTCATCTACAGAAATTTTCTCTTTGGTTTACTAATAAAGAATTCAGGAAAGTGAAAAATTGCACTTGATACCACATATAGACATCAACTGGGATGGTACACTCAAAATGTTTGCCACTACAAGATATGCTAAAAGGCTAAGAAAATGGACGCAGAATAACTACATGAAATGTTGTAGATGAGATCCTGGAAACAAAGAAGTTTAAAATGAAACAAAATAAAAATCACAAAAAATTTAGGGAAGAGATGAAAATTCAAACATCAGTCCTAATGCAACACTGTCATCCTTCCTCATGAAGGAGGTGGGACACAGACTCTGCCATTAGCAATGTGAACATATCTGGGGAACAGGGGACAGAAACACATTCATTTTCCTTATAACACTCCTTAAATGTTCTCCAGGACATGCCTGTTAGCAGTTTCATATCAATCTCAATGACAAGCTCTCTAGTAAACCAGCACATCTGAATTCAACACTGCATCTAGGAGAGGCAGATCTGTTTCTCACTCCTTTCTATATAATTCTGCAAATATTCCAGCAGTTAACACTGCAGAAAAATCCTGCAGTATGAATTATTAAACAGACAAATATTTAAAACTATTTAGGAAAGAAAAAAATCTTCTATGCAAACTACTCTGAGTGAACTTTTTATAATCTCTTTAAAATTATCTTCAAATAACTCCCCAACCAAGATGATTACACGTCATTGATACATTGCAGAGCATATTTTTATGAGATAAATTCCATTATAATTGCAACAACTTTTCGAGCGACAATTTATACATAGAATCAAAGTATGTACTTCATTTTCATTTACACCTCATGTGCTAGATCACTTATCATGTTTCATGATAATGATCAGAGGGCACATAGAAAGTGATTTCTTGAGGTAACAAATTACCTATCATATTAGCATAGCTTACAAGATCCTGTCAACAGGTACCATGCATAAATAAGAGGTAATTAAATTTACCATGTGCAGGAGCATTTGATATGCTACTTGCTTTCATAGAAGCTGCCAAAAAAATCTAGGTTACTAAATTCAACATACCAATTTAGCTGCTTAAGTACAGTAGTTTAGTTCTTTATAACACATCAGGAACCATTATGCCACTAGAACACTAACAGGTAGACAGCATGCAGTGGGCTCAAGATCTGGAGACGAATCTCTCATCATCGGGTATTATTGCTTCTTGCCATTGAATCATCCATCATGTCTCTGAGACAGCTTGGAATGATAGTGCCAGACCCTCACAGTACTGCTCCTTGAACTCTGTCTCATCCATCTTTTGCATCATTCCCCATTTGCAGCGAAGTATCATCTCCTTGCTGCAAAACTGAGTGTGAACCTGTAATGCCTTTAACCTATGGTGCCACTCTAATAGTAATTGATTTCTTTTTATCGCAGGGATGGTGCACACTGAGACTACGTCCAGCTGCTGAGGCTGGGAGATGGTCAGAACAGTACAATACAAGCATCTATGTCCTTAGCAGTATGACCCATTCTCAAGGAAATAGTTGTATTTTCACAGCTAGATATTTTATAATGCATGTATATTTATCAATATTTAAAATTGGTATAAGAATATATACACAGTTTGTTTTCCTGCAGTTCAACTACAATTTAATAGCAAGATTCACTCAAATGCAGCTGAAAATAAATGTCAGTATGGCTTCATTCTGTATTTTTGTTAAGTGATTCAGTATTAGAACACTGTTAGATTTTTAAATACATACTAAAGCACACAGGTACACCTGCATTCAAAAAGCGACTTAAATTAACTCTACATTGATCACGGTGAGACTTCACTAGCATGATGACTTGTGTACCATAAACCACCCAAGACTAAGCGTTTTAATTCAGCTTCATCTGAATGCTGTTATAAAAGTTTAATAAATCAAAATGATCAAAATGCCCCCAGTGGCAGGTTGGGATTCAGTTTCCAATTCAAATTCCCTTTAATATACGGCTTCTCTGACACCCTGCATTTCTGCCATCTATGTTGAATTCCAAATGCACTCCTTTTCATCATTACCATGCATCTACTCATTGGCACCCTTTTTAACAACTCTGCACAATACAGAGATGTCAAATCTAGAGGGGTTTTCCCCTCCCCCAAACTGGAATATGATGGCAGGTAAGGGAACTTTGTCTATACTTAAGTAAATATTTTAACCTCCACACTAATGTCTGTGGCATTTAAACTGAGAGAGACCATTCCGAGCTGCAGTATTCAAATGAAATATTTGATTTAAATAAATGTAGAGACAGACCAGATACTGGAAGGGAAATTATCCAAGTGAAATACAGCAGTGATGTGGTAGGGCAGTCTGGAGACATCTCTAATTAAAATGAGAAGAATCACATTACTGCAAATGATCTTCATGCCACTGCACTTGGATAAAACACAGATATAAGAAACAAAGAACCCCCTTATTTCCTCCTTGAAGTGACACCTGTCAAAAGATTTTCCCGTGCCTCTTTTTTTCCTTTGCACTGACTCCTATCAAGCCTAAAGGCCAACAAGAATCCCACTATTCGATGTGATCACATTTTAATTTCCCAAATGCTTTATTTGGTGTTTGGATTCACTCGAGTACTTTCACAATAAGGAGGCACATGAGGAAATGGCAGAGGTATAGGAGTGCACCTAAAGAGTGAGACCTCACTCACGCAGTCGCTGATGCCACATGTGGGGTATCACCAGCAATACCACTTTGATTCAGGCTGAGTGAAGCTGCATCGTATCTTGTCTTTGCTGGGGTAGGCAGAGCAGGTGATACCTGATCTGCCACAGAAGCAGAAAACCCCTGAGGAATATTACCTAAAGCCAGCACTAAGCCTGACAGAACAGAGTTAACTCCTCTGCCACTGTGAGCCACTTGGTCAAGTTCATCCCAGGTCACCCCCCATTGTAGGCCTCCACTGATTTTCATTGACTGCCAAGCCATGGCAAAGTCTCCACAAGACCTGACAGGAGCAAGTAGCAGTCCACTGCTTGGCAAGCAGGGAAGGGCCCTTTTCTGGAGATTTGCTTTGAAAGCACATTCCTGTCTGAATGTTTATGTAACTTGGTCAAAGACGGCCATCACAAAACCAGTCAGGCCTGCTATGTGTTCATTCCTGGACACAGAACAGTGTCACACCTAATGACACACAAAATAGTGTCACACTTACTAATTAGGAATGACAGAAGAAAAGCTATCTGTAGTTCTAGACGTGATCAAATGCCTAGAAATGCAACGATATTCACATATAGAAAAGCAGCTCTCAAAAAGATGTAAAAATAGCCATGCAAACATAGATCCAGCAAATTGTCAGCATCCCCAGCCTTCCTCCTCCTGCTCTTTTTCCTTTTGTTCTGATTTCCACCTGGAGCCTGTGGAAAGAGCATTCCCATCATGCTTCTTGCCCCTGAGAAGCGAGCAGGGAAGAGATAAGAGGATTTTCACAGAGTTTCCTATCCCATGTGCTCTCATGCAGGCAGTATTGAAGCCTTGCAGGAAACACAAGAGGAACTCATGCTGCTTGAACTTGTGAATCAAAGTGCCACAAAGCATCAACATCCATCACAGATGTCAGGAAAAAGTATACACCAGGCAATGAAAACTATAAATAGAAAACGGCCCTTGCACCAAGTAAGTTAATTAGTTAATCATGAATCTGTTTGGTTCCTGCATGCTTATGAGTGAGAAACTAAGGCACAACACCTCTGTCTAGGCTGAGAGGTTATTGCCCTTTACTTAGAAGATGTCTGAACCACAGACCCCTGGGACAGAAAAACTCTATGTAAACAAAGGATGCCTCTACATCTACTTTTCCCCGATACTCTGCTCCAAACACTGGCTATCAGGGCAGGACACAGAGCTACAGGACTTGGGTTTTTGCTCTGATCCAGACCAGTCACCTCTAAGTTCAGACAATACATTAACAAGATGCATAGCAGCACTGAAAATGTTAGGTTTTGCCTAATGAGAATATTAATTTAGCCTATAAAATCAGTACAAAACTCATGTCTTATGAAATAAAGGCAAAACATGTGCTTTACCTTAAATGTTTCAGGTCTTCCTGAAGAACACATCAGAACTACAATAAAGCACCAGTTCACATTAGAAAGACTTCAAGTAGACTGGTCAGCTGGAGATGAGAGGGCTCAGGGAATATTGCTAATGTGTATGAGCACCTGAAGGGAGTGTGCAAAGAGGACAGAGCCTTTTCAGTGGTGCCCAGTGACAGAACAGGGGGCACTGGGCACAAAGTGAAGTACACAAAGGTCCCTCTGAACATCAGGGAACACTTTTTTTACTGTGAGGGTGCCTGAGAACTGACACAGGGTGCCCAAGGAGGCTGGAGAATCTCCATCCTTGGAGATATTCAGAGGCCATCTGGACATGATCCTGGGCAACTGGCCCTAGGTGATTCTGCTTGAGCAGGGGGAGTTTGGTCCAGATGACCTCCAGAGGTGCCTTTCAATCTCAGCCATTCTGTGACTGTCATTTCAAATGTAAACCTGTGCAGCCAAGACTACTCAACGCAGAAAGATGGAATGGAGCCTATGCCAAATCCCTGGCATTTCTGTTACCTCATGTGAAACAAAGTCTCTTTGGCTCCTTTGAAAAATCCAGCCAAAACTGTTTTCTCCTGCTTCTCCAGCAAAAGCAACTTTCCTGCACTTCCTAAAGAAAATGAGCAATGTACCTATTAATGATATAAACCAGAGACAAATGTTGCCTCAGCAAAGGAGCTGAGCAGAGTTACTTCCACAGAAGAGTTGCCTGAAAGTGAAGCTGCTATTCTTTCTGATATGTAGATGAATGACAAAACTGAGACTCCTATCTGGCTCAATTTATTCATTATGAACGTAAAGTTTTTCTGAGGCATTTTCCTATATTCTTGTTTCATTCTTTTTATGTAAAGAACGCTGGGATTTGACTTCAGGGTGACAGACCCTCTTTACCTTCTGTAAGAAACAGAGGATTGAAAATAGGAAGATTCACATGTTAAACCTACTTAAAGAGGATAAGATCTTAATACAGTAGAGAAATTAAAACCAGAGAATGCCATAAAAAGATCAACTTAATTGGATCCTGGACTCTCTGAAGAATGCTTATACCTAAACATACACCCAAAATATAACCTGTGTTTTATTAGCAAGGTTTAGAAAACTTCACAAAATAATTTCCTTATTTTTCCAAACACTGCAAAGTAAATATGACATTGTCATCTACTCGTCCTGCAGGGATACAGCCATGTGAGGACTAGGCTACAACTAATGAGGAAACTTAGAGTAAAAAGTAATTTTGAAGATGAGCTGAGTATCCAAAAGTGTAGCAGTATTAATATCAATACTCCAGGAATGCATCTTATGAATCAAGAATGGTAGCCACAGGGGTCTTCTGACTCAAATAAAATATTTGCATACCTCTGTTGAGGTCTGGTGATGATTGAAAAGGAAACTTTTACAAGGTAGTGATGTAAAGCCCACAGATTTCAATAAATGGACTTGCACTGCAAATCTCTCTCCCTAATTTCCTCTCTGGTGTGAAATTGAGTTCGTTCAGAAAAACACACTCCAAAGGCCCTCTTCAAGAGTCTTCAAAAATACAGTCCAAAGCCTCTGTCTCTTGGAGAATTTCTGAACACATTACATAGCATCACAAAAACCTGAACTGTCTAATACTTATGATGCTGGGTAATAGCACCAGAAGGGGGGAAAATTTTTTTTAATGAATTTCCTATTTATCAGAGAACTTAATAATGGAGGACAGAAATATGGGGCATTTTGCAAAATTGGTATAAAAATACTTCAGTCTATTTGCAGGCAGGGAGTATAAATTCAGGCTACCTGATGTATTTACTTTTACCTGCCACCTAGTGCTCTCCTTGGCATATTTTTAAGTCTGTTATTATACTGAACAAATAAGCCAAGTCACAAAATTGAGTACACACATCTGAAGCAAGTTTAGAGAGTTCACCTTTTTTTTCCAGAAAAAAACAACTACCAGTGAAATTTGGAAAGTGCGTTTCAGTCCACAGCTTTCTCAAATGGAAATATTTCAAAGCTTTCTTGTAAGAAAAAAAAAAATAGTGCTCCCATTATTTTCCAGGGGCAAACTCCATCTTCACAGTGTTCTAGCATCACCGGGAACCAGCCAAATTACTAGTTTGCCTATACAAAATCCCTAAAGAGATTCAGACAAAAAAGGCAGAAAAATCACTGTCAGGCTTGCATAACAAGAACTGCTCCCGATAGCAAACTCAGCCCAGTAAGGCAAACAAAGAAGAATAAAACCCCACCAAACTCCACCAAAACTTGAACCTGATGACTCAGAAGAGAGACTGCTTGCAATGTCAAATCAAATACAAGAAACAATGATATCCACAAACTGATAAAACAGGTCAGTTCATCAGAACTTATAACTTTTGGAAGAACATTCAGAAGACAGTGGAGGAACACTGCCTCTGTTTGCTATTACTAACTTGGATTTACCAGGCAGATGAAGACAATTCCATATTGGAACTATAAATCAAGGCAGAGACTTCCCCTTGCTTTGAACCCAGTACAGAAGAGCCATTTTGGTTGAATGAAGAAATGTTGAAAAGAAAAAGAATTTACATCATAAAAACATTAAAAATTGCTGCAATTTATGACTCAAATAAACTTATAAACTTAGCAGTAGAACCAGACATGATAGAACCATCCATAGGTTAACAAATACTATATTTGATTCATACATTTTGATTCACATATTTTTATCACTTATCTTTAACAAACATTTTCTTCCAACTCATATGTGCAAGATCCACTACATAAAATAAAATATACCATTTTTCCTGC
>NW_008239110.1:15889064-15891510 GCF_000691975.1 Corvus brachyrhynchos
CAATTATTTTGCTAATAATGTGCAGCTACTTTAGAAGAAAACAGACTTGGGAAAACATACAAACACCTTATATAAAGTACAATTCATTATCATACCATTTAAGAAAGTGGTTTGCTCTTTTTTTTTTTTTTTGACAATCGGAGCAACAAACTGTTATTAATATATATTAAAATGAAAATAGAGGCTTATCACCTGTATCTTCCAAGTACTGCAGCCAAAGAAAATGGTGATTTTATTCACAGTCCCTGCAACACTGCCCAAGAGTAAGACATTCCAAACGGGGACAAACTGAATTTGGGTTATTTTACAAAGTTTTGCTAACTAACCACATGAGCATGTAACATCAGCTTCATCCCCATCTCCCAGCCACTTTTAACATGCCACATCAACTAAGAAGTTGATCACAGCTTTGTTGGGCACTACCTTTTTCTTGATGCACAAGGTAACTTTTCTGGTGAATACTGACAACTTCAGAGAAACATTCCAGTACATTTTTAAGAGCTCAGAATAATGAAACAGTGCAAGAAGTGATTATGGGGCAAAGTTCTCTACTGACTGAAGATCAGAACATTTGATACTGTAACTTGGAAAGGCTACACAGTTTTATATATCAAATATACACGAGCCAGGGCACAGGTGTGGGCACTTTGGGCACTTAATTTCTAAAATTCCACACTAAGCAGCAAAGGGAGCAGAAAGACTTTGAGATCATGATACACTTGTTCTCAAAAGCAAACAAGAAACAAGGAAAAAGAAAGAAACCGTCAGTGTCTTCTTGTTCACTCTTATCTATCACAGGTACTGTTCCTCCCTCCCTCCCAGCATCTCCCTCAAATTCCAGTGCAGACAACCCTGAAGATTTCAAGAAACTCCCTTCCCAGAAACTGCCAATTTACCAGGGAAAATATAAATAGACAATTAATCTGATGGACATATTCAGGAGGGTAAGTCAACTAACAGTAATGACATCACCAAACTTCCTGTAAAAGGAAGGGGAAAGGGAGAACTTCTGCATGCATTCAAGAATAATAGCAATGCCATAGAAATCATGTAAAAAATCAATACAATGCAGCCACTGAGCTGGGAGCTGAAGACGAGCTCTAAACAAAGGTGAGACGTTAAATCATTGACTGGAACTACTTTTGGTAAAATCTCTTAATTTAATTATAAATCCTATTCTAGTTCAATTTTTTCTTCAAAAAACTAATCAGAGCAATTGAGTTATCCCTTTCAGGGTCTTTAAATGTACACCATCCCCCCCAGGTAACTACATCTGTAATAGAGTTTAGAACTCCACTAAAAGTAATTCTTCTGCTAAAGCTCAAAATGAAATAAAGATGTTTCAACTTAATATGCATTATAGAACTGGAAACTTTCATTACCAAGACTAACTTATTGTCTGCTCATCAGGAAAGTGTCAGATGCCTCTACACCTGTGTTATGGTATCACATGTCTGTATAAACATATCCCAAGATATATCCATATTTTGGCCATGTATCTAAACAGCAAGGTTTTGAGCTACTGAGCAACAACTCCTGTTCCTCATCCCTGGCTCTCTAATAAACACTGCTGTCAATAAAGTTTGGCTTCTACAAACCGAAGACCCTATCGTTACTCAGAATTATCTGGAAGCAATACTAAAGCCATGACAAAGTAAATTGTGTTTCATTGGTTTTTTCCCCTCCTCTGGCTGTGAGAACACACAGATCAATACTCTTCAGCATGAGAATTCTGCAGCGAAATTTTCATTTGTTACAAACAGCAACAAAAGGGCCCCAAGCATGCCCTGTCACTTCCAGTTTAGAAGGAAACTCACTAATAAACTCTTCCCCCTGGGTCATCTTTGACAATGGGCAATACTATGCCAGCTCTTATTAAAGCCAATTCATATCAGTGGCCCAAAAATTTCCTTTAAAATTATCATCTTTTGTATCCATGTAGCAGGATGTCAGCTTTAAAGTGCCACTGAGATATAGGACCTGTCATTATGGTTAATTTTCAGTACAGTTTTAACACCAGGGTAGCTGATCCCTAAGGGTATGGGTATGCTTTTTTGGCTAACAAGATTTATTTAGCAGTTATCCAGACAAACAAGAAAATATATTACTGTATATTGCTTTTCAAATACAACAGCAAGCAATAAATCCAACTATAAAACATATATCTTTGTTCTCTACCATGATGTCAAATAGATGAAAATGGTTTGGGAAGGTTTATCTTTTGGGGGTTTTTAAAATACTTTTTTATAAATATATATATATATATATGCATGTGTGTGTATATCTATATTTTAAAAACAGCTAAAATTCTAATAAAAAGCACACAAAGAGTAAAATTAACCTTAAAATAAAAAAAACCCCAACAATTCTATAGCTGCTATATATATAGTTAAATATCAGATTTATGCCTTGAGCCATAAATATGGTGTTATCTATGAAATTACCT
>NW_008239110.1:15891973-15940432 GCF_000691975.1 Corvus brachyrhynchos
AGATTATGCATTTTAAAAGATGGTTCTATGAAATTTTATATTCTTGCCTTAGGTTTTTTTTGAGACAAATAGTGTTCTTAACATCATTTTATTGCTGTTTTATACTAGAAAAAAAATAGAAAACTTCATTTATTGGATAAATACATTGATTTTCCCTGCCTTTCTAACAACAAAAGTTTGTTTTCTTGCTTCAAAAGGACTTATTTCAATTTATTAGGATGAAGAGCATCTTGCAGTTTGCTAGACAAAAAGTACATCTAACAGAATAAAAAGAAGCTCTTAACATGTTGTCTAAATCTTTGTAGTCATCAAGGCCCATTTTTATTGATGTTTTATAGAAGCCATAAAACCTGATTGACCTCAATCAATTAGTCTCCCAGGGAAAAGACCTCTGCCAGCAAATACCAGATAAAAAATAGGTCAGGGCATTTCCTACACTACTTTTATTTTTACAGGCTGAGGACAAACTTGCTTTCCCTGTCCCCATTCCAGATTCAGTGTCTGACTACAAGATGCCAAACTGAGCAAACAGCCCACTGCTTCACCAACAAACCGAGCAAGAACCCACTGTGTGTCAGACCCCTGCCCCTACCTGGCCAAAACAGCCCCTCCACCACGCAGCAGCCCCACAAATAGATTTTGTACACCACTTCTCTCTCCCTTTTACAAACCAGTAAGCCTCATCACAACTCATAATAAAATGGGCAGTTTTGGAGGTGACACAATGAGGTAAGAAGTGGTTCAATAGCTTACAGGTCATACAGCACACAATTTTGGAAGTGAGAACTGAACTCCTATGTTCAACCATATCCTTTTCCAGTCAAGATTACAGGTTTCCAGAGCATAAAATGAAAAAAAAAAAAAAAAATTACCGACTCGATCACACCACAAACAAGCTATGGTTTCACACCAGCAGGCTTTTGAATTAATTTCAACCAAAAAGATATTTCAAGTGGGAAAAGCAAGTTTTCTTTCCTTTTACTTCAGTGTTGGAAATCATCACAGAACCTCTCCACAATGCTCCCCATCCTTGGGTGGGTGAAAGTTTACAACTCTTTATCTACCTGTCTCGCAGGTAGCACAAAAATGTATTATTTGTTCTACTACCAGTGTGCTCAAGGCAACAGATTTTAAAAGGGAATGGTAACTATGTATAGGTGGAATCTGATTTGGACCTTAAGTTCAATACATAGCATCCACAGAAGAGCATGCAGGCACATTCCACATGCTGTGGGATCAGGGTTTTACACAGATGCATTCTGTGGAAAGCAATTTTAAGAAGCTTTACAAATCAGTCTTTCATCTTCTGACAATTTCACAGGGCTATATTTGTATGATCATTTCAGATCAAGGCAAATGGAGGCTAAATAAAAAATGTAAGCAGAAAGCACTGGTATTACAAGCATTTAACTGGATAAAATGAAAAAAATTAAAACTTTACCTCGAACAATAAGTTGAGCAAAGTTTGACACTCCGGAACCTCTCTCTGACTGAGTTACACAGCGGTATAAATCCTGATCGGTTTTTGTCACCTCTTGCAACTTAAAGGTAGCTGCAAATCTTCTGTGATTGATATTTTTAGTCTGAGCAACTGGAATATCTTCTCCATTTCTTCTCTGAAAATAAGAGTAACCACAGCAGAGTTATCTCAAAAGATATAAAAGGCATTTATCCTTATCATCATATAAAGAAGACACAAAAAAACCAAAACCTCAACTCAAATGCATTCAGCTCGTGTTCCATTTCCGTGGTAGAAGAGCTCAGTGCTGGGGTCGCATCAAGAAACAAGCAGTACTCAATAGCATTTAAAAATCAAGTTTGGCAGTGAAAAGCACCATCAGGATTTTGCACTGGCACGAAACATGACCATGACATACTAAGCTGCAACTGCCTCATAGCTGAAATCATCCTAGGACAGCCCAGCAGTAGCAGTTGTACTCCCAAGAAAATTCATTCAACTTTAAGCAGATTTATGACACATACACTGGGTGTATTGTAAGATATATTTAAACAAACCTGGCATTGAGGGATTTCAAAGGTTTGCAACAGCTCTTTTACACCAACCAACCAATGTTTCCTTTTTAATGCTACCTTTTATCTGTCCAAGCTCAATACCTTCTAAAATTTTAGCTTTGTTATACTAAGCACCACCTATCCGTCTAAAGCTAGCTGACATAAAAAGTGGAGGGCAGGAAGCCACTAAAAGAGGAATAACACAGATCTCATTTAAAGGAAGGAGCTTAGAGAGTTCTTAAAAAATCATAGCTGCCACAAATCACTGAAAAATTTAATCTGTCTGGAGCTGCGGGGCCAGGTGACAGGTCAGTAAGATAGAAACAGTTTGAGCTCTTGTGGGATTCTTTTTCCTTATTACCATTCACATTAAATGCTCTATTTTGATTTCAACTGAAAAACAGACCCTTCACCAAAAGTCAGCATTAAAAAACTCCCAGAAACATGCACCAAGCGAACAAGCAATGTCACTGCTCTATCCCATGGATCAACTATATGTTATTCCTTGACCAGGATATAGTTTCTGAGCACTCAGTATTGCTCAGTCCCTAGAAAAATGTCAGCATTTTCTTGTAACCACCCATTCTGCTCAATGCATAGCAAAGCATGACCTCTGTGGACATTTTTAGCTCTAATCAACCCCAGGAATGAGAAACTTCATTGAGGTTTTAAACTCCAAGCTTTCTAACACAAAAAGCGCTACTGCTGAGCCACGGAATTTAATAACGTGAAAGCCTGTGGCAAAACACAAAGGGCAGAAAAAGGAGATGATTTAATGTTGCATGTGTATATCAGCCAGCCTCCTGTCACAGGCAGGAGTACTTCATAACACTCAGACGCTTCATTTTACATCTACCCTTTGTCGTCCTAGCATGGGTTAGTCACTTTAAACAGTTTTGTGGTAGATTAACCAGGGGTCCATCACTACTTCACACTCACTGAAGCAAGCATTCACTGTAACTATTAATATATTTAAACAGATTAATTCTATTTACACCAAGCAGGCAGATTTCAGTCACTCATATTCCACTAAAAAGACCATGCCATCACCATTACCAGCTACAGGTTTACTGGTGTGATTTTCTCACTGCAGGAAGACACCATCCAGTTTCCCTCACCCAGCCACCCTCTTTGTCATTTCCCCAGGAACAACAAGGAGCTATTCCTCAGGCATAAACTCTGTCTGCAGGGCACAGCCAGAAAGAGCAGCAAGATGCCAAGAGTGAAAACAGATCTCCAGAGCAAAATGGCACACTCCCAAAAGGTACTCTCATTGTTTTTCCCTAAAACTGTCATCATCCCAAAACCACCATAAGCCTGGTTATCACAGGGGTGATCTCTGAGTGGGTGTTCCCCAGGCAAAAGCAATGGATGTTGGGCACTAGGATACCTGGACCAATTGTGATGCAGCCAAGTCACCCAGTGACAGACACAGGCTCCCTCCTCAGCTCTGTGGGTCTCTGACTCCCATTTAGAAAAATTAAGGAAGTTTTCTGATGCCTGCAAATACTCCTGCAAATGAAAGGCCTTACTGAACTTCAGGAGTCAATGAAATTATTAGATTCCAAAATCAAGCAAATGAGGGATGATGTTAAAGGCTTTATTTTGGTGATGCTTAAACAAGAGTAAAATTATTTTGTGGTAGGAGCACCTTCCCCTCCAGCTGGCTTCTCCTGATAGAAAATATTAAATTTGAAAGAAGAATTTTCAAGCCCTGCATTCCCCACCCTCCTTCTCTCCCCACCCTCTACCTCCCCCCCTCACTCCTCCCAGTGTTTACCAAAGGTTTGGACTGTCTGAAATGATAACTTAATATAACCTTTGGATCTAGTGCCTTGAAGTAACCCAAAAAATAAACCTCATGATACTTTCTTCCTCTCAGGCTTGCCCCATACCCTTATGACCTTGCCACACCATAGCCACCCAGCAAAGGGAAGTCAAGCTCCCCCATTAAATACAAATTTGTCACGTGATTGTCAAAAATACCGAGCAGCCAATAATAAACTGATGGTGTATTTTTAAAACTTATATGATAGCAGACTTGACAAGTAAACCATGTAATGCAGTCATTCTTGTTCTGCTATGAAGGGAAAAATAAATATTAGGGAGTTTTCTAAAATGAAGGACTTAATTTCAATCAGTCCAGTGCTTTAAACTGGAACACCAAGCACTTAGTCTGCAGCAGAGAAGCACATCCAAGCTTGCTATATAGAATAATTTACGCTCTGAAGATCAGAGCTTGCTTACTTAAGATCATCTGCACGCTTTAAGTTGAGAAGCAAAGTGAATTTGACTCCACTTAAAATGAAATATTAATGCAATTTCAGAGAAATTAATCAAAATAAAATTGTACAAGCTTTACAGTTCTAGAACAACACCACCTCAGATTTTCTTTTTTATTTACATCAGTGATTTCCTACCATATTATTTTACAAGACTTGGAGCAGTTGCTCTAATTTCTCTGTATTAGAATTTGTTTCTTGGGAATTCAACTGTACCACTACATTTTCAAAGTCTTTCTTCATGTACAGCTTATCCATTAGAATAGTTCTCCATCATTAAAATGATGAAAAGTTCAAACAGAAGAGAGTTCTCATCCAAAAATGAATGTTAAAGAAAAAACCCTGCATTCATTTCAGCTCATATCCCTTACACTGGTAAACCATTAGCCAGTCAGAGTTCAGATGCACTGTCATGATCTCTTAATTAAATTCTTCTTTTTAATGTCAGAGCATTACTACTGATTTTAAAAGAGAGGGAAGAAAGGCAGCAGTGCTCTCCGCTTATTAAGGGTTCCTGGTACATACTGTTTCAATTTATGTCCTGCTCACACTGAACAGAGCTTGAAAATGCTGCTCAATTAAGTTTTAAAAATTCAATTTAAAATTAATGTGGAGTTATACTAATGGGTAATGGCTGTACCCTGTGTGATCCTTGGTTCCTCCAGTCCCTTGCTGTCTGATTTGATAACCCTGAATTGCTCATTTAAGAGAGGTCACCACCAGGCAGTTCTCCTCTTTTGTGAGAATAACTCTGGGCTTCACAAAGAACTACCCTCTATAAACACTTGATTAAAAGAAATATTAGCCTGTGAAAAAATCTCCTTAATTCTGTCATTTCAGGCATTTAAAATTAGAGTCTTAAATAAATCTCTCTAACTTCAAAGTTATTTTTAATATGATAGGAACATGATTTTATTAAATCTTTTTCAGGCAATGAAATTAGATCATCTATATTTTAAATAAAGTCAACAGCAAAGTCTATGCAGCTTGAAAACAATCTTAGGTAAATTAACAATTAGTCTTAAATATCTCTCTTTTGCCTCATGAAAGAAATCAAGCATTTAATAAATATGAAATGCAATTTTAGTGGATCGTTTAGAACATGAGTGCAACCAGAAGAACCTAAACTCCAACATCTTATTTAATTGGTAGAAATTAAGTGCATATCTTATACAAATTTAAAATTTATCAGCCTTTCTCCCTCAACTTTTCAGGCTGAAAAGTGGTGGGTTTTGCTTTTTTTGCTTTTTTATAGCAGTAAGATACATGTCTGCAGCAATGTTCTCTCTAAATTTTTCCAGAACCCTTTATTTCACACCAGTGATTTTTATAAGCCTGGACAGTTCAACCTTACACATCCCCATCCCTTTCTTACTGTAAACACCTTAAAATAAGTCTGCTCTACTGCTAATAATTACAGTCAACTCTGGTTGCCTTCTCGGGCTCTCAGCTGGATGCTGGGATGCCTCCAGAGATCAGAAGATGTCAACATTTCAGCTGCAGTGACACCGCGCTACGCTGGCAGCAGTGCCCTATCAGCTGCCCTGCACTCACTCCCTCCTCACCTTCCCTCCTGTGCTCACGCGAAAAAACCAACCTGGAATATAAAAAACCTTCCTGAAAATATTCCCCCTCTGCATATATAATCATCACCAAATGGATTAGCTTGTGATCAGATTCACTGCACAGCCACTGGGAGTAGAGGAGAGGGCAAGTTATATGTGGTGAGCAGGGCACAAGTCCACAGTTTGTCTGAGCAACTCAATCCCCAAAGCTGCAATCATAACTTCCCCAGCAGCACAAGGGCTGGAAAGATGCCCCCAGCAGCCCAGGGCAGTAAATCTCTGCTGCCTTGAGGCAAGGGAAATTTGTAAACAACATGTTCCAAAACATTCCTGGGTTTACTCATTATGTAAAAGGCAGAAATGTCTTTTTTTGATGAGGGGAAAAAAAGAAAGAGGGCTGCCTGTGGATAGTTTGAATGCCAGCAATAATGCACAATTTCTGCCGGATCATGTTACTAAAAAAGAAAAAAAAAAAGTGAGTGGAATAAACAACACAAATAACTCTACTGTTTAAATTTTACTTATATGCACCTATCTGTCACTTTTCCACAGACACACATATTCTTTTACAGCATTTAGGACACAATTTCCAAATGGAGAAAAATCTGAAAAAATTGCTAAAATATTATTATTTTTGCTCCTGTTGTTGTTGTTGTTGTTATTATTATTATATTTTCTTCTTTTACACAAATGTCTCAATATATTCTTGACATTTTGAAATTTATTAACATACTAGGAACATAATAAAGCATGACATACATTTATCAGAGGAAATTATAAATAGAATTTTAATTTTTTCCCTCACAAAACATAGAATTACTGAACATAGTGGGATTATTTTTCCAATTTTATTTATAAAATTTAGATTAAGAAATCATTTTTTTTCAAACAGATAATGAATTAGAAATATAGATTAAATAATATGCCTAAATAATCCTATATTCTTAGTATAAAAGAAGGGGAAGTAGCAATTTCTTTTGTTTGATTATTAAGAGGAAGTATTAAATATCTTTTAAGTAGGAAATTAATAGGACTTGCTTTAACTTTCTGGTCTCCTACATGCATAGCAAACCAGAATAAGATTCTACTTTCCAATGAACTGTGCATTCACTTATTAGCAAGAAAAACCACACAGCTTTTCCCATGCAAACATACACTGAAGATCATGAACAAATGCGACAAGTCAAGATTTATCCTGCATGCTGCACTGCAGTACAGAAATCCACAATTACTTTAAATGTCACCCCAAGACACTTGGTAATATGCACTGCTCTTAGTCAAACTTGTCCCCTTTGAAGTAGCTCAAATTTCTATCATGCTGCACTGACCCTCCTACTGAAGAAATCAAGGGCTCTGATGAAATAATTCAATTGAGAGCCATCTGGCCCTTTAGAGGTGGAAATTCTAATTTATTTTATTATAATAAAAGCCACCAGAGGCAAACTAGCAAAATTCAAACTACTGTGTCCCTGGCCATGCCACTACACAAGTGAACACAACACTCACTTTCTCTGAGCATTTTAAAGCCTCTTAGTTTAAGCCTAATTGAAAACTTGTTGAACATACAAAAAAAACCAAAAAAAGTATATTTTAAAACAAAATAAAGGAGCTTTCCAGAAACCTTTGATTCTTGAATGCAGTGCTCTTGACTAAAAAAAAGTAACAACAAACAACCAAAACCACATAATTCACAAAATTATGGATTCCGGACGCAGTGTTTTAAGGTCTATATCACCTTGAGCAGCTCACACTGAACTACAGTATTTATCCTGCAGCACAAAACAAAAAAATCTGCTTAAGTAGAAAACAACGAAGGAAAAAAGTTGCACAAAAACCTACTACTGAGGACCACCACAAGACAGCTCCTCAAAAATTTCTCAGCAGACAATTTTACCCTTTTCTAAAAGCAGCCAAGCCTACCAGCTGTTCTTATTCTTCTGTAATTCATTAAGACCTGCAGCTATTTGAGGAAACTAGTGCCTGGGGGTATTAGGCTACCTACCGCACATCACACTACTGAGGAGAAGACAACCTGAATGCAGGAAATAACAGACAAGAGTCACAGGACAGAACGGCCAAGGAATTTATAATAGTATATATTTTTGTAAACATCACCTTAATTTCAGGTGTCTCACTTACATGGGGGCTTCAGCCACTGGCTGACTGAGGAGTTACTACCAGGACTACACAGGATAACCAAACTTCCACTGCAGCTGTTCTACCTGTAAAGTACAAAATGGCAGGAGGGGAAGGTAGCACCACTGGGGCCATGCTCAGCAGCACAGTCCCCAGCAGCAGATACTCCAGCCACCAAAGGACCCCAGGGAAGGCCTACAGGGCAACTCCAAAGGCTGCTGTGTAAACTAAATGACTGCTAGTTATGCAGACCAGAGGACTTAGCTAACTGGGGCAGAATTAAATTAAGACCAGGAGGATTACAGTATTTCATGTTGCTGAAACCTAGGATGACCGGACATTTAGGGGAAACTGCCATATTTATCCATGAAGCTGATAAACAGAGGCAGACGAGAGGGAGAATGGTTCATTCAGGGTTAAATGACATAGATAGCATCAAAGGTGAATAGAGGGGGGGAAAAAACAGAGGAAAAAAACCTCTGTGAAACAAAGTTTGAATACTGTATTTTTCATGGGTGAATATTCTTTAACCATGTCTGAGTCAGGAGTCTGTGATACAGAATAAACTACAAGTCAAGTAATTTACAAGGAGCCTCATAGACCACTTCAAGGCAGCTTTTCATACAACTTTGAAAAAAAGGTTTGGAAAACCAGAATATGTATCACAGAACATAAATATGATAAGGTGAAAGTGCTGGTAGAATAGACAAGTCATTGCAAAAAAGTCTTTTATGTCTCACTATTCTGAGTCTTCTTTTCAAAAACATCTTCTCTAAGTAAAAGCAACCAATATGAGACAAATGATGAAAGTGAAGCTTCTGTACAAACCTCAACAAAACAACAACAAAAAAAAGAACTTATATCCTGCTTAGCCACTGTCAGTAATCAAGATAAAGGTAAGATGATGTTGACTTGAGTGCAATTTTACTGGCTGAGGAAAGAAGGTTTGTCACAAGCAGCCCAGCTTGCTGTGCAAATTAGTACTTGCTTTAGGCAGATGATGCTGATAATCCAAAAAAATCTTCTGTCTCCCCAGAGGCTCCTCAGAGGCTCATCCACCTCTCCTGACACCCAGGGAAAAGAGCAAAACCAGAGCCATAGGCCTTCTCTCCTCCCACAGCCTCCACAAAACATCATAGCTCCCACTCCTCCTTAGGGCAAGCAGGCCTGACGGACTTATTTCAGTTCAAAACCAAAAAACATCAAACTTGACAGTTGACCAAAACCATAAAGGGGATCAAAACTCTTCATCACAGTTCCACAGCTGAAACCCGGTGGATGCTAGCAAGGCATCTTCTCTGAACTCTCTCTAGGCTGCACTGAATAAAAAAGCAAAGTAACAAAGCCTTTCTAACATTTAGAGCATACTCAGCTCTTCTTAACTTTCAGGGGTCATAAAATTCGTGCAAACCAACAAAAAACATTCTTCCAATATAATGAACATGGTGACTAGGCAGGTGCACTGTAACAGCAAATATTTTATCATCAAACTAAAGAAAGGGTGTCTTAACCAGTTAATTAACTGTATCAAAATGCAGTAGGATCTCGAAAGGAAAAGTTACATTAGAAAACCCATAGAAGGTAACACGCAAATGATGTAAAACAAAGTTAAATTGGACGTGACTCTCCTATTATAGATGCACTTATTCCAAGACCAAAAGCAAGCCTCCCAGCATTCACTGCTGGGTTAGCTAAATGGTTTACCCCAAAGGCCCATGGTCCACACTCCAACCCTCCTGCTGAGTACTAATCCATGTCTTCACAGCAGGCGGAAGGCACTTGTGTGGCATAGCTTCTTTCCTTTGAGAGGAAATAGGCCTTCCAGAAAGCAAAACCAAATAGTCAATGTTTTGTCCCTCAACCCTTTGGCAGAGGCATGAGTTCTTATATACCCTTTCTAATCTAAATTCCTGGAATACTATGTTGGTCCTGCACAATGCATCATTGCAGGATACCATCTGCATGTGCCCAGTCCAAAGACTTGTTAAAGAGTGCATATATGCAGTACTTAGCAAGAAAAATGAATGCTAAATATCACATGCCATTCTGTGGCAATAAGCACCAAAACCCAAGATGCTGGTGAACAGGACATTGAGGATTATGGCAGTTTCCTCTACAAAGGGAGAGAGAAGCAGCCAGTTGTTCGAGCCCGAACAGACGCTCGCTCATCCTCCACTAACAGTTGGTACCGCTGGGAGGTCAGCCCGACTCCATTGTTTTTACAGCAATTTGCATTTTATTTTCCATAATGCTGTTTAATTTCACTTTTTCAATTATTACTCTCAGGCAATTGCTTTAATTATCTGTTATTCCACAAGGAAAGACACTTTCCTCTGGCAGAGAGAAGGGCTGCATCAGACCGTATTAACGCTGACGAGTGTCTCCACGGGTGGGCACGGGGCTGCCGCGCCAGCCTTGGCAGCCCAAGTGGAGGGCGGTTAGCCAGCACCCACAGCTATTGCTGACAGATTGGCCCGTTCACCACTGCTCAGATGGCAAATCTGCCCAGGATTACAAGGCGCATATTAAACCTTTAAATGCATGCAGCCGGTATCCCTTTGAATTTCAGATTCGCCAAGGCAAATGGTATCACCGCAGACCGTGGCAAAACACATCTGACTGCAAAGCTAGAACAAGCCGCTTTCCCTAATCCAATGCTATGTTAATGCAAAGCTCAGCAATGATGGATGGACTCATTAGTGCCGCAGTTATCGCCATCTGAACCAGGTGCCAAGACATATGGTTTAACAGATGTTCTAGCAAAAAGCTCTATGCTCTGCACTGTACGAGTGTCCAGCTAAACCGGACATCGGTAAGACACTGAAGATCGTATTGGGCTTCTGGGAGCCACAATTGTTCCCAGCTCAGGAAGCTGTTAAACACAGCCCGATTATGCAAAAAACCCTATTGCTCTGATATCTCAATTAGATCAGCAGAACAAATGCTGGACAATACATACACTGCTTTCTGGAGTCTTGGTGTACCCAAATGTTATTTAATCTACCCAGTCAATTCTGTTTCTCTACTATCTTAGTAAAGAAATTAAGCTTTCTGCAAACAGAAATCTTCAAATGAAATAAGAAACAGAGCCCACCCCCCTGACTCTTGCATTTTCATATTTAGAAATGCCCTCTGTGCACTATTCTTTCAAACATTTAATACGTAACATGTATCCATTCTGAGCATAGGATTACCATGCAGAAGCGACTTGTTTGCAAGCTTATTTGCTGACATAACTCCAGTGGAATGCATGGCATTTCACAGGCAAATAAATAGAATAAAACAGGGGTTCTTTTTATACTAATTTAGAAAATCAATGTGCACAAAGCAGCAAGGTGCATCAAATTTTAATAAAAGAAAAATTCCATATTCTTTAAGTGTCTTTTCAAGGAAAGAAAATTCATAGGCTTTAGAAAGAAACAAAATCAGTAAGTGGGCAAGAACTGATTAATTATGATATCTATACACACTATATTCATTTTTTTAAGACTACACACACACTTAAGTTCACCTCCTCCAGGAAAGCATTTTTCAACAAGAACTTCTGCTAATTCCTAAAGCTCATAAATCAGAGCATACCAAAGCATAACAGGTAGAAAACCTAGGCTACCACCTTGGGTTTAGGGACTCCTGTCACACAACCCAACTGCTTCAGTGTGGGCAGTAAGATCAAACTACAGCTGTTGGTATGTGACTTATTACAGCAGAAAGCTTAAAGAGAAGGCAGAAAATACTGAGAAAAAAAGCTCCCCAGCATTACATTTGGAAGAGAATGGCAGGCAAAAAAGATATTAGGCACTGTTAAGGACTGAATGTGTTTCAGAAACAACATCAATGTTGTTTAACTTTTAAACAAAAACTAAGGACTTTGCAACCCTTTCAGAATTTGCTAATAATTGCAGGTCGTAAATAGAATTCTTCAGCTCAATTCTTCAGCTCACAACTGTAAAAGATTTGATAGCAGATCAGGCTGAAAAGGTGAAGAACAAAAGAATTTGAGCTGCATTTCTGCCCTGCTCCCACACCTACTATTCACACTGTCACAAAAGGTGTGTTTCAGATCTTGTTCAACCAGTTAAATCTCTTTATCTGTGCAAATATTTGTTCTGTATTAATGCAGCTTCAACTTTTGAAAACTTCTGTTATCTTTACTGCTTATCTTTCAATGACAGAGCTTTGACTGTCTCAAGCATTGGTCCATTGAGGCTGCAAACTACAGAGGTGGGAAGAAAGGGATATCAAAGGGGACAAGAGACCAGATACAATCCAGGAACAAACAAACACACAAGCAGAATCTGCAGCCGTGAAAGTCAGGAGAAGTTCAATTCAATGTTAATCCCTATTTGTCTGAAAAGTTTACAGACATACACTTATAGAAAATAGTGTTGATGAAAATACTGTCATTACAGCAGTAAACACACAGGAAACAGTGTATTGAAATGCCGCACCTATTTTTATCCATTTTTATTTTTAGGCACATAAAGATATGTGCACTTAATTATATATACACTGGGAAAAACATAAGCATGGAAATGTACTTGCAGATAGAACGTCTAGTATATGATCAGGGCCCAATAACTAAAACAAAATTGAAGTTTACATAGGTCTACAAGGATGCAAGCTACCAAAATCCTCTTTTCACATCATGTGGTTATAATCTTTTCCTCTTCCCTGCTTCTAATCAAACATCTCAATCTTTTTCTACCTGCTGGCATTATTTATATAGGTAATTTAGATGTGAATCAAGCTGTGGAAAAAGACACACAAAAAAAATCAAAAGACCAAGCAAACAAATTACAAAAAAACCCACAAAAACAAAACAATGAACAAATCAACAAAACCCAAACAAAAACAATAATGAAACAAACAGTCCTCTCCAACCCCCCGCAACAACAAAAATCCAATTGGAGTCAAAATCTTTTCCAGTCAGATCCCTTTCCTGAACTGACTTACTGGAGAGCAGCAAAAGCTCCAGATCAGTGCAGAGAGGGACCAAGAGGGTGAAGCTGAGACTGTGGCAGCTCAGACTGACCCTGGCAGGAGCAGCCATGGGACTGCAGGACTTTGAATGCGGAGCAGATTGGCTGCTATTTTTTTCCATGTGCTGCTGAATTTACTTAAATTCTTCTCAAAACAGAAGACTGCAAGAGCCACAGTACTGATAGAGTCTTCAACAAAATCTCTACCTGCACATATTTACTACTTCAATGCAAGCAAATGAAATCTTAGATCTCTTCAGATACAAAAAGCCCCAATGTCCCAGATTGCTCCTTTAACCTTTCCTTATAAAAGAATGTATTTTAATAGCAAATTTTTTGCTGTTTTTTTTTTCCTCCTCAATGAAATAGTTTTTCTCTTTCAATAAGGACATAACCAAAAGCTATTTTCTCTAAAACAATGTGCTTGGCAAGTGTCTTTTCCCTCACCATCATCCACTTATTTTTCATTTTTGCAATTTTTTTTTTTATAATGGCCTTTCTTGTTATGAAAAAAATACATTCCTGGGATGTTTCAGCTCAAGGCTCTCAAAAACAATTACTTAGGCATTTGATTTGATCTGCCAGTTCTTCCTTTCAGGCTATTCGGGCTTTTTTAATCTTGAGTTTGGTCAAAGGTTAAAGCAAACCTTTTCCAAGTTACACTCCAGCGTTTCATGAGGCCCATACATATCCATGCCAGGTTTTAAGGATAAGGAGTAAATTCACATTTAGCTGTGCTCAACAATAGTTACTCTGAGTTCTAAGGAAATTATCCATATAGGGAAAGTTGCCGATTCACACTTATATTGGGCAAGCAGAATTGAGAGCTGGAATGATGAGTGAAAAAATTCACCCTTAAACTGGTGAAAATTCAGTACTGTTTACAGGAAGACAAGAAAGAGAACAGAAGCTCAAGTATCAAGGTATCTTCAAGAGTATCAGAGAACTTCACAAGCCCAGGCAAGCAGAGTTATAACCTCTAAAGTTCTTTATCTATCACACTGTGAGAAATTATCGCATCTGTGATCCACATATACACACACAAAAAAACAAACTACCCATGAAGCATATGGAGGGACAAAACATATGTTTTCTGAGTTGATCTGGCCATGAACTGGGCTTCTCAGGGGAGTGAAAGTTAGGTAGGATAATCTGTCAGAGTTATCTGACTCCAAGGATTGAGCGATAGGGAAGGTTTCCAGCTGGCTCTCTTTATTGGGTCTTTCTGACCCATGATCAACTGAAAGTGGCGCTTCACAGGTTTGCTGGAATGCTCCTATCACTATTGTCTTGCCTTGGATATAGCAAAACCCAGGCCAGTTTCATTTTTTGTGCTTTGTGTGCTTTACTTGGCAAGTCTCTAAAATCAAGCTGCTTTTTCTGAATGAATGCATTACATGTGTACTCAATTTAAACAAATTACTGCTCAAAGACATGGAGTACAAATCATTCCTACTGTTGTGCTACCTTTTCACTAAATGCAATGAAGTTACTGCTTGTGTTCCTTTTTTAATGTTGCAGCATATTTGTCTAATAATACATTTTGCATATCAGATTTTTTAATCATCTTTTTAAAAAATCTCTTTAAAATTTCAAGCTTATCACATGCCTATATGCAACAGTCAAGGTTTTTCAGATCCACTATTAAAATAAAAATCAAACAGTCTGAAATAATTGATTATAGTTCACTTCAAAATACAACAAAAATGTGACAAAAAATAGGTATTTTGAAGTTCTGACTGTAGATAATTTAAGAGTATGTTTCCCAAAAATTACATAATTTTTAGTTCTGAAAATAAATATAAATATACATTAAAAAAAAAATAAAGCTTTAGAGGACATATTTAGAAACCATTCTAAAGGAATGTTGGTACTTACAGTTTACATATAAATTAAAGAATGCACAAAACTTGTACGTGTACCACTTAAGTGATTTTTTTAATCCTTTATAAGTGGAAAAAATTAATTTTTTTAAGAGCAACTGGAAACTTTGTCATCCTTCTACTTAACCAGTGGTCTTAAATATAAGTACCCCATGGCAACAATACAGAGGAGACTTAGTGTTTTGGAGAGATGGTGGTGTTTATTTCTTTTTTGTCCTCTTTCACAGTAAGAAGGTTTATATTCTGGTTGTAGTAATCCCTTAAATTCCAACATAATACTGTTCACAATTATACATAGGTAAAAATTAAAGTTCGTCCTGTTATGGAGACAGAGTAAAAGGACATGTAGTCCTTTTATTTATGCTGTTCCATAAATACGCTGCTGAGTAAAACTGATACACACACAGAAGTACAGCCATATCCCTCCAGCCACCTGCTAGGACAGGTACTATAGATGCTAAAAAAATCCTCAAAATTCCTGACAGCTGTGTTACATCTGTCTCTTACTAGATCTCAAATGCCAATTATCTGCATTTAATAATAATACATTTTGTGACAGAGGAGTTGATTTACCATGAGAGAAGGCCCACAATGACTTTAAGGGCCAACCTTACCGCAGTGCCCTCACCAGTTCTAATTTTTAATCCAAGCTTTACAACATTGCAAAACTGATTACAAGTTTCTCGATTGAACAGAGATAAAATTGCATTTAAACGACATATTTTCCATGCAGAAGAACAAAAGGCTTTGAATTTTAAACATTTCATCTCCAGAAAGTAGCTTGTCCTCTAGCCAAATAGACTTGCATGATTTAGCCTTACCTGGAGCCATAACTTGTTATTCACTGCATCTCTCCCTGTAGCAATGCACTGAAAGGTAGCATTCTGCCCTGCATTGACCTCTACATCCCCCAGCCTCAAAAAATGTGGAGATTTATCTGCAGAGAGGGAAAAAAATTACAAACAGAAGTTATTACAAAAAAGTAAAGGTACCAGAAACATTATTATCTCCCTCAACCTCCATATTTTAACAATCTTTGGCTAAAAAATAGAAACAGAAGAGAGAAAATGATTTGTCTCATCTGTGTTTGAGGAGTGCTTTCAGTCATTTCCCTTCTCCACTGGTGATTCTACTAACTTTATGTTATACGTGTGTTATAATAAAGTCTTTTTAAAATCGAAGCCAAAAGAAGGAGATCAGATGCCAAAATGTCAGCAGCACTTGACAAGAATTACCCCAACGACTTTTGACTGTATGAAATCCATCATACTGAGAAAAACCCAATTAGCATCATACTGCTCAAGCAAATAGATACTGTTTATGTTATTTGCAATGCAACTCAGAGCTCTTGTTTTGGAAAATAAAATCATTTGTGACATTGAATATAGTATTTCAGGGATTGAAAAATCTATTTCCCACACTGACAAAGCCTGTAGGAAACCTCAGTGGCACAACCACCTGAAGGATTTACTAGACCTACAAAAGCTGACAGACACATTTGAGGAATGGGCACATCACACAGCTCACCCACCCCTTTCTCAAGAACTACTAAAGAAAACAGTAGCTGAACTGTTCTTTTGTTGTGCTTACTAAAAAAACATGATGCACAGGAAAAAAACATTAAGCTGGAACAAACAGGGTTTAAACATCAGTAACAAAAAGAGCTTGTCTGAATACTGTAACATACTGATAATGTGCTGGGATGACTGTAACCAAGTGCCTTTTGTTTTGGCACTTCAAAACAAAACACAAAGAAGAGGAAGAAAATAAATACGAAAGCCAGATTCTGAATCCAAGCAGAGCTTTGCTGAGTACAGACTTCAGATATTTGGGCTGGCTGAAATATTAAAGATAACTCACTCAAATTCTCTGTAAGCTTGGTAGCCCCCAAGAGCTATGGTTTTAAAAGGTTTGGGGTAAAATGAGAAAAAAAGAAGTGAGGTTGCCGTTGAAACTTTATTATTTGGCATAATTTTGCAAAGTTGGAGCAGGATATTGTTATATCCTGGTCATTTCAGAAAGCAATTAAATTATCAGCCATGTGGCACATTAGAAGGAAATCATATTTTAGAAAGCGCATGTGTAGGGGCAGATGAGAAGAGTTGATCAGAAACAAATTGTCAAAAAATTTTGATAACAAGTGCCAGAAATGCACAGTAACAATTTCTTCCTCACAATTTTTTATTAGTAGAATATTCTCTTTCTCACAACTTGTGTTTGCATGTGTGCAGTTATTCCCCAGGATTAGCAGGGAAAGGCAAACATAAATGCCTGAAGTCTGTCCACAAAAAAATAAACAAAATACAATTCCTTAGTAGTTCAATAGCCAGAAGCCCTTTCTTTCCTTTTTTTTTCTAATCTATTTTGTCTCTTCAGAACAAAAAAAAAAAGAGAGAAAAAAGAAAAGGGGCATAAAATCTGATAAACCTCCTACAAGCATCTGCCAATTCAGTCTTCTTTAATCAGTGAGTAAACACATTAACATTAAAACCCATTTTGATTATGCACACCAACTGCGTATGACTAAAAAGACACTGAAGAATTCCTGCTTTTTCATTCTTGTATAATTTACTTCTGGCAGAAAATGATTTCACCCAGGTAAATCACTATTGCAATCACATTTCTTCCTGGAAGCTGCAACAAAAATACTATTGAAAGAACAAAGAATATCAGTGATCGAGTGATGAAAACTGAGCAGTCCACAGCAATATCAAATATGTCCTGAAAAGACAGAGAAAAATGCAGCTCTTAATCATTACTTACCACAAGGGTAACTCAGGACCTGGATATCATCAATGGCAATGTAGCCATTTCTTCCATCTGAGACTTCAGCTTCAAATATTACCTGTCAAAATGAAAGAAAAAATGTTTACAACACTCATTTCTACAGAATTCCCCCGGTGGCAAGCGTGCAGATATAAGACACATTGCCTTTTTCATTTAGTTGAAGTTCCTACAAGGTTTGACAACTGAATGGAATATTTATTACTCAGCGTGTTGTGGTTCCATACCATTCATATACATGGTTTGCTTTGGATTTGCTGCTCATAACACGCCAGAAAAAACATGTTTAACTGCATACTGCTTTATCTCAACTAAATGTGCAAACATGATTCAATTCTGAAAAAATTGCCATTACTTTCAGACAGGTAAGGCATCAGAGCACACAAGTGCTCAACCAATTTTAACAAAATTTGTATTCTTCCTAGGGGTCACGATATAGTCTCCTGTAACCTTCTGCAGCACAGTTGCACAGGAAAACACAGAAATTGTGCGGCACTCCCCAGTGGCAACAAAAAGAACGGCTGCAGCATGAGATTGATGCAGTAGTTATTAACTTCATTCTTCATTCTTGCAAGGCAATGAGGAAATTCCTGTGCATGAAGGGAAAGAAGAGACTGTCTTCACATCCAATATCTTGTCCCACCCCTAGCGGGCAGTTAACAACTAAGAATTGTTTGGTGGTGGTTCACAGAGCTCCCAAAATTGTGCTTTTACTGCAGAGAGAGAATGCCTGTAGGGCATGTATATTTTGATAGCACTGGACTACAATCTTTCTAGTTTTTCCAGACATTCTTGCTAAGACTGCACTTCTAACCAATTTCTTTTTTTTTTCCTTCTAATTTTATTTGCACACAAATTCAATTTAGTTACAAAACCCACTTCATTCTCTGCCTCTTCTTCTTGCCTTGGCCAACAACAGCTTGATGGAAATTAATTTAGTGTCTGGGAGCCCTACTTTCACAACGTGCCTTGTCCAATGACCTCTCTGACCAGAGTACTGTTTGACAATGTCTACCCACTCTTCAGGCAGCTTCAGAGAGCTGGCACTTGCTCCCGGTAACGAACATCAATATATCTATCTTTAATTATTTAGTAATTTGGATTATCATCTTTTTTATTTAAATGGTTGCATGGTATGGAAGACAACTCAGTAAGAAATAATCTTTGTATTTCAAGTCCTCCTGACAGACTGGTTTCTTTATAACAAAATACAGTTCTATAACATACACAAACTCTGAAAGCACATAGTTTCTTAAAGTCCAGTTAAGAAATTTGAGCATCATTGTTGAGATTTGAACTAAATTTGCACCTCCTTCTAAGTGGGTTGTTATGAATTCACTTGGAAATAATTTAGATCCAATTCTCAGGAAAGCTCCGCCCATATAAGTGTGTCCTTCTCCTGTATGTTGATACCTTTCTACACTGGAGGTCAGAGGAGAGAAAGTTACTTTTCTTGGGACACTACTGGGAATTAATTTACTGGGATTTTCTACCTCTGCCAGATTAGTTCCAGTAATCTCCACCCAGCAGGATTAGGAAGTTATCAGAAAAGGAGAAAACCACAGAAAATAGAAAGATAAAGACACAGAGATCCATGAGAAGAAAAATAACAACAAAACAAGAGAGAAAATATGAAGAAATATGGAAAGTTGAGAAGTCTATAAAAAGGTATAAGGAACAAGGTTTACAAGGTAAGCAAAAGAAAAATACAGTGATTAAAAAGACAGATATTGGAGAGCCAAGATTTCATCTATATAGTGCCATTTTTTAAATTCATAATTGGTACAAATACAATCATGAAGCATTCATAACTATAGACAATATAGCAAAAAGTGCAGCAATTAATTAAAAAATTAATTCTTTTAATAATAATTAAAAAATTATTATCAGGCTTTAATTTGATAACATCTGTTCACATTTACAATAGGAAATTGAAAAGGAGAGTTGCATATATAGGCAGAAACAGCAATTCAAAATGCTGACAAGTCAGACAAGAACCTGAGGTAGTTCTTTTCCTCAAATACACACACTGTACTTGAGAAAAAACTGACTGGTGAGCCATTGCTTTCACCAGAGAAAGCTTATCCTAATAAGACATCAGTGCTTTGGGAGTGAATCCTGCACTTCTTCTGCACTGCTGTTCAGTTCACAGTCCTAGAAAGAATGGCTTTGACACTTTCGTTTTAGCTGAAAAATAGTTCAGATTATCACTCCAGCCAGCAAACATTAGTTGTCTGTGCAACTGTAAATGTCCTTCCACTTATTACAATTTAATTGCGTGCTCATATAGTGCACTTCTGAGAGATGCTCACTTTCTTTAATAGAGAGGAGAAACTGTTTCCAGGGGATGAATTGGACTGGCACAGAGCAGGGCTATAGAGACAACTAACCTGTCTCATTTGTACCAGAACTGACACCATGAATGAGAATGGGAAGTGCTGAATATTTCAGGTAATTCAAATGCTACTCAAGGGAGTTAGACTTGATCCCAGAATTTTCTGCACGGTTGCAAGGTAATACACAAATAGTCATTTACTTCTCCAAATAAAATTCCATATCCTGGTTTATGAAGTACCTACATTCAGATACAAATGAAGATCCAGTGCCAGAACTCCCTGAGCTGGATGCACTCCTACATATTTAGCCATTCTTAATGTATCTCTTGTCCATATATTGGGCCATTTTCTCCCCTATGAGCATGCAAGCTTTTAGTGAATGCAGTGTCATTTGGAAAAATCCATGGGTTTACTATTGACAGCACTAAGAGACCTTTCCATTTGTATGGTTTATACCAGACTTCCTTTAATGACCCAAATCACTGACAGATTGATCCCAGCCATCCTTTTATATTATTCACAACTTTGTAAACCTCTAGTATATGTCCCAAATGTAAAGGTAAAAGTAATTTTGTCTCAAATTTGAAGAGTCCCAGATTGTTCAGCCAATCTCATATAAAAGCCATTCCCTTGTCTTTGATTATGCTCATCCTTCTCTCTAAAGCTCTTTCTAACAGCACTATATTCTTTGAAGATAATGAGAGCAGAGCTGGCGCACAGTAATCAAAATATGGGTGAGTCATAATTTATTCAACAGCCTAACATCATTACCTAATTTATACTGAACTTCTTTAACCATTCTCAACACTTCATTTGCTTTTTTTGACCATCCCAGGGCTATATGCTGATGTTTTTATGAACCTCATGATCTTGCTGCAGAGTGGCAATGGCAAGCTTCAGCTGAGTCCATCATTCTGTGTGTGAAACTTAGATTTTATGTAGTGTGCATTATTTTATATCTCATTATCGACACTGAAATCTGCCTGTCATTTTATTTCTCAATCACTCACAGTTGATGAGTCATTCTGCAGGACCTCACAATTATGTACTGTCCTTGCTATTCCAATGTAGCTTTTACCTAACAATTTCTGTGCTTGCACTGTTTTTTGGCACCCACTCTGGTCCCATATGAACATGATGAAACAATTCTGTATCTAAGGAAGTATTTCATTGAATGGCAGCTCAGCTTCACTCTAAGCTTGTGCAGAGGGACATTTGGAAACCTAACTAGATTCTGTCAATCTCATCACTCTTACCTATATACTTGTCAGCTTGCAAAGGGCTCCAAAATGAAAATTAGGTGTATGATGTGCCGCAAAATATAAAATAAATAAATAAAAAAAAAGTTGTTTTGATTTAGGCACTGTAAAATACCACATACCTTTTCACATCCCAGCTCTAAAATCCAAAATCACAGCTCTAAAATCACTATTTATCTAATATTCTTCCAGAAATAAATATTTTGACCAATTTAAATACTCAACAGTGTTTGAATGCAATGGAAAAAGTAGTAATTATTACAGCAGAGACTCCTACAGGTGTTTAGTTACTGAAGTTTAATGCTTAAGAAATACTCAAACTGTCATATTGCTTCACAGCCTTAACAATGCATCCTGTAATCATCACGAAGGCTAAGTCTGCACTAGCAGGAATATAAGAAATGTGCTTCTTAAGGACTGGCCTCACTGAATTTTTAACTCTTGCCAGGATCCAAAAGCTTAGGTGTCATCATCATTAGCTCATTTGAGGCACTGATCAAAATAAGCACTCCCAGAACGTACCTAGTCAATTAAGTGCAAAATGTAGTTCACGAAAGAGGGAAAACACCTCTGTAGCCCAAAGCCTACCTTCAAGGATACAATTATTCCTAGGTCTTGTAAAAACTGTTTTTTTGTAAGCAGTACACCACCACTACCAAGAAGGGTATTTTCAGTATAATTTGGAGACCTTCCTTGTCCTTTCTCCTCTTGACTGGTTCTGACCAGTCATGGTAGTGAAGGAGGCACAATCTCTCAGTTTTGGCAGCAGTCCTGCCACATCATCATATATAGAAAGCGATGTCTCAGTGAGATAAAAGTGAGCATTAAAAGGTTTAGTTACAGCAAAAATGTAGTGTTTCATTGACAATATTTTCCTCCTAGGATCTAATAATTAGAGAGAGGTGAAGAATTGGAGATGAAAATATAAAAAAGATTTTAAAAGGAAAAACCTAGGTACTGTAATTTCCATGAAGCATTCAACCTACAACATATTTTTGTTCTGGCATTGTAGGGCTTCTATTAGCTGGATAATCTGAAATCAAACTTGTACATAGATAAATTCCAGTGCTTCATGGAAAGGTACTAGAGACCTGTGTGCAGACAGAAGTTATCATGTCTGTGATAACCCACAGTAAAACCACAGTACAACACAAAAAAAAAAAAACAAAACAACCAAAACCACTGAAAAACAAACTACAAAAAACCCACAAAACCAAACAAAGAAGAAACCAAAGCAAAATTCAAACCAAAAGAAGCAGTGAAGTTATACTAACTTCACCACATGTGAGTTATATTAGCCTCACAGATACGAAACTTTAGTCTTTCATAAGAACATAAAAAGAAAATGTTATTTTTTTCCTCCTTCGTACACACCTCTTTCATTGATTACTTTTCAGTTTTGTAACAGCACGGTAGGGTGATTCCAAATATACTTAAACCTAGTACTTGCAATAAAATTGTTAAAGGTTAAACAGCACATAGAAGAAAGTTTGTCTTGCAGTAAAATAATCTCTGCAGATGAAAAGCCATGCACAGCAAGACTGATTATATATAAAATAGTAACAAATCCTATTCACTGACAAGTTTCTAGCCCTATTCAATGCTTTTACAGTGTTAAAGGCATCTTAAAACACTGAATCAAAGGTTTTCATTACCAAGAAACTAAAAATTAATATAAACATTAAAACAGTGTCATGTTACAAAAGAAACACTTAATGGAAACTAGTTGAAAGGGATAGCTAAAGAAATTTTATCTAACATAAAAAAATTTTGTTAACATAATAAAAAGTGTTTCCCTTGCCAAAGTTACAGACAATTTTGCTGAACTAATCTAGAAATCATGAAAACATAATTAATTCCATTTGAATGCTCAAGTAATGCTGTGAGGCAGCCTTTGCAGCTGACGTGACCCAAGAGAACTTCAGCACAGCAAATCAAACACTTGGGTGAAAACTTTGGGATCTCAACTCTGCCAAGTCAGCTAACACCCTACTACTTCTTTTATCCTCAGTAACACCTCCTGACATTGAAAACCAAAGGAGTTAAGGCTATCTTCTCACTGGTATCTAGCTGAGCTTGTCATGTCAGATTCTCCAGCCATCTCAGAGTCACCGACAAGGACTTCAAGGGAATCACATCTCCTCTCATCCCTAACGTTATATTTAAGCTTCACTTGGCATAGGGAAATCTGTACTCCAAGATTCATCTCAGTTCGTGCTCTCTGGTGAAGAATCATACACCAAAAACATGCCTACAAAGGGTAATAAAGGGTGATCTTTTAGTCAATTTATTAGTGGTAAGTGACCTAGCTACCTACTCAGTAGGAGGTTTTTTTGGGGAAAAAAATCAAAACAAACAAAAACCAAATCCACGACACAAATATAAAATCATCTCTTCACATGAAAGCAAGAACTGTAGGTGAGGTTTTGGTGAGTTAAACAATTCAGACATGAGGACAGTTAATAACAATATTTTACCTCCACAAACAAGATACATGTTCCAGCAAAACACAATTAATATGAAGCACAACAAGCCTCTGAAAGGACATATATGACAGTCACACAATGGCAGGAAAAGCTAGAAATTAGACCCACTGACCCTGGAAACAACTGTGTTATAAGGAACATCAGAAAAAAAAAAAACCCACATCTCTACATCTCAGCACTTATCTTTGTTTACTTCTCTTAAGTTGCTTATGCCAAATGTTTCCAGACTTCTGCCTAGAAAATGTCTGGATGGAGCACCACACACGGATGAGTTACAGCTGCTCTGGCTTTGGAGCAGTAGTAGTTTGTCATGCGGGAACACTTACAGTTTTATAAAAACCCACCCTGCTCTTAACTGACTGAAGAACTTGAAGAAAAAATATCCTTATATAGCCTATGAACACCAGATCTTCAATAAACCAAAACATTTGTTTAAAGGTGAAATCTCTTAAATGATTGAGATTTAAAAATAACAGTAACACCACATACAAAGGCATGACTTTTAACCATGGGCAACAAAACATTGGTAGCACTGTAAATCATGATATTGGAAGGCTAAAATTGGGAGAGTAGCAGTTAAAGTTAAGAATCCATATGAAATACTCTATGCTTTGTTTGTTTTTGTGATAGACTAAAATATTAAGGAAACTCTTCCCAGTGGCACAGAAGCAGTCCTTTTGAACATGGGTAGCTACCTGAAAATGCAGCAATACAAAACAAAGCCTGGCATAATGCCACTTCTCCAAATCTGGAATAGAGGTAGGTCCTTTTTGACTTTCAAAGACCTTTGGGAATTCCCTATCATGTGGAAAAATTTTGAGCAGGACCAGATAACCCACAAAGGTGCCTTTCAGCTATGACCATTCTGATTTTCTGAAACTGTTGTCCCACAAAATAGTTTTATTTCACTTATACTAAACAGAAGGGCTTAAGTTCACTTCTCACTATCTATCTTCCAGACACTCACTATGGGTTGGATTAAATATAATCCTTTTCACTTTAGAAAGTGTTAATTGAAAATTTTCATGTATGCATTTCACAACGACTAATATTTACTAGATGTATCCCGCCAGAATGCTGGCTACCAACTAACACCTGCCTGTTTTGTGATGATTCCTGCCTATGAATCATTTGTGGGATGATGGAAGCACTATTTGTTTAAGTCATCTGGAAAGGTTTGCTATCCACTTCCACTAAAAACCTAGTAAAAATATAAAATATTTTATAGTATAAAATAATATAATATACATAATATTATATATATATATATAAAATATCATTCATCAATAAAAGGTTCTCCAGCAATCATTTTTAGCCATGAAAAATGCTATCCATAGCCACAGAGAAGCACAGACACATTCAAGGGACAACGCAATGTGCTTCCAGCAGCCTTGCCCTACATCTGCTCTTGTAGGGTGAGCTCACAGATACATCATTGTCAAATGCTGACATCTGAATAAGCAAGGTTTTTTATAACCCAAAGCCCAAATCTATTGTGCTAATTCCCGTATTTCCATGTGAGAATCCAAGCCTAAATGATCATACTGCCCTGGACTATGGACCAGACTCACAGTAACTCCTAATTTATCTTGTATGCTTTTTTCATATTTTTCCTTCTTTTTCTTTTTTTTCATCTCAAAGCTTTTCTGTGTTTTGGTTTAATGAACCAGAAGTTTAAGAGGGCAGTTATTACTGCCTTTTTGGTGATGACAGTTTATCAGCAGTAACTACAGACCCAGCAAATCCATATATTTATCAAAGATAATCATAGGGCCTTAATTTACAGGTAAAACAATTGCATGGAAAAGGCAACACAAGCAAGTTCTCCAGAAGCACGTTACAGCAAAGAAATCAAGTATAAAATGGCTTTTGTCACAGTGAAGCAATGGAATGCAAGCTAAACTTTGTTAACCATTAATTCATTGCTCCACAGTAGCTTTGAACAAATCAGTTTGACAGGCTACACCCTTACTTTAGTGTAAACAGCAAAATTTCCACATAGGGTTAGGATAGAAGATCAACCCCAAGCCACACCTAATAACTGGTTCAACTCCCTTTTTCTTTTCCTGCTACAACTGAAAGACATTAATTTCTCATGGCTGGTAAAGTGACAGCAAAGCCTATCAAATTCACATTTGTGAATGAAAAAGCAAAAGAACCAGGTGGTCCTCAAGAACGTGATGCATTAAAAATGAAATTAAAGAAGAAAGAGCTTAAAGTTTTGCTTCTGTCTCCATAAACTGATACACCTTTAAAAAGAGAATCAGAATACACCTCCATAGATACACAATGGTATCCACAGTTTTTCACTCTTAAAATTTAATTTTGTAAAGTAAAACAAAAAAAGAGCAAAACACAAAAACCAAGCACAAAACCAGAAACACCCCAAAAAACCCAAACAAACAAAAAGCACTAACCGAATCTTTCAAAGTATATTAACTGACATCCTTTTACATGTCATGTCTAGGGTGTACACTCAGGACCAGGTTTTGGTGATTTTGCCTTCAGTTAGACTACCCAGTGAGCTACAAAGACAAAGTCCTTGAAAAGGTCCCTAAACACACCAGATATGCCATGCCTCCAGATACTAAGATGCAATTTCAACAAGTCTTTCTGAAAATTATCTTCCTACTTCTGAAAGCATTAGACCAGTAACATTGAAACCATTTAAACTGTCACTACTACTTGGTTACACATAATATCACATGCCTTGCTTAATGAAATCAGACAAGTCAGATTAATTCCCTAATTTCATACTTAAAGCAGAAACTTGCATTTCAGATTGTCACGGTGAAATATCTATTTTTCAGGGTACTTCTACATCAGAAATAGGTAGTAAAGATGATGAAGCAGCAAAAGTAATAGCTGTGGAATCTGTCTGTGATATTAAGTAGATAAACATCAGGCAGGAATGATACCAGATCTAGATTACCCCACCACAGGCCATGACCAATATGTTAACTCAGAAGGGATTCTCCAGGTATATTTTTCTGGAATAATTTTAGAGCTTTCAGGAATTGTATCATTAACAGTAAAAGAATTAAATACAGAATCTTTGTAGTTTCTTCCATTTATTTGGAGTAGAAGGCTAGCACTATTCAGCTTATATTCTCAGTTTGCAGGGAGAATTATGAAAGAGTTCTTAAGGAGCTCAACAAATGAAACTGGATCAGAACAGAGAGGACAAGTTACTGACAAGTCAAGTCAAGCACACCACACAAAGATAAAAATTAACAAGACAGAGACTTGGGGGCAAAGAACGTCCTCTGCCCCCCTTAAAACCCTTAACTTTAATATATCCACTAAAGTCCTATTAGTTGTTTTCCTTTCCACCTTCCCTCTATTATCAATCTGCAAACACATCTGATACTTTGACTAGCCTTTAAACAAACAAGCTAAACTGAAAAACCAAACAAAGGAATGATGAATCCTAAATTCAAGAGAAAAGGGTCTCTCTGTTCTCAAAACAATCCATTTTTTTAAGTGCTGAAGATTAATACTGAGCAGACCTTTTTTGTTTCTTCTATAGGTGTACCACGTAAGTTATTTCAGCAATTTTGCCTCAAAATGAGTAATGTTCCTGGTCTCTGGTACTGCACATAAATGTATCATTTTTCTCCACAGAAAAAGGAAGGCAAAAATAATTCCAAATGAATATTGTCTCCTGAAAGACAGAAATAACCAAGAACCATTCATAATCACATCCTTTGAACTTCTTCAGGATAATGCACCAACTTGGTTTTTTGAAATTGTTCAGAAAAATAGCTGTGAAACACCAAGCAATTACTGTTCTTGAAACAGCTTAGGTTTTATAATGAGCAGAGCAAACTTACCACAGCTTCTTTTAATTTGAAACATATTTTTAGCGTGCCTATAAAATAATTTTCGAACAAATGGATTATTAAATGGCAGAAAAAGATTGCATAATGAGTACTAACCTTTCACCTCATAAAATGACAATTTTTATCTATGATGAGCAGATAAGAGAGAAGGACATCCTTACTAGTAATCTGCAGATAGGTTAAGATAAACTTCAAGCCCAAGACAAACACATTTTACAATCTCTGTTCTCAAGGTTCATTGTTCATTATTGTAAGCCATTGTAAGTTATTAAAGATTGTGCCACTGGCTATTAAAGGAAAGTCAAAACCTATATTTAAACTGCCCTTTTTTTCCAGTGAGGGGGCAGGGGCATTATCCCACCAGTGGATCCAGTTGATATCTGTATCACAGCACTTCTCATTATGTTCAACACAGTGCTTTTCACTTACATGACATTTTATAAGAGACGACATAGGCAATTCTTAAGTGGGAGCAAATTAGGGTTTGAGATTGGAATGATGATTTCTCTCTTCACCAGATTCAGGCTTCTGTAGTCACAGGTGATTATCATCATGTTCAGTTCACAAAGGTTTGCAAAACACCACAGGCCACAAGAAATTCCCAACATTAAAACACAGCTTTAACAACCACAGATGAATATGGGCAAAAGCCAAGACTATATTGCTCCACCACAATAAATACTGAAGGCAGTGCCAGTATCTGTCAGTTTCTCTATTGTTTCCTAATGGAAAATCCATGTAGATTTAAATTAGCAAAGTTCACCATAGAATATGCATTTACTTTATGTTCACATTTTAAATGCATTAATATTTATTTTCACAGTTCTTTGAGCCACAAAAATTATTCCAAATCCATTTCTGTGTTAAAAACTATAGGCCTTGATCTGTTTACACTACTTCTTCTGGATATCAATTCTCAAAAATCTTTTAAATAAAATTTCAAGCCTAAATGTAGCACAAGGTTCAACTATATATATTTTTAACATCTGGTTATATATATACACAACTTCTAGAGGAGATACTAGAGATACTAGAGGAGAACAAGATATCCAATTATAGCATATTAAAATATTTCTGCATTTAGTAATTGATATAGAGATGCATGCATGAATGTGTTTACATGTGACAATACACACTTTGAATTTGGACAAGGTATTGATTACACACAATGAACAGTGCACTGAGTCTCAGCAAATATGAACTATGTTTATCCAAAGATTGCTGATAAACTGTCAGACTCTTGATGCCATTTTCAGTTAGCAACATTTTCAGATATTCTTATAAATCCAACTGATCCACACGGAGTTACCAGATTCCTCTCCGCTTTCCTTTGCTTAAAACAGACCCAGCTCTTTTCCATGTAACTTTTAGGTTCTCCTTCCCACATCTCCTGGCAGCTTTGAATTCATGGTACTGATTGCAATGTGTGATACCTGCACCTGACATACAACACTGAATAAGCTCTTGTCTTAACTCTGTAAAAGAAACAGTCCCTTAACTTGAAGGTAACTTGTACAACACTACCAAAACAAACATGGAGATCCTAAAACAACTTTCAGTGTTTTTGTTCAATGTCAGACTTTGCAACACCCTTCTTAGAAAATAAAAATAATTTCAGGGGAAAATTAACATGTAACATTCTTTGTATGCAAACTTCATTTCTCCTCATTTTTCCTTTCCTCAACACAACATTCCCTTCTATCAGGCATTTCTTGACAGCTTTGTGTGTTCCAGACTCTCCCTCATTTGCCACCTTGCCTATCTTGTTCCCCTCTCTCCTTCCCAAGAGAATACACTCAATTTGCAATGTGAAAACAAGGCTTCCTGCAGCTACAGCTCCATCTTCCTTAATTCTCTGTCTCTCTTTTCCATGCTGGCATCTCCAAAAAAATAATTTCACTACGCCATTTCCTTGGTTCATCTTTCAAAACAAAAGTACCACCATCAAAATATATCCCTCAATAAAGCTAAGATTCATCTCCATCCTTGCCTGACATGCTGTCTTACTGTCCTCTCTCCAAAAATTGAGTGCACTTAGCTTCCATAGCACAATTTTCTTTTAGGTCTTCTATTTAGATGTCATCTGAGGCTTCTCTTGTTCCTGTAAGCACTGGGATTTCACAGGAACTTTACACTAAGCCTAAGTCTCATTCTCTGCTTCCTCATTGCTGACACCCTTGAACACTAAAATAGTTATAAATTAAAATTAATTTCTATTACTTTTGCAATACAAAGCTAAAATAGTAGGGAAACTTCCAGTGAGGTAAGCAAACTTTTTCTATCTAAGACAGCTGAGTGAAAGGACAGTGCACAAATAAAATAAATGAAACAATGAGACTGGAAACACAAACACCAAGTCATCACAAGACAACAAAGAGACCAAAGTAATACTCAGTTGGCACCAATTCCAAACTCCAGCTGATCACTTTGGCACATCTGGGGTCATGGGCATGTCTGTTGGTGCCCACTGCTGTCATGAAAATGGGCATCACCAAATAGGGAGGAGAAAACACATACATAATATTCCTAGATCACGCTACAGATAGTCCTAGATTTTACCTCACTTCCAAAACATCTAGTAATACAAGAGCCAGTGCCTAAAGAATTTTGGAAATAAAATAGTCACAGATTTCATGAGTTATTTGTATTGTTCACATTCTTCAGATTTTATTCCAATAATCTGTCTCTTATCAGTTTGGAAATTGGAGTGCTGTACTTTCTTTTGCTGCTGCTTCTCTAACAGTTTCTCAGCTGATAGTACTTTTCTGAGTTATTCTGCCCGTTTCCATTCCATACAGAGGTATAAATTGTGCTCTCACATACACACACAGACTTCACACTGTATATAGGAAAGGCAAATTCTACTCTTGCTTGATATGAACAGACCATATGTCTGTGAAGGCAAAACTTAACATGACAGAGAAATATGTAAAAACAATTTGATAAACAGGATTTTGCTTTGCTTCCAAGTACCTCAGCCATGCATTTCAGACCCTCTCTCCTTACAGTTTCAAGCCAGATATGCCAACCATGTCAGCCCAACCTCAGCCTGAAGTTTCAAGGCTTTCCAGTTACAACACCCAGCTCTTTGGATTCCAGAGTTTCAAACAGATCTAATCTCCCCAAAGTGTTCATACAGCACCAACAATTATAGTCTCTCAGTGGAGTGTGTCGGCCGCGTTCAGGCAATCCCCATCCTGTCAATAACCAGAGCTTGAGATGTGCCAATCGCAGGAAGTTGATAAAGTTTCTGTTATTGGAAACTAGATACAAGAACATACACAGACACATAAAAAATATGCTGTCTCCTGCACTGCACTTTCTCGTCAGCTATCCTGGCCTGAAATGACAATCATTATATTCTGTATTTAATTGCTCAGTCAGGTAAGTTATACTTTGGCTAAGGACACATAAATAATATGAAGAGTAACCAAATATTTATACAATATTAAATAAGAAGCACTTGCAAGATTTAAGAAAACTGGTGTGATTAGATCTTGTCTCATGGTGGTGTAATACCCCAGAGAGGTTCAGTCAGTCGTGTATCAGCTAAAGCAGCAAGACTATTACTTCTGAAAAGCAAGCTGAAACTGCAAACCTGAACAGTAACTTTAACTCCATGCCCATGTTTACTTTACACCTCAACTCCTGACATTTGAGCACAGAAGCTTTACCCAGATTTAATTATTTTAAAACAAACACCACACAAAACCTATCCTTTTAAATTTATTTCTTAACATTTGCTAAAATTACTTTTGCACACCTTGCTTAGAGAACCATAAATATGATTCCATAACTTTTATGGCTAGCTCCTTTACAGGCAGTAAAGAGAAAATGTTTCATTAACTGACACACCAAAATACTACAAAATATTCAAAGATCACCTTTAATTTACCAGCATTTACTGATAGCAACAATGACTGATATTGCAGCGGATGGTTTCTCCTCTGCAATCGGAATGGGAAATAAACAGTGTACCTTGGCAAAGCAGACTTTCATTTCAATCAAGGTTAGCAGTGACAGGACAGGGCTATTCAAAGCATTTCTATTCCCCTCCCTTATAGTGATTACTGTTTAATAATGGCAAATACGACAAATTGAGTAATAGTCATTTTGTCCTTTGGCATATCCGGCTATCCTTGGCATAAACTTAGTCAATCCTGTGCACAAAACCAAAGTCAAACATCACGGCCCTGACAAAAATAAGTGATGAATAAGGACAATACAAACTAAAGAAAAAAACCTGTGTGATCCATCTCTGCGCTGTAAACAGGTCTCTGGATGTGAAAAAATTCAAGGTATTTGTAGAACAATAAATTCAGTGGATGTCAGAATATCTAGGGAACTCAGGTACTATTCATCTTGTGTCTGAGAGATATAGAGAACAATCCCTTACTAACAGTCATGATTTCTTTTCCTCCTTCCTCTTCATCTTATATTATTTCACCATAAAGTGTTGAATGCCTCAAGTCTTACATCCAGGATGGACTTATGAGGACAAAATGCTTTCATTGTGAGCAAAGCAATTTTTTATGGACACGTCAGGGTATTAACATATGCATGCATTTGCACACAGGGGTTTTTTCCCCTTACTGTTTTATTGCCACTCTCTCTAGAAGCATAAAAGATTTCAAGACACTGTAAGAGAGCTTCAATACAAACTTCTGTTTGTTGTAGAAACTTCATCCACACACTATATGAAGGTCCAGAGGAGAAAAGAAAGTATTCTATTATCATAACGATTAACTTTGAGTATAGGGAAACAGGAACAGATGGTATGTAATATTCAAGCTGGTTTATTTATAGTTTAGATATTTAGACATGTCTGATTTCAACTTAGAAAAAACTTTATATCTTGTATCCAAAGTGAATTTTTGATGAGTGCCAGAAGACTGAGGTACACAGTTAATAACAAGGAAAAAAGTCATTAAGTTCCAGAGCTTTAAAGCACAATTCTACGAAGTAAAAAGCCCAGACATTCAGCAGCATCTCTCACTGTGCCTCAAATACCATCCTGCTACCATTATGAGTTAAACGAATACAAAAATAGATAAGCTGAACATAGGTTAAAAGGCTATTTTAGATAATTTTGAAAGAAATAACCAAACATATCCTCACCACAAGTCTGCAATAGTAGAACAGTCCTTAACTGAAGTAGAAATACGTATGAAATACAAAACCAACTACTTTTTAATTATCAAACGTTTTAATTTCCAAGGGGGGAAAGCCAGAAGTACCATTGAAGGGAATGACACAGCATGCTTATTTCCATGCAGTTATCCTCAGCAGACCCTTGTGCCTCTGTGTGATTAAGTCACTACAGCACCTCATGCTTTTACCAGCTTACAGAGCTCTAACAGAAACCATTACATTAACTACCACACAAAAACCCAGCTCATTCATTCTGAAGATGCTCTTTGAGGTACTTCCTCCATGCACTTACACATCCATACATCAAAAACTGTAAATATTTACTATGTTGTCTCAGTTGTTCAATTCTTATTTACTTTCAAACTCTTCTTCTACCCAGTGAACAGTGGAGGAACTAATCAAAGGATAAGACAGAAAAAAAAAATCGGGGTTTGAGTTTGGTTGGTTTTACATTTTTCCATTTTCCAGCAATGTTTTTACTGAAGAAAAGAAAAAAGAGGTTAAATAAAAATTGTCGCTGCAGTTCCTAAAATTGATGCAATGTGAAATTAGGCTCACAGCAGTTGGCTGAAATCAAGTTTCTTAGTGCACGTAGCCTGAGGAAAGGGAAAATAAGGAATGGAATACTGTACCTATAGAAAGTCTCATGTCCTCTCTGAAAACTAACCAGTGAAGGCTGTATTCCAATATTTGCATGTGAGGAAGACTGTTACTTAGGTGTCACACAGGAGTAGCTAGACAAGCACTTGCCATACTTCATACACAAACTTTTCTTTCCATGTAAAAGTTGGGAAAAACACCATTTTAACAGCCCTGTTTATAACAAGGGCTACCTTCACAGGCCAATACAAGTATTTTTATACCTAAACTACATGAAAGTAACGACAAAAATTTCCTTTGAAATTTAAATAAAATCTAACAGACTTAAAAATGAACATTTTTTATACTGAATTCATACCATACTTAATTTATTGTCTCTTTTGACTTAGCTGGTTTTTTGATCAGTAAGACTAAAGTGGAAAAAAATCCCCAAACCAACCCCAACCTCCCCATCTAGGCCATTAATTAATAGATTTGACAATAAAATCAGGTCAAGTCAAAATGTTTTTCACTGACAAACCAAAGAGTGGCATTTCTTTTCATAGATTAGTAGCCAAAACCAGTTGTAGGAAGTCACTTCATGAAAAGACATTCCATTAACAAAAGGAAACCAACCACTGTATGAAAGATAATGTCTTTATTTGTAAGTTTGCTCAATTCATCAAGTCAGAGTACACATAAAGAGAGATGTACAATTTTTTTTTTTTTTTTCAAAAAAAATTACTTCCCAAACCATCATTTCCTTATTTTTTCCCCTCCGATCTCCCTGACCATCTCCTCTCTCACTCTTTCTTGACCTTTCTGCAAAGGATAAAGTATCTTTTGCTATCCTCTGAAATGAGTTTCAAGGATAGTAATTTGATTCTTTTCATATAAAGTGCTCCACTTCATTCATGCAAACCCATGAGACTTTTATTCAAGGATATTAATATATTTTTCAAACAGACACCTGAAAGCTTCCTACATAAACAATATCTTCATTTGTGAAGTAGTATAGTAAAAATAAAGCCAGAAGTTGACAATGTCCCACAGCTGGCAGCTCAAGTCTGGAACAGAAATTTTAATTACTTAAAGCAAAAATAAATTAATAGAATCATGGAATCATTTAGGATTGAAAAGACCTTAAGGTCATCAAGTCCAACCACTCTTTATTCACATGCTTATCTGAAAATACCTGTCGATGTCCTTTTAATTCACTCATGCAGGAACCTGTGTATAAAAGTTAAGCATCTTAGCTAAAAAAAGAAGCCTGAAATCTTGCTTCTTAACTCCTCTATGCTATTTTCTCCCTGAGAGGGGGGAAAGTCTTTTAACTCATCTCATTTTGTGGTTGTCTCTGCCAGCGAAGCATATGCTTGCTTTGATCCAACCAGCAAGACCAATTTACCTGAAAGCCACTTTTCAAAGACACATGTGGCTAAATACTCCACAGAAACAAAAAGTCTTCAGTGTTTACTGGGCAAATTTGACCAATCCAATAACTGACTTCAGCAAATCCAGCAGTTACATACTTCTCTAAGAACAAAGCACTAAATTAACTTCTGAAAGACAAAATAAAACATATGTGAAACAAAAAGCCGCGTTCACACAGTATTTCTGAACAGCAGGCAAGCCATTTCTCTGTGCAGTTAATAGAAGCCTCTTGCTAAGCATAAAAATCTTGTCCAACTACAGCAAAGTCTCAAAGGATTTGAAATCAGGTTTTATCCTTCCCTTACTCTGCCTGTTGTGTGTCACCTGTTGACATGACAGAAAAATGGCCACATTCTCCCCTTCATCCTCAGTGTTCCACAGTCACTTATTGAGCGGCTCCATTTACAGTCAAATCTTAGGATCCTTTGCCCATGTCCTGGGTAGATCTGCAACCATCACTGGTTTGTTTCCTAGTCCTACCTTCTGGAACTACACAGTTTTGTACATACAGGACTTTTCTACCTGTTCTGATTTTGCATCTGTTTTTCACGCTTATATCCAACAAATATGATAATGCTTCTTAAGAGAGGTCTGAAATCTGACTGTCTCAGCAGGACAGGAAGAAGTTTGCAAGCTAAGGTTTGAAAATGTAGCCTCTTACACTGCTGCTGATAGGTGGGGCAAGACTTGTGAAAGGAGCAGGTCTGCTGCTTTGCCCCCAGATATAGAGAATGTACATGATCGATGCTAGGAAACATGAAACTTACTGTATTCATGGACCATGGAGCCTTACCAAAACTCCATAATTATTCTTGAAAACAAAGAATATTTTTATCATAAATGAATTCAAAATGCCTGCATCTAAGAGAGCAATTATTTTACCTGGGAACATTTACTTGTAAGTGATCTACTTTTTACGGGGCTATAAATACACAAAAGTATATAATGTATATTAACATTATCAGTTAAGTGACTGAAGTCCGTTCAGTCGTTCAGTTTCTGGTTTTTCTCTTGCTGTTTTCTTTAAAGAGTAGTTAATAACCTGTCTGGAGTACCACTTACCTAGAATTATTTCTCCTTACCTAAGAAGGTTCAATGCATATGCTTCAGCACATACTGAAAACAAACAAACAAGTGTTTATTTTACTGGCATATCACACTGCTCACATTTCTGAAACGCTCTTTTGATTCACTGTCATTTACATTACATATTTTGCCTTTGTAAATAAGCTGCTTGCTGCTATAACAATGTGCTTGCTATGAATCAATAAAATATAAATATATTTTATACAAATCAAAGAGCCATCATATGTCAATGACTGTGCAGAGCACAGCCTAGCAGTTATGTTTTCAGCCCACCCATGAAGATCACACACAGCTTATACTATGCAACCTCATATGGTGATCATTTCACACATATTTATTGTAAACTTCTGCTTTTTAGGAGTCAGCAAGTGCTTTGCACATCTTTTTCAAATTTTTCATTCTGTACATAGAGAGAGGTTTAGCCTTCATTATTTTGCTCCTGCCTGACTATATTTCAGTCCATCATGCCAGTGAGGAATGCATTAATTCCTTTTTCTTTGAAAGCTGCAAGTCCTTCCTCTGCAACTAAGAGTAGCTGGTTTTGCCCACATGTCAAGAGTTGGCTCTTGATTTCACAGGACAAGTGCTTATGAAATACATACCAGTGATGTACTCCATCCATAGTCAGGACGGTGTGCAAAGCGCAGACAGGGAAATTAATAAAGCTAAATATACAAATGTTGGCCTGAATAATAACAGTGGTGCTTAATTACTCATTTTTCCCCCTACATCAAGTCAGAGACTTGTAACTGTTGCCTCTTATCTTTTTGTTGTACATGCCTCAGATGAGTAGTTCTGTCTTCTCTTGAACATCTTCTAGGCAGTAGATTCAAAGTCCACACTAGGAACTTAGATAGTTTTATTTCTTTGGCTTTGCTTTTCCACATACTTTTGAAAAATAGGCTATATATCTATATGCTTCTTCACATACACATACAATTCGTGAATGCCAGTCAGAGAAAGCAGAGGAAAGCATCAGAATCTGATTCTACCCATACAGAAAAGGAAACTTTTTATCCAGAGGTTTCTGATTATTAGGAGGAGAGATCCCAAGCTCTAAAAATTCTTTAATGCCATGTGCCCTTTTAAGCAGCAGTTTAGTGATTTCTATCTCCTAGCTGATGAGATGTATGTTTCCTTAGTGAGAAAATGCTGTCAACAAGAGGACGGTGAGAAAGATGATTATAATTATATATTTTTTTCCTTCTTGGAAATGATGACTTACAGGACACTAAATAATAGGAACTTCCATTTTATTGTTTGCCCTTTCAGGACCAAAGATGGTTAAAATGGAAGACCAAAAGCTATAGCCCTCAAGAAGACATCTTCTTTATTGTACTAAAGAGAAACATCAGGAAATGAAGATGACACTTAACAACACGGATAGCATTTCATGTCTGAAGGACCCTTTCGATTAGAACTTCTGAAGTATATATGAAAGTTGAATAGGTTGAGAGTAGACAATTTTACCTTTCCTCTAAATGTCTTAAAGCCAAAAAAGTACACTAAACTAATCTGACTTGTACCATTTGACCACCAATAGTATTGGTCTCTCTTGCCTCTGTAAGAATGCCAAAAGTTTATACAAGGTATCCTATTATGTACTCTCCAAAGCAGAAGCTCCAAAATTCTTGTACTTTTTACTTGACCCAAACCATCATTTTCACTGTCAAAATGTGAGTTCCAAAATTAAATATAACTCTAAAATTGCTCTTCACACTTTGACCAACTTTACATTTATTCATAAACCTACGACACTGTTAAAGTTATCAGATATGAAACAGAAAAAACTTGAATCAGATTGTTCTACATTGTTTAATACTACACCGAAAAATATTTACAGGAGTATTTACATGATGTACCATAAGTGGCAAGAAAATACCCTTTTCTCCACTTGGTGTGAAATATGCCATGAAAACATATATTCACCACATTTCCTGCTCTTTAAGGCTCATTGCCTATCCTGAAAATTTAGGGAGTTGTTTTTCTTTTTTAAAACTGCCTTTTTCTTTTATTTAACCACAGTTTACCTGGCTGTATGGCAGGCACCATTTTAGAACAGTCAAAACCTAATGCTATTAGAACTCTTCTCCTCCATTCTTTATGTATTAATTCTCTCTTTGAAAGTCTTAATGTTCTATTTTTCTTTATGATTACCTTTTTGAGCCATGATATTTCACGGAATTATCCAGAATCTTTCCAATAGCTTTTTCCTCCTGGCAGCCGTTTCTTTGCCATCATCTGTGATCACCATGTGATACAAATTAATAATTGAAATTTCTTCTCAAACACATCATTTATTCTGTAATATTTTTATCATTAAATTTATTTGGCTCACTCTTGTATTGCTTTTGCATCCTTTCATAGGCAATTTTAGCTTTGGCTATCCAAAACAATCTTGAATGATCTGGAAAAAATTACCTCTCACTTAACCATCAATTTTTTATTTCATTTGTGAGGATGCATACCTTCCAGAAGACTTCTTTTTGAAAATCCAGTATTGGATTTTCTCTCAGCGTCCTAATCTATGACCACAAATTTTACTCCTACCCATAATTTCTTTTTTTTTATAGGCAAATGAACTGCAAGTTTTCTTTTTATAGATATTTTTCACAAGAAAATTTAAACCTGTAGTCAAAACTTTTCTTATTGAATCTTAAAAAATATCAACTGAATCATCCTTATGCTTGTCCTCACATAATTCTTTTCCATTAGCTCAGAGGTCTAAGAGGAACAATTTATTTGCATGAACAGGATGAAGATCTCTTTATACTCCATTTTGTACATTTATTCCTGCATTAGCTATTTGTGCTGGTTTTAGAGAGGATGGAGGTAATTTTCTTCATATGGTGCTGCATTTTGGATTTGACCAAAACAGTGCTGACAACACAGGGATGTTTTAGCTATTGCTGAGCAGTGCTTGCGCAGCATCAAGGCTTTGCTTCCATGCTGCCCCACCAGCAAGGAGGCTGCAGGTGGGCAGCAGGTTTGGAGGGGGCACGAGCAGGACAGTTGCGGCCACAACTGGCCAGAGGGACATCCCATGTCATATTGTGCTGTGCTCATCAATAAAAGCTGGGGGAAAGAAGGAGGAAGGGAGAGAACAGGGTGGGGGGGATGGGATAGGGGCAGGGGGAAGTGGTTTTGTTTTTATTTCAGCCATTAGTGCTCTAGGCCTGGTGTGTTACTCTTTTACATTCTAACTCCCTTTTTTTATTACTGTCATTAGGGCATGACTTCCACTGTTTAAAAGATTGCCTCCTCCTTGTAATAGTCACCTTTTCTCTGGTCTTAAATCACAATGGCTTTTGGGTTCATTGCTGTTGGGATATTCTTGGCCCTCTTAACACTTATTCTTCCAGACCCCTCTTACGCAGGATGGTCAGTCCATGTTAGCTGAAAGTGCTTTAACCTTTCAGCTGTTCCTTTTGATGTATTTTTGGTTTTGCCACAGAAAAATCTCACTCCTGTGAGACTGCTCCTATGGAATGCAACAGGATGATTCCTAAGAAATAGCTATAGAGATAATAATAATAATAATAATAATAATAATAATAATAATAATTTGTTTTTTTCCGGGGCTAGACAGAAGTTTCCTCTTAGGTAGGTTTCCTAACTAATTACCTCAAGAAATAACCATTCATAGAAGTGAAGCCTTACTCTCCACATTGCATCTTAACATTTACCCCACCAACCTATATTACTGGCTTAGTACATCCCATTAACAGTAACCAACCCAGCCAGGTTGGGAGTACAGTTCTCGGATAAGAGTTGAAGGACAGTCCTAACCGTCATAGCATAGCTGTTCACAGCATTCCACTTTTTCACAGGGTTTCTCTGAAAAATCATATTTTCCATGTTTTTGTGGGGCTGACTCTATTTTGAAGAGGCTCTTTAAATGAGCTGTTTGCTTAGGAGCAAAGGATCCTTCCAATATCTCCATAATGATAGAGAGAATAATAGTGGAGTATTTCTCATAGAGTTTAATTTTTTTTTTCTTCTTTCTTCTGCATGTCTTACCCTTTATTAAAGGAAATAAAAAGTAGTAATGAACCTACATATTTAGCAGAATAGAAGATTCCAAGCTTGTCAGAAGGCTTGGAAAAAACCCACTCTCATTTAAAATCACACTAATTTTTAAAAAAATACCCAATTAAGTGTACTTTGCTTTCATTTTAACAATAAAAAAAAATCCCCAATTAAGTATACTTTATCTTCATTTTAACAAACCCCTTAGCAACAAAACATTGTAAGACTTGGTTGCTATGACAAAAATTATTATAATTAATATGATTGGAAGCAAAATAAAAACTGCTGTGCACTGGAGAAGGTATCATAACAGGCCACAACGAGAAAAGGTCATTAGATACTGTCGCTAATAATAATTAGTTTCTCTGAAGGGTCCCAAAAGAAGCTGCTTTTAAGTTTTTGTATTCTCTAACATTCCTTGAATCACAAGTGAAGATTAAGCTAAAGTATGGGCTTGACATCTCATCTACCAGAAGCCAGACAAAACAGCTGTCTAGTGCAAAACTCCGGTTTTCAATCTTTCCAGTAGCCTTCAAAGGATTCAATTTCTCCATATTTAACAAATTGGCTCCAGCAGTGGGAGTTATCTCTTTAAATTCTAATATGAAAAACATACTTAAAGCTGTCTTTTGAAAACAGAAGCAGCTGTTAATTATAGCTTATTCCATATCAGCTTTCCCATCTTTACTACATTGCAAGTGCTACTTTCAAATGCTCTTAAGGGTTTTCAGGTTCTTAAAAATAATTTTACATACATCATTTTTTAAATAACAATATTTAGATAGTCATGATTACTATTAGAGTAGCTACTAGGGGGTAATGATAATCTGAGTGTCACAGTAGAAAGTGAAGACTATGTTTAGAAAGATACAGCAAAAATTACTATTTCAGACCAATAAATATAATTTGGTAACATTTTGACCCAGCAGACTTAATTTTTTTTAAGTAACAAAACTGCTTTATAAAGCCCATTTAAACTGTGAACAAAATTTTAAAAGTGAGCACTCTGAGATAAATAGTGACTGACTCTGACTCATGAAAGGGATCTCTGTAATACAGCACATATAACAAGTGACTTTTTTTTCAAAGGTAACACAGAATGCTCTATTTTTATATATAAACACATAAAAATTTCTTTTTATTTCACAACCTCAATAATAGATCCCTGTTTGTTCAGAAAACAGGGGTAAAAAAATACTAAAATCGAGATGGTATTCATAGGATTACTTTCAGATCCCAAACAAATGTCTGTACTGCAGCAATTTGTAATTTTCAGCTTTTGAGCACATTAAGAAACACTAGGGATTCACAGATATGTAAACACAAGTAAGCATCTTAAATGAACTAATAAATCATAAACAAAAAAACTTAATAGATAAAAAAAAAAATTGTTTTTCTGAAATTGGGATCATTTTGGCAACATTTTAACAAGCAGCTGACATTATTAGCACTTTCCTATCAGCAAGGGCTGGTTTCCTTCTTAGTCTCACTGCTCCTGGCTGCTCAGTGCTGCCTTTTAACAGCATCAAAGCCCCTCCTTCCACAGGCCAAAGAAAAATTCTGCTGACTTTTATTTCAGGGTTAGTTTTTCTGCCAGGCTAAGTGGTTTAACCAGTGGGTTGGTCCAACGAATCCCAAAGCATGAAGAGTGGGAGCAGTGGCGCTGTACTACCACAAACAGGAAGGAAACAATTTCAATATATTAGAATTGTAACAGCTTTTCTGTTTATTTTTCAATAAAAAAACTGAAATCACAGATGAAGCAGCCCCATACTTTCCTGTGGCCAGGTAGTGCTTCCCCTACTAAATCCTGGAAAGCTGTGTGGGGTCAAGCAGACACTGGCTGACCCACACTGGGGATGGTGGGGAAAGAAATATGTTCCTAATCTCATGTGAAAATGCAGTCAGACTTAACTGCCTCCTTTTACAATCGTGCCCCAAGGATGTTCCTACGCCTTCAGTAAGTAAAGCTACAGTCAAGCTGCAGTTCCTCGAATTTTCAACTGTCAGTCTTCTGACAGTTTTAATCTGTCTGTACTGCTCGCTTGTAAAACTTGCCCACCAGGTTTCCTGCTCTTTAGATTGGAAAAGTGGGTGAATGAAGCCTTCCCATGGAAAAAATAGTCAGTTCTCTGAAGGTGCTGTAATTCAGGCAACAAGATGAGCAGAGAAATCACAGAATATTTCCTACCATTTTTATCCAGTATCGTATCATAAACCCAATGTTAAGCTTAACTTCAAGTTAAAAGAAAAAGTTATCATGGGGAGAGAATAACAAGGTAATATGAAACTGAAACACTTCAGAGAAAGCAAACAAATCCCTCAGTGCAGTAGAAAAACAAAAACCACATGGAAGCCACAGGGTTCTCAAACTTCACTTCTGACAGCTAACCCATGTAACTTGATTAACTGCAGCAAAAACTAATTTAACAAGATGGCAATAAACATCAGAACTCTTTGTCCTTTCAACTTCCTGCCACTATCAGTCCCTTCCAAATGTTTCTTATTAAAAAAGAACTTACACTTCGAAATGACCAACAGCCTTAGACATACTTCAAAAACAAAAAAAAAGTATTTCCCTAGTTCTTTTCTGGGATAGATATGACAATGGGGGAAAAAAAAGGCAAGCAAGCTTCCAAAATTGTAGGGGATTTTATTTAACTGCTGTAAGGTACAGAAAAAAGTGACCCTTTGATCAACGTGACTAAGGAGAAGTCATATTGCTCAATACACTTCGAGGAAGAAATGTTTTCCCTTTTTACAAAAAATACAGGTTCAAGATTCTGTAAGTTCCTGCAAATCATTTTGAAAATCAGTGTTCTGAACAGTAAGTTAAGTATTTTAAGATTTTATAACTTCAACAGAACTCAGTACTTCTCCATTCAAATGGACAAAAAACCACCACTTCAAATCCTGACTGACATTCTGTCTTGCAAATATCTGTGTTCTGCTCTAAATAGATGACAAGGAGTTTCTGTGATGTTTTTCTCAGAACTGGTATTTGACATTTTCCAACTTTGCAAAGACATGAGAACATTAAAACTCTTTTGTTGGAAGCTGAGTGTTTGAAAGTTCATTGGCAGAGTAGTTACAACAACTTTTCAAGAACACATGATAATTCTCTCTCTGGTTTCTCCAAATACAGGAGGGAGAAGAACACAGAAAGAAGGAGCAGTGCACACAATATGTTTTTACTTCCATCTGCCATCTGTTAACAGTTTCAGCTACTTGGATAAACATGTATTTGTACTCATCACGAAAGATTACAGTCTTGTCTACATGCAGTTACTCAGTACAGCTGTTCATGAACAAGTTCAAGGTGAGGGCATACTGGCAGAACCAGTCTCTAAGAGTGAACAGAAGTACAATATTTTAAAATAAGAATAGCCAAATAAAGAACTATTCAACAGCAGGTGCATATGAATAACTAAAGATAAAGCAATCCCCACAATTCATCACAATATGGTCTACTTACTTGCACAGCACTATCTACACAGTGCAGAATGTGCCAGCATGGCCTTGTCCTTCAGAAATCAGAGGGAGAGGAAGAAATTTCATGTCGAGCAAGTGTAGCTACATGGACAGATGCAGAAGCTTTTTACTGTTATGTTTCATATTAATTTAGGAAGTTAAATTAAACCACACATCTATCAAAAGGTTCTTTTATCTTGAGTAATTTAACTGCTTTTTCACTGCAGTTCAGTTGCCTCTTTGGCACACAAACTCTAAAACCTTGGAAGCTTTGATGAGCTCAGCTTAGCACCACTGTCATCCCAGATTCTTCCCACCTTGCCTCTTGAGTAAGTGAAAATAACCTGAACTAAGATGACATGATAGTAACTATACATGGGAAATAATCATCTTTTATTTCTGATGGAAGTGATTTAAAGATAAAAGAGGTCAATTGCAGCCTTGCGAGAATTTTTTAGTTCTCCCCTGAAATTGCCTGGTTTTCAGTTTTCCCCTGAAATTGAACTGTTCTGCAAGAACAACAAAACCAACGTGACACAGGGCACTGCTAAGGCAGACTCACCACAAGTAGAAGCAAGTCAATATGGGCCTGACTCACCAAATCAGCTTCTTCTGAGAGCAGCCCAGAAATGCCTTACCTGGGCCAGGCGGCTCTTTTCAACATGTGCATGTTCAAAAGACACGCAGGAATATGAGGCTATGTTGGTTTACAGCATATACCTGCTAAGTGTGAATAAAATTTGTCTCAAGTGTTTGTAACTGGAGAAATTATAGCAGTAGAGAAATACAAGCTTTTATAATTGAACTTCCTTTTTAATCCTTATATTAGAAATAATCACTGAAGATACCAAAAAATGTTAAGCCTCAGGACTGCTAACTGACATTAGATCCAGCAGTATTGGCTTTGTTCCCCAGGTCCATATAGAAGTTAAACATACAAAATATAGTCATTGTGCCATTTTTGAGTAGGACATCTCCTTAATTCTCAATACTTACTGTATGAAAATGCATGCTAAGCTAACATTGTGTTCATCACAAATCTTCCTCATGCAGACTGACTGTAAAATGAATAATCACTTTATTTTCCAGCTGCACATTGCTCTCACTACATCTTTATTTGTGTCCTTGGAAGGACTAAGATGAGCCCAGCATGTACTGTGTCTCCATCTCCGCTGTAATGCCAGGCAAACTGGACCTGGTGATTGTGTTACAAATCTGAATGTGAGAGGCTGAAGCCAGTTAGCACAGTGGACCTTCCTTGGGGATTTCTCGAACTTGTAGTTCCAGTGCATGGTGTTAGTTGTCTGTCAGCGATCACACCGTACTGTATTCTGGCTGTGTTTTATTGCTGATTTGGACTTCTACACACCTAAGTTGCCCACTTTGATTTCACTGGCAATGAACCAATAGACCATTTTTTAAAATGCCCCATGCAAATCATCTTTAACTATAGTACACTGCTCAGTTAACAGACCTCAGCCTCTTTTCTGTATAACACTGACAACCTGGAGCTGACACAGTGACTCATATAGATACTGAATCTGCATTACTGAAAACTCTGAAGAGGCTGATTTCAATGATGGATACATGCCTGCAAGACATGACAAAGATTAGTGGTGCACAAAATATCTGTATCAATTATCAGTTCTTAAAAACTGTTTACATTCCACTTCAGGAAATGCATGTACTGAGATGTTGCAGCTAATCAGAAGAGACGGACCAATTCATGTTCAAACTGAGTTGTTACTTGTTTTCAGGTCCAATGTTTCCCTTGGCCTGCACCATGCCTTAGCATGCCGGCTCAACATCAATCACCCTTAGAAAAGGCAGCTTACAGCCAGCACAATACCAACAACTCATTTACAGGAAAGGAAACAACCATGAAGGAGCAAATTACTCCTCTGAGAAAAATAGCAAAGATTCATTTATAAAATTAAAATACCAAATGCTGTAATATGGGTGATGAATTTGCAAATTAGGTAGAAGGTGATGATGGAAGACAAGGGAGAAAAAAAGCTGTCAGAGGTTTGAATCTTAGGTAATTTGGTGCTTTATGCTGCCTATATGAAGCTGCCAACAAACTCTGTGGAAATGAAGAGATAATACAGCAACACACAATCAGGGGATGGAGAATAGGGGGGTATTTTTCATTTTAATTGGCTTGAGAAAGAAAACCTGAAAGAGAAACTAAAACGTCATATTTAAAGTTGCCTTTAATTACTGCTATCTGCCATGGCAATAAGAGCAAGTAAAAAGGAAACACTATTCCCACCATTATGTGGGAACTTGTCTCCAATGGCAGCCACCTGATACATCTTCTTAATATTAAGAAAACCAAAGCTTAGGTACATTAGCAACCACAAGAAACAACAATAAGTAAAAACATACTAAAGACCACTAATAACCACATCCAGATTTACCAGTAAAACCTACAGATCCAAGTTTTATTTCAACTAGGGTGTGTGAAAATTCTCCCTGGAGAATTTCAGAAGAATATCAACCCCTCCCTGAAAAATTTTACGCCATTCTAGCATGTAGAATACTGATTTATTTAGCACTCTTTTATGTATTGTATACAAAAAGCTCTAGAAAACTTTCTTTCCTGAATACTTAGCATATTTCTGCAGTTTATCAGTTTTGCAACCAAATTTTATTCCTATTCTCTACATAGCAAATTTAACTTTGTAACTGTATTAGAGCAGAGATACAAGTTCTATAGCTCTAAATGTTTAATTATACGTTAAATATCATCACTCTGGAACTAGAGGAGGACACACCTGTAAAAATTTCAACATTAAAAAGTGAGGGTAAAAATTACTCATCAACTCAAATTCATAATATTTACATGAAAATAAAGAATTTAGAAAAGGAATTAAGATCTGCTATAGGGTCCCTTTGTACACCATGAAAAATCACTACATTTAAAATTACAGTAATTTAACTGTTAAAACTGAAGCAGTCAAATGAAACCACATTTTAGAGTAAACACAAACTGTGCCATTTTCTTTAATTAACTAATCCGATTTGAAACTACATGAACGATACCTATGAAAAATCAGAGGTCCAGTTTCTGTGATTTGATAAATTTTCCTGGATCATTTTTCAGATACAGATTTAGCTTCATCTAACACTTTCAGAGAAGTGTTATAAAAAAAGTAATTTCAGCTTGGAGTTTCTACCCAAATGAGTACCATTTGCAGCGGCACACCTCCTCTGTGTGATCTTTGGAGGCATCAAGTATCTATCCCTATTCTCACTCTGGAATTAATTGACTTTACCAAACAATACTGGAATTACTACAGTTCACAGTGTATATGGCTTGAAATTGATCTGGTTTTGGTTTTACATTTTTACAAAAACTGCGCTTGATTTTTTTTTCCAATTTAAAAAAATATTAATTACTTTGGGTTTTGTTTTGTTTTGCAAATAAACACATTAAACCTGTTGATTACATTTAAGGAAGCAGATCCTACTATCACTTTGACATGTATTTTCTGAAAGCAAATATTCAATAATTGATATTTTTTGTCAAAAATAAAATCTCCCTAGAAATACTCCTGGCATTCACTCTTGTCACCATCAGTTCTCGAGAGGCAACTTAACTGGCCCTTAAAGGATGCCTCCAGAAAGATCTTTTGCCTTGTACTGATGTCCCAGTTCTAGGAAGTTGAAGCTCAAGAGACAACTTTCCATTGTCTTCCCCACCTTTACCCTCTGGTGCTGACTGTTCCAGCAGCTTGTGCTCTGGAGCCTTACCTGTGATTTATCCCTTCCTGATCAGCTGCAGATTTCTGAGACAAAAGCCCTACAAGTATTTTGCTTTTGCCATGGGTTCAGAAACTTCCTTTCCCAAACACAAAGGCTACAAACCTGCCTAAAGTAAATCCATGTCTCCAAACAGCACTGGAGCAAGCTTTTGTCCCAATCAGCCCTGAGAAAACAACCTCCCAGATCTTAAATGGAAATACAACCTTTTTTTTCCCAAAAATCAATAAGGACTGGTTTGCTCAGTGCAGCAAGTTAGAAGTCCCAGGTAGTTTTGACACAGCCCAGGTTAAGCAAACACAGGTCTCAGCATCAAAAGCAGTACCGTGCTGAGCCATAGGCTAAAAAGTGTAGGAGCCTCCTGATCCCCAAACCACTCCCTTGCATCCCCCTCCTGCTCTGGCTATGCAACCCTGCCCACTACACCCAGCAGAGAAGCATCACACTCTTCAGCAAACTTAGGCTACTTATAAGCCCAGAATGGAAAGACTTGTTTTTTGCTGTGTGGTGTACTTAAGCTTTGCTTTGCAGAGCTTGCAATTTTTTAGTATGTAATTTATTTAATTTTTTACTGATACAGCACAAACCTGCTCAGAAAGGAAGCTAAATTGCATGGAGGGGACGAGGCTGCATTTGCAAAATGGCACAATTAACTTGTTTTTCATGTGCTGTGCTTTGCTCCCATCCTGGCCCAAATTAAAGTATTCTCCCCTCAAACTTGTCAGAAAAGATTGTTGAAAAAGTACAAGAATTTGGAATATATTAGTTACCAAGACCACTTTCTGCAGAGTTTGGGTTGAAGGTCTTTCATAGCAGGGAAACTGCTCTTGAATTTCAGCCATACGCAGCACTCGCAGAACCGGTTTAACTTTACAGTAGACTTTTGGACTATTCTGGATTTTAAAATGAAGACATTAGTTTTCCCAATTTAATTAACAATCTAACTAAGATGGATAATAAAATTACTTAGCTTTGTTATGACTTCACTTCTGAGCAAAATTATAACCCTCTCTGTGATTATTAAGAATATCCGTAAATGAAACTAAGTTTATTGTCTCTGCTACTGATCCTGTCACCCCTTTTCCAGAATAAGACATACACTTGCTCAAAATAAAATTCTCTCTAACTTCAGAAGTGAAGACACCTGTATTTCATCACTCTTTGCCATTACAGATCTGACCACAACCAACAAGGTTCTGAAGCACCCACACTTTTCAGTACTATCTTATCACACAGAATACCCTTAACAAGGGGGAGAAGGGAGGAAGGAAAAAAGAAAGCGGTGAGGGGGAAGTGAGTTCCAGAAAAATTAAAGGTTTAAACTCTTACAGGGTTGGAAGGGATTTAAAAAAAAAAAAGGAGGGGGGGGGGGGGGGGGG